>NC_081844.1:96044280-96349699 GCF_963259705.1 Myotis daubentonii | reverse complement strand
CTATTAGTCACCTTTCCCAACCTTGTGTCATCTCCAGATGTGATAATTATCCCTTTTCTCCTCACCAAAGTCACTGATAAAATCGTGAACCAGGCCAAGGACTGAGTCCCGTGGTACTGTTGACATTCTTTGGGCAGCAGACCAACATTCTCATTTTATGGATGAGGAGAGTAAGGTTCAGAAGGGCTAAATGATTTGTCCATCATCATACAATATAGCAGTTGACTGTATCCTAAAGTGTGTACTTGGAACAACAGTCTTCTGAGAGAACTTCCATAACAAAGGCTTTCCATGGCCCAATAAGATTGGAAAACCACACAAGTTGTTTGCTTTGTGGAGATTTGCAATGCCCAGCAGCACATTACAGATTTTGTAAAATCTACAGTCAACAATCCTGGTAAACTTGTTTAGCCCAGCATTTCCCAAATGCAGTTGACCACAGAATCCTATTTTCTTGTATAATTTTTTAAATATATTTTATTGATTTTTTACAGAGAGGAAGGGAGAGGGATAGAGAGTTAGAAACATCGATGAGAGAGAAACATCGATCAGCTGCCTCCTGCACACTCCCCACCAGGGATGTGCCCGCAACCAAGGTACATGCCCTTGACCGGAATTGAACCTGGGACCCCTGAGTCCTCAGGCTGACGCTCTATCCACTGAGCAAAACCGGTTAGGGCTTCATGTATAATTTTTTAACATCGCATAGAAACAGTGCCCCAGAGGCAGCTACAAACAGAATCACCTAGAACAGGAGACCAGGGCCTCTTAGGCCACAGTAAATTCTAAGATCCCCACGTTCAGAGAGTTTTGTGATTGGAAAGGGAGAGTTAGTCAATGGAACCACATGAGATGAAGAAGGCAGAAACCAAAGTGGCGGGCCTCCGTGCCTCCAAAGCAGAAGTAAAACAGAAGCCCAAACTGAGTAGTCCTAGCAAGAGCCACACCTCCTGCCTCCCTCCCACCTCATAACCTTCCATCATGTTCTGTCTCAAAACCATCAGTACTCATGCTTTTATCCCTGGTCATGTCAGTCATTCCAAAACACCCGAGACTCCCAGAGGGCTCAATGGCCAGTTTTTCAAGGACTCCCCTGATTTAAGGTTGCAATTCTTCCACCTGGCACTTCTCCCCTTCCCTGCTTTATTTCACTCCATAGCACTGACCATTATCTGACATACTATATATTTCAGTTATTTGTTCATTTGCTTGTTTGATCTGTTTATTGTCCATAGCCCTCTACTAGAGAATAAGCTCCATGCTGGCAGGGGTGTTGATTTTGTTCTCGGCTTTATTCTTAGTATTTAGGATAGTCTGTGGCTGATAGTTGGTGCTCAGTAAATATGAAAATACTATGCGGCTCAAGCCAGGGGGCCTGAGTGAATTATAGCCTCTCAAAGGGCAAGGATCGAGTCTTGGGTTTGCTTTGACTTATTTATGATGTGATACCATCTGCTGAGTGGGTCTTTATTACACTAGAAATGAATATTATTACTCAGATAGATATCAATATACAGGGAGAAGCTATTAGTCTCAGAAACCACATTCTCCTCCTCTGGTGACCTCATCCACCAGGCCTCGCATGGGCATGACTCATAAATCCACACATCACCCCTGACCCGAAGTATTCCATGCCACAGCCTACATCTCCTGAGGTTTTCTGGACATTTCTACCATGCTAAGCAGCTCGAACTCTGCAGATCCACAGCCAGAAACATCATGTCCTCCCTGCTAAAAATTAGTAAGGAAATAAAAGCAAAAACAACTCTCCCAACTCTATTATTTTGGCATCTATTTATGTTGGTGGCACTCAAAAAATAATTGTGAAAATAGATAAAATCCACACTTATTTTTTTCTTCTTCCTTGAGTCTCTATACCTGAAGCTTCCCTGCCAGCTCTTCCCTCTGTCCCATTCCCACCCTGGAACTAGGGTTGCATTTGCTCGGACACTTGAAATATGCCTCCCAATCTCTCTGCTCCCTTGCTTCCAATGTCTTTCAATTTTTCAATGCTAAGCCAGTGTTCTTCAAGCAGTGAGCATTGTCCACTAGTGGGTTATGAAATCATGTAGTGTGTCATGACCAGCATTTAAAAAATAAAATAGAAGAGAATAGAAAAAATCAGCCTGGATTACAAATAACATAAACATCATTTGTAAAAGTTTATTAAAGGTGTATGTCTATGCCGTGAGCCATTACGTAACTGTATTTCTCACAACGGTTTGAAAGTCACTGCTCGAATCTAGTGTATTCCAAAGCAGAGACTTAGATCTGTCACACTCTACCTAAACTTGTCAGTGACTCCATAGTGCCCTGTGAATAAGTCTCAACAAACTTACCACCATTGAATGGTATCCTAACTCATCCTTGAATCTTCCTTTGTAGCTTAGTTTCCAACATTTCTATACTCTTACCTAGAAGTCTCGTCATGCTGGAGCACTCAATACTTCTCAGACCTACTCGGATCCCTACCGCCATCATTATCATATGCTGTTCTTTCTCTTAGGGCAAAGATTCTCAGTTAGGGTGAGCAATTTTGCTCCCTGGGGAGATCTGGTCATGTCTGTGGATATTTGTAGTTGTCACAACTGTGAAGGGGGGGAGGTGCTATTGGCCTCTAGTGGGTAGAGGCCATGGATGCTGAATACTCTACAAGGCACAGAATAGTGCCCACAACAAAAAATATTCTGCCCCACATGTCTGCAGCACTGAGGCTGAGGAAGCCTGTTCCAGAGACGTGGATTGCACATTCTGGCATGTGCCTAAGTCAGTTGAAGGTCTGATAAAACAGAGTGCTCTACCACACTGCCTGAGTTTCTGGTTCCATGGATGTGGGCGTTGGCAGGCAAGAACGTGCATTTCCAACAAGTTCCTAAGTGATGCTGAAGCTGCTGGCTGGGAACCAGAGGACCACTGTCTAGATCAGGGGTGGGCAAGCTTTTTGACTCGAGGGCCACAATGGGTTCTTAAACTGGACCGGAGGGACGGAACAAAAGCATGGATGGAGTGTTTGTGTGAACTAATATAAATTCAAAGTAAACATCATTACATAAAAGGGTACGGTCTTTTTTGTTTTTAGTTTTATTCATTTCAAACGGGCCGCATCCGGCCCGCGGGCCATAGTTTGCCCACGGCTGGTCTAGATTCATGTGACCTCTGCTTTTACCAGGACGACTGTGACTCCTCCTAAGGCTGCAGTGGTTCTCAACCTTCCTAATGCCGCGACCCTTTAATACAGTTCCTCATGTTGTGGTGACCCCCAACCATAATATTATTTTCCTTGCTACTTCATAACTAATGTTGCTACTGTTATGAATCATAATGTAAATATCTGATATGCAGGATGTATTTTCACTGTTCACGACCCACAGGTTGAGAACCGCTGGGTTTAGAGGCTCAGATACAGTGCCACCTCCTCCATATAGCCTTTCCTGATAGCAGCTGGATCCTCTCGGACTCCTCCATCAGTTGGCCTCCTTCTCTCAATCTCTCCCTTTCACTCTTGTTCTACTCTCACTTGGGCTTTCTTTCCCTTACGCTTCATCCTACCCCATAGAGTAGGTTGCTTCTCAGGTGAAGATTTACACCACCTTCTGCCTCTTACACCTCCAAAGCCCTGTGGGCAATCTCCCTGCCTGGAAAAAATCCATCATCCAAAACACAACCATGCCACGCATCTCCCCAACTGGTCCTCAGCAAGCCTCCTTCTGCCTGTCCCCCCTCACACTGGGGATTATCAAAGTGTCAAGGAAAATATTAGAGCATGGCGCGTGGGTGGGAAATAACATAAACAGGGGACAAAATGAGTAAAACTGACAAAGCAACGATAAAGAGGGTAGCGGGGTCACCGGTAAAGGAAGTGAGTGCTTTGTGACCTAATTTTTGTTCTTCACTCTTTTGTCCAAAATGAGCATTGTCCACTACTTTCATGCTGGGCAATGGAGAAGGACAGGAAGAACAAAGAGAGAGACAAGCCCCAGCCTTTCCCTTAGCACACACTTCACAGTCTGTGTGATCCAGGCAGGAAATAAGTGTGTTCTGAAGGAGGCCCTTTAACTTGGCGATTTCCTGTATATTACAACTCCCTTGTAGGTTATATTCACTTCGATCTCCCATGTATGAATTTTTTAAATGCAATTTTGCTTTAATCATATCATCAAAACAAATGACTTTTAAATAGTCTTTTCTCTCCAAAAGAAATGTCCGTACTATGGTTATTTCTTAGCCAGGAAATCCCTTCTTAGCCAGGAAAAGACTGGTCACACTTTAAATTCAGTTTCATGAGCAAGAATTTAATTTAGTCCTAATATGACAGTTATTATATGTTAAATACCATATGGTTATTAAGAACATATTTATTGAGGTTTAACAAGTATGTCAAGATAATATCCCATAAGCAGCAGGGATTGTTAACAGGACACAGTTAGGGATTCTTACGTCAGGCAATGTATCTTGTGAATGGATATACAATATTAGACCACGAAAAACAATAATAAAGAATCCCCACAGGCCTCCATCTGGGAGGGCAAAGGGGACAGGGAATTTGTGTACTGCTCGCTCACCCCTGGAGACCGAGGACCAGTTCCTGTTGGAGATGGGCATGAAAAATGAGCTTGGGGGTCTTCCCTCATCCTCATTTGTGCTCTGTGCAAAGCCAACTGTACCATTTGGCATGATTGATGAGGGCCATTTAGGGGAGCCCGCTGGGGTGGGGGAAAATAGGAATTTAGGAAGAGTCACGTGGAATAACGCTGAGGGAAAGGACTTATGGGGAGAGCCAGGTTCCTGATGCTTACCAACTCTCACCATGCTCAAAGCTCTAAAATGTGTGTGTGTGTGTGTGTGTGTGTGTGTCCATGTATGCATACAGCCACACATACCTAATATCCTATCACATAGACAGTGCTTAAGGGAGGAGATAATTACCACCAAAGAGTGTTTGGAAACATTGACGTCATGTACCCAGTGTCACGTCCTCTGAACTTGCCATGTTGCTTAAAAGAAAATTGGGTTGGGAGGAGGCAGACCTCTCACCTTAGCACCTCGCTATCCTCCAGCTGCGCCGTCAGGGCCTCACCAGGGCCTGTGTTTACAGCCCATGTGCCGGCCGACGCCATGGCAATGCCCCTGACACCACGATGCCGCTCAGCAGGATGACTTCACAGGAGGATCAGGTCAGGGGACTTCAGATGGGCCATGAGTAAGAAGCAGCAAGAACTAATATCTTTAACAGTTAGCAAACATGTCGAGGGGAATTATTCATACATATTTGAAGGGCCACGAGCTCTGAGTTTTGAGTCAGCAGCTGTGGGTGTCCAAGGTTTTCACCAGTGTATCCGCCCCCTTTTAAGAGTCAAGATTCTGCCCTGAGATTTCAAATGCCAACCAAGCTCAGGCTTCCCTCAACTGCCCTTCCCACAGAAGGTTCCTGCGAGCCCCAGTGCAGTTCTGCAGCCATGCAGCCAGCAGGCAGAGGTGGTAGCCTAGAAAAGGTATTTGTAGTGGGATATTCAGCCGTCTTTAGAGCCATGTTTGGAATTCCCTCCACACCTCTCTGAGACTGTGTGTGTGTGTGTGTGTGTGTGTGTGTGTGTGTGTGTGTGTGTGTGAGAGAGAGAGAGAGAGAGAGAGAGAGAGAGAGAGAGAATGAAGAAGAGAATATATAATCATCACGTCAGCACAATGAACTGCATGAGGATAATTATGTGTTACAGTTTTGCTAAACACAAGAAAGTATTTTTCTCAGGCCATTTAATTGAAACAACATCATGGGTTATACCTTCATTGTAATAAAACTCTACTGTGTGTCCAAGTGCCAGGGGATTTATTAACTTGCTCCGAGCTCTGAGAATCAGCAGGCAGGGTCAGATGTGGCTGGTGATGATGACATCATCGGTTTTGGCAGTTCTTTTCAACTGGTGTTGAGTGAGGTAATGTCCCCAAAATTAAAACTGACAGCAAGATTAATGATGATAGATTCACTGACTTTTTTTCATGATTTAAATTGGTGTTCTGTTCCTTCCATTCTGGACAGCCAAGACAGCTTCATGCCATTAGCTTGGCATATCAGCAAAGCCAGATAACAGGGGCCCCTTCTCCCTGCCGCCTGGGGAGAGGCTGGGAGTTCAGGGCTAGAGGGGATTTAGAGATGGGGCCAAAGAAAGACATACCCTCATGCCTTTTGCAGAGATTAGGACGGAGAGATAAGCTTTATCAGACCAGCAAACACATGCATTGGATTTGTTATTCTGGTGCAAGAAAGGTTATGTGCTCTGCGGGGGTTACTGTGTGCAAGGAATACCTCATCCAAACTTGCCCCACTGAGTCAGACTTTGCAGTCCCTCCAACTGGAGCTTTGCTGATCTTACTCTATATACTTTCCATAATGAAAAGGTTTGCTGAGGGCACGGAGAGCATGAAGAAAATTCCGAGGCACAAGATTGGCAGATGTTTAAGCTGCATGAAAAAGCTCCATTTTATCAATTGTTTTAGAGACTCTGGGATCCTGCAAAAACTCTCATCTTAACTAATTATGCTACCACCCACTCTACTGTAAACTTCTTAAATACAGAGACGAACGGTTTTCATCTTGCAATTCTACCAACAATCCCATCAGCATACAGCAGGCACTAAGGAATAGTTATTGAGTGTATGTTGCTTCAACAGACACCTTAAGGACTTCTCATAAGAAATGGAGTCACCTAACCGGGTTTGTGGAGCACGTTTTCAACTAATGAAAACATGTTTCTTTGGAAACACAGTCAAATTTATCATAGTCACTAGTCCATGTGGACATGCTCTCACTAGTCTGAAATAATGTGGTTTTACTGTTTCAAAAAAAGGCAAAAAAGAACGAAAGAAAATTAAAAAGAGAAAAAGCCTAAATGACACACGATGATAGCCATCGCGCAGCACGGCAGGATGGGAGAGAGTCGTCTGTGTAATCTCATCGTGAGCGTGCTGTTTTCTTCACGAATGAAATCTGTCTGCAGGTCCGGTGACTACTTCATCGTCTAACTTAGAGCTGACCCTGCTGGGAGCAGTGGGCGGCAGCTGGGAAGAGAATGTTCTTCTGTCTCAAAAGAGGGGACACGGGTTCACTTGGCAGGGGGTGAGGAGGAGGGATTCACTGGGGCTATTTCTGGTAAATCCTATTTCTAAGTCGAACATGCACCGTCCAAAGTCAGAAGACATCGAGGCTAGTCCTTGTCCCGCCACTAACCTCTTCCCCTCCTGGGGCTTCCCGCTGCCCGTGGGGAAGGTGAGCGAGGAACTGGGGTTGACCAGCACCAAGGCCCTTTGCAGGCCAGTCATTCTGTGATGCTGGGGTTAATTGCTCTTGGGAGGGGCAGCCTGACAGAGCGGCTGGACTACACTAAACTCCCTACTCCAGCTGTTCAAACAAACTCAGGTTTTCTCCCGCTGACGTTTATGGTATTGGTTGGGATAAGGAGGTAGGTTTGCCCCACCCTCTGTTCTTTTGGCAACTTGGGCTCCAAAGATTTTGTTTCTAAGCAGGTTCCAGCACTTCTCCAAGGCCCTCGCAGTCCTTCACCCATACTTCTTTTGCCATATTTCTCCATCATTTCTTTCTTTCTTCTTCCAAATGCAATGTTCTTTTCCTCATACAGAACATGTCATCATGGATGGAGGGTTTGAAGGGAGTGCTGATTTCGATTGATGAGAAATACAGGGGATGTAATCCTACTATAGTCCCTTTTGTCTCCACCTATAGCATTTCTCTTTTGGGAACTTTTGGAGTGTTTACCCAGTTCACAATGGTTCCCTTTACTAGGCACTGCTTCTCCCACATACCCTGCATCCCAGATCCACGGGGCAAGGCTGGGACTCCAGCAGCCACGTCCATGATGGATGATGCCAACTCTCTGGCCATGAGTGACCAGAACACAGTGACACCTGAGCCATGTGGGGACGTTTGAAAATCTTCATTGTTAGGAGGCTGATTCCTCCCCACCTTCTAATGTAAGACTTCTGGTGAATCACAGCCCCCCCTTTTCTCCCTGCTTAGCCTCATCTGGACAAGATGAAGGGAGGTTAACATGGGCGCCTCAGCACGGTGTGGTATGAGAGGGGTGATATGTGCACATGAGTGCCAGCTCATGGAGACAGGCTTTCGGGGACTCTGGGACAGGAGATGGGATGTTGCCCCAGGACACCTGAGCACTGGCTTTGCCTTTGCCATCCCAGATCAAGATGAGGAGACAGCCTTGCTGATGAGTTGGGCTCACCAAGCAGGAGAGCCCGTTCTTTGTAAATAGTCCCTCACACTAGATTCTTAACCTGCTGCCCCTTGCAATCAGGTAGAGGACCTTGCTAAACTGCCAAAGCCTGAGCTCCCACTCCAGAGATCCAGATCCAAGTACTCCGGGGAAAGGAGAGAGGCACTGCAATGTTTTCTGAAAGCTCTGCAAGTGATACTAGTAGGGTCAGGGCCACCTCCATAAACTGAAGCACTAGATTGTTAGTTTGGAACTTTCTGTGCTGGTGATATAAGCCTAGATGTTAAAGGGCAGAGGTGGAGCCAGAACTGAGCGTCCTTCTCTGTGTCAGTTGCAAGGAGAGAAAATTTCAACCCAAATGACTTAAGCAAGAGAGTTGACTATTTCAGGTTAGTGAACAATTTGGGAGGTGTCCAGCTTCAGGCATTGCTCGATCCAGGCCTCAAACAATGCAACTGCTTCTCTTTCTCTATTGCTCCACTATGTGCTTCCGTAGCTCTTTCTTTCAGCTCTGGGCAGGCTATCACTTGTACTCAGAAGATGGCTCCCAGAATCTCCCAGCACCCTACTCTGGTAAGTTTATTCTCAGTGGCAAAAGTGAGACCCTTTTACAGGATTTCCAGTAAAAGTCTTAATGCTTCTCAATGGCTCAAACTGGCCATCCTGAGCCAATACCCAAGGCCTGGGGGAATGTGAGGTTCTGGCAGACAGACCTGAATCACATGGCCAGGCTGTTGACAGAAGGAAAGCCAGTGCTACGGAAGCCTGTGGACTGACATGGAGAAGAGGTGATATCCTAAAAGGCATCGATATGTAGGTACCATATGCAAAGTAGATAGATAGCAGGGATCAAAAATACTATAAGGTATCCCCTACCTTATCTAAATATGCCTATTTTTTCCCTAAGCCAAACTAAGTGAGTTTGTTACAACTAAGTAGAATCCTAACAATTACAATAAGATAGTCCACAGTCACAGGACAACATTCCAGAAATCTCTTCCCTCCCTGTAACTCACATGGTCCCACCCCAGGAGCAGACAGCAGGCCCACAGCCATATTGGTATTTTGTCCAAATAGAGGACAAAGTTCCACTCAGTTGAAAAAAAAATTCAGTGTTCATTTAAACTTCTAAATATGGAGAAGTGTCAATATTATAAAAGGATTTTTTTTTCAAAAGTTGTTACATAAATAGCCCTAGATGATTTGGCTCAGTAGATAGAGCATCTGCCTATGGACCGAAGGGTCCCAGGTTTGATTCGGGTCAAGGGCATGTACCTTGGTTGCAGGCTCCTCCCCGGCCCAGGCCCTGGTAGGGGTGCATGCAGGAGGCAACCAGTCGATGTGTTTCTCTCACATTGATATTTCTCTCTGTCTTTCCCTCTCTTTTCCACTCTCTCTCTAAAAAAATAAAATAAATAAATAAATGAATAAATGAATAAATTCAATGGAAAAATATCCTCAGGTGAGGACTAAAAAAAAAAAAAAAAAAAGTTGTAACAAAGTAGAAAAGCCACATGTTTGTCCAGAATATTAATCAGTCTTCTCTAGTGCCAGCCAACACCTAGACATCTGAGGCTTTATGAGAATTACTTCTTTAATAACAGTAATCATGATGGAAAGCGTTAGCGCATTAGTGACATGGACACATGAATCTCTTCAATATTATAAACTTCAAAGATTGTGTTTGTTGCATTTGCATTTATGACAAACAACATCTGTCTTTCTTGCTCTGTTATCACTGGGTTTTATCTGAGAAGAGCCAATGAGTCCTTATAAACCAATCCATAGAAATAGGAAAGCATCAAAGAGAAGCAGAAATCAGGCCTCCTGTTCCATTTATCAATCTTACATCCCTTGATGATATGACTCCCCATTCTTTAGAGAAATTTGGACTTTAAGCCCCATAGTCTGACTCCAAGGACAAGTTCCAGAATTACCTGCCCACTGTACCCGCCACCCTCAGCATGAAAAAATGACATAGGACTTGCAAAGCACTGGGCCAAAAGTAATTCCTTAATCAGCTGTTGCTCCCATAGGGTTGAGCATCACAGACTTCAGAGCTAGTCATTCTTGGGTTTTCATAAAAATCTATCACTTCCCAGCTCTGTAACTTCAGCTGAGTTATTTCAACCTCTCTGTGTCTAAGTCTCCTCAATTGCACGAAGTTAATAACAGCTACTTTACAGGATGGTTGTAAGACTGATATAAACTAATACAGGCAAACTGCTCAGCACAATGTCTGGAAAGTAAAAAGTGTTCCATAAATGGAAGCCATTATTATTATGATTATTACTTTATTATAATGAGAAAGATAGAAGCCACCTTGGATAGCCACGAGCTAGCCTGGTACTGCCGGCTCAGCCATGGTGCTCATCCACAGAACATAAACACTTCCACAGAGTAACAATGTCAGACAAGACCACTCTGTGACCACAATGGATCAAGACAAAAATAAGACCTCTCCATAATCTTGTCTGAATAAAGAAAAAACATGAACATGGTCCAAAGCACAAAAACAACCAAACTTCTTTCTTTCCTGGATAACATAATTGCTGCTTCTTAACCAATTATAGCCTTAGCACTGTCTGGTGTTCCTACATATGTAAGACTTCTTTAGATACTCATCCTCCATCTAGATTCTCCTTCAAAATAAGATTTCTTTAGATACTCAATCATAGGATTAACCCTACTTTCTGACAGCATCCATCCAGAGCAAAACCCTGCTTTCTTAGATCCACTCCAAAATCACCTACCACAAGCTCAAACCCTACAATGAGTTCTTTCTAACCCCCTCTTACTGAGACGTCCCACTGGCTCCTCAAGTTGTACATTCTCGCTCGCTGCAATGAGCAATAATCCCAACTTGTTCAGCTATAGGTATGTTTCTGGTGGTCATTGCCTGAAGGGCATTGGTAATAGTAATAATAATAGCCACTGTTTATTTATCATTTACCAAACACCCAGGCTCTTCTAAGCAATGTATGTGTGTTAACTTAAACCTTAAGTCAACTTTAGAATGTAGGCATGATTATTTGCAATATAATAGTGAAGAAACTAAGTTATAGAGAGGTTTAAAAATTGCTGAAGTCAGATAGCCAATGAGTGGTGGAGCTGGTATTTAAGCCAAAGCATTCTGACCCTTACCCACCACTTCTTACTGAACCCTCCTGGGGGCCTGTTACCATGCCTTGAGCAGAGATGGTGCCTCAAGTTTATGAACATTATGAAGTCATCACAGTGTGCAAGGCATGGAGAACTCAGACAGCATGGAGAGAGTTCCTTCAACGTGTTTCATTGGCTATGTACTGAACAGCATTATGGGAGTTGCAAGGAAGAAGAAATCATTGTCCCTGACCTCAAGGAACTTACAAGCCAGTTGAAGATACAAGACTTAAACACGCACAAATTTAAATAACATTACAATCAGCAATACCAGAGACACATTAGGACAGAAGAATGTATGATTCAGTGTCAAATGAGGTGTGCAGATGGTATTGGGAGAGAGCCCACCGTGGGTTGTAGGATCAACCCACATACTCTAACTCAACCCAAAACCACAGACAGGAAATCAGCTAGAGAGCTGCTTTGTTAGTAAGAGGGAGAATAAAGAACAAAACTCTAATAGAAAGCTATTAAAACTATACATGGAGGTTATATAAAACGACATGACTTTAAAACTTTATTTTTGGGTAATTCATTGTTGAGTAATCATAATGCAGTCTCTGAAAGGGTGCCTTTGGTTATTTCCAATGGGCTCCCTATCAGCAATGATCTGGAAAAACGAAACATAAAGTTCATTTCTATTCAAAAGTTGAGCCTCGGCCTGACCCCACCTGGCTTCCTCTGTAGGACACACTAAGGTTTGTGTCATTCCACTCTGGTGTCATAGAAAAATGTTTAATGACAACTCCAGACACAGCATTCCAGAAGGATTCTCAGCCACCAACAGCCACATTAAGATGGGGGTTAGTTCTGCAAGGGGATAACCAAGCTCTTGTTGCTTATTACAAGGACTCCTGGAGTGTTCGAACACTTTTAGACCCAGAAAAGAAAACAATTAAGTAAATCTCTTTAGTAATTCAGGAAGTGTGTCTGATCAAGGTCTTTGATATCAACTTGGGCAATGACATTGGGCAAGTTATGCAGCCATTTATCTGCAAGTAGAATTTAATAGAATACCCAACTCATGGGATGACCATAGGATTACATGACATAATGTTTTCAAAGGGATTAATGTGTCCAGCATACAGAGTTCATTCTCATAATGGCTTAGTAACCAATACTATCAGTATTCTACATAGTAATGCTGTCCTAGGGACTTGGAGACACAATAAAAGAAGCATGAGAAATGGTCTTCCTGACCATTCCTAAAGACTTCAATTTGGGGATTTGCCCATCCTGTTTTGGGCAACTCATTCAATTGTATCATTTAGCCATCACCCTATTTTGCATAAGCTCAGGAGCTCAACTAGTCGATTTTGACTCCCAACTACACCATTTACCTAGAATTGTGGCAAGTTTCTGACTCCGTTTATTTCTAACAGCAATGAGAGTCATAATGATTCCTATATCTTAGGACTGTTGTGAGGAATAAAAGAAATAATGTATACAGAACCTGAAGAACAGTGTCTGGGACATTATTGGCTCTCATTGAATGTTACTATTTATCATCATAATCAGCAGCAGCAGCAGCAGCAGCAGCAGCAGCAGGAATATCCCAGTCTTTCCCTTTATCACCGGAGATTCAAGATCAGTGATCTCCAACATGTCCCAGGCATCTGAACTTTTTGGGGTTTTATTTTAGAACATGTTCTCTGCTGCTAAAGACAAAGTTTTTTACTTCATTCTAAACTGCTATGTGGGGTTAGTACACACTGTCAGTCACTCATACAATAACAAACGACCTACATTTGCAGGTTTGCTGGCTGAGGTCAAGGTTTTAGTCCTCAGGAGGAAGAAGAAGAAGGAGGAGAAGGAGGGGGAATGGGAGCTGCAGGAGAGAGCACAGCCGTGTTCTAATGCAGGTCTGAGTGTGAAGACCACCATTGGAAAAGGCTTGGAAGAGAGTCAAGAGACTTGGATTCTAGTGCTGGCACCATTTACATTTACCTCTGGGTCTAGCTTCTAGTTTTCGAAAGTGCAAATCATATGCTGGGGATAAGATTGAACTATTTCGTATGTAAAGTTCCCTCCTGCCATAATCCTCTAGGATTCCCGTAAACTAATACTTCACCAAGAGAAGCTCACTTGAATAAAAATCATTGGGTTTCTAAGTGAAAAAATGTATGTCCTTGGATTTCCACCTGTGGTTATTATAGGAATCAGAATCCTGGGGGCGAAAGCAGAAAGTTAAGGCCAGAAATATATCTTTCTCAGTGACCTTCTTAGAACCCCACTGCCCTGCACTGCAGAAGAGACAGACTTTGAAGTAATGATGGAAACAAGAAAAGGGAAGTGGCAAATGGGTGGGAAGCCGATGCCTGCTCAGGTAGATCACTGTGAATTGAACATGTAGAACATACTGGGCACTTAACCCATTAAGATTACTGAAGATGGCAAAAAGAAATATTTATAGGTACATTTTAACATAGTCTATAAAACGGGAGGTTAATTCAAACATAAATTACCTACATCATTCTTTAACCTTTAAATCTTTCTCTAGCGGCTTGAAAGGCAGCTTATTAAAGCAAAGTGAGTATTTTACTAATATATATATATATATATACTGGTTACCTTATAAGCATCTAGAAAGGCAGAAGAAGTTACTAAAAGTGACAGGTTTGCTAATTTAATAAGAGCAAACGAAAATTTTTAAGGAATTTTTAGTCTAGAAAAAAAGGCTTAAAATATCATGGAGTGTGAGTTTTCTCCCCTCATTTTAGCTCTGCTTTCTGGGTTGGCTCCACTCCCTGGATGAATCTCCCCATGTGGTAGCAAGATGGAAGCCTGAAGTCCCAAGGATACATCTTAATTTGTTAGCAACCCTAAAGGGAAGACCATGTTGCCTCTATTTAGGCTCTTCCAGCAAGTTGGGTGAAGCTTTCATTGGATTAGCTTGCATCACATGATTGCCTCAGAGCCAATGACTGTGGCCTGAGGATTGGCATGTCCTGATTGGCAGCTTATGCACATTCCCACTACTAGATCTGAGGAGCATACTCAAAACACGTGAACTAAGAATGGAACAGCATTGGTTTCCCCAAGCACAGCTAGCTAGGGTGATGCCACCAGAAAAAGGAACATAAGGTGGTCATGCAAAACAACAGATGTCCCTTGCAAAATCTTAAATTAGCAAACGCCTTTTATGGGGTGGATACATATTTTTAAAACTGAGTAGTAATTATGCCTCGCCCAGTATATTTTGTTTTCTGTGTGTGCAGTCAGTGTATTTTTGTTGTTGTTGTATGTATGATCCTGTACACACTGGTCACACATCTAATGGAAAATTAGATGACAAATGTTGGAAAAAATGAGCAAAGTTTTGATCATTGTTTAATTACTAAAAGAACAGCTCCACCTATGATTCTTTCTGTCCGCTGCCAATGGTGACAAAGTAGTTGGAGATGCAGCAAATGTGTTTCTGAGAACCTCTGCAGCTGTTGGAGAAGTGGGGCTGAAAGCTCAAGGCAGGTGATCACCAGGAAAACATGTTCTTCTGTTTAGAATCCTTCTAAGAGAAATTCTGGGGTTTGCTCTTCTCTGAATTCTAATTATCCAACATAATTGTTAACACATAATGGACACTCAGTGAATATTTATTGATGGCTATTTAAGTGAACGAGTCAGTGAACGGTTTCTTTTTCAGAACTGGATTTTAGTCATAAACAGAATTTCTACATTACTTAATTTGTGGAGCTATTTTACGGAACACGATGGTCATTTAAAAACACATTTTTTAAAAAAAAAGTTGCATTAGTTTTTGGCCTTCTTCATCATTTACAAAGGAATGAGCCAAATTTTGGAATTAAAAAAATAAATTGGCCAGGAAATGGTAAAATATTTTTATTCACAAACTGAATATTATGCAGTTTCCAGATGCAGAAAAGCCTGGCACTAGTCAACCTTGCCTACAATGCAGGAGGGCAAGGATAATGAAAAGCAAAACTACTGTGACTTTAATTAGCTATTTCATTATATAAGAAATTGATTTAAAATTTGTTGAATAATTAAAATCTCCCAAGCCAGACATACAGAAACATAAGCACTGAATTAAGAGAATTTCAGAAGTTTTATATTTTTATTTATTTCATTTTATCCAATCATGTGCCATAAACATAATCAGCTCCATTTTACAGATGAGAAAACTATGTGACTGAATAGTTAAGTAATGTTTCGAATTTAGACAGATTTTTCTGGTGTCTCATTTGTCCTTTCTTATTTATTTTGTTTTTCTTCTTTGGATTTTCCTAAGGAATTCTACAGAGATTTGTAATTTAAGTCACTTCCATGTGGCGCAGTTCTAACTTCATACCCAGGTCCTTGTCACCATACCCCTCAACCTCCAAGTATGGTTCTGTATTTACGGAACAAACCAGAAAGAACACCTAATTTTCTAAGTTTAACTACCAACCACATCAAGTCAACAAATTTTAACTTTATTCACGGTACATTAAAATAAAAAATGGCACATAGTGGAAAAATATAGAGTATTTTAAGTCAGGAAATCTTTGTTATAATCCTTTGTCCCATACCTATTAGGTTAAAAAAAATTTAAGAAAATCATTTGAATTTTTATGAAATTTGCCTTTCCCTTTTGTAAAGTGGAAATAATAATAATAATATACATAATATTTCTACCTCACAGTATTGGTTAGAAGAACAAAAGATATATATTATATTTATATGCAAGTTGTAAAAAATGCAATGTACTAAAATAAGTTATTTGTACAATTTATTTCAAGAATCTCTCTACATGAACATGAAACCATTCAAAATTTTAGTAGCATTAGTCCTCAAAGACCTACTTTAAATAAACCCTATAATATGAAATGTTAGTTATAGTATAGAATTTATCTTATAATAATGTGAATAATTTAAATTCACTTGGCATATGTTCATTATAGAATACAATTAAATGGCAGTACTCATATATTGAAAGAGTATATATATAAATACACTCCTTATATATTTGGAGAATAAACAACTATTTACTGAGCATCTATTATGTGCTTTGCACTGGCTTGATAACAGTGCTAGATCACACAGATTACATTCTCATTTTGCAAAGGTAAATATAATTCAGCCTTTAACATTGACAAGATAGTAAGTGAATACATTAGTGGATAAACCAGGCAAAGAAATGGCTAACTTACAATTGTATTTTTTGTTTCTTTGTTTCCAGATATATCAAGAGCTGTATCTTATTTCACAGAATTCTAGAGGAGAAAACTGAACACAAAATATCAAACACCACCCCTAACCAGAGCGTCTAATTACATCAAAGTTTTAATGGAGGAATGATGAAATATCCAAAAATCTTCTCAAAATTATTTATTTTTTTTTAAATTAGGAAGCCTAAGCCATGAGCCACTAAGCTATAAAATCAAACTAAGAATGACAGGTGTTTCAGTTATTTACTGGTGCATAACAAAATACCCCAAAACTGAGTGGCATAAAGCAACCACCACCTTCTTATGCTCACAAATACTGTGCATCAGGAATTCAGACAAGGCACAGTGGATATGTCTTATCTCTCCCTCTACTAAGATCATTCAAATAGCTGGGGTGACTAGAACAGCTGTGGGCTAGAGTTACCTAGAGGCTTCCTCACTCACACGTCAGGGCCGAGGCTGGCATGACTTGAAGTGTTACTTCAGCCAGGACTGTTGTCTAGGGACCCTACACATGGCCTCTCCATGTGCCTTGGGCTTCCACGTAGCATAGCAGCTTCAAGGAACTCAGACTTCTTACACAGAAGATCAGCATTCGAAGATGGTTCCAGTGAACACAGTGGAGGCCACATGACTTTTTATGACTCAACCTCAGAAACTGCATTGCATTGCTTCTCTCGTAATGTGCTAATCAAGGCATAAGCCCGCCCAGATTCCAGTGTTAACACAGACCCTCCTCTCGATGGGAGGAGTGCCAAAGAATGTACAGCCATGCTTTGACATCTCCATGACACAGAACCAAGCATGGACAGGTGTGTAAAAGAAGCCGCAGGACTTAATTTCGCTCCCTAGTTGGTTTGGTTACTGAAAACCTTTTCTGTTCTTAATGTGGTGGAAAATATAGAATAAATAAGTCATATTCTAAGTTTCACCTTCATGAAACCTACAGTTTAATAATAATAGGAAGGTAACATAGGGATTATTTTAATGACTTAAGATAATTATCTTAATTATCTTAGCCCATGAAGTAAATTTTTAATGACTGGGATGAAAGGCTGGGTTTGAGAAGTGAACATAATTTGTTTAGGATAACCTAATAAGCAAATGCAAATATTTTAAAAAGTATATTCCATTGAATATGAATTATGAAAGTTGTGTGTGTGTGTGTGTGTGTGTGTGTGTAGAAGAGAAAGTAGATGAAAGTGGGAGAAAGGATGCCATGGTTTTTAAAAAGTCTGAAAATGCTACACACTCTTTGCCTACCTTGCTGAGTCATAGTGTCAATCAAGCACATTAAAAAACCTCAGAAATCTTCTGAGGAAGGTAGTGTTTAACCCAGTGTTTCCAATATTTTCTTTTTAGACTGGAATGCTTCTGTGCATTTCTATTAAAATCCTGCAGAACACATATGCAATGATCACATTTTGAGATCCAATACCTTTTCTTGACTTGTGACATACAAATTTAATATTCTTAAATTAATACCAGGCATGCAGACAAAAGAGCATTACAACTTTAAAATCTTACTGCCGTATTGTTTTGTCCTGGAGTGTAATTCAATTCACATGATCCATGTCTAAAGTATACTTATGATGTACATATACACATCTAGCTACCTAGCTAGCTAATCTGTCAAAATTTGACTGAGCCAACACAGGTGGAGGAGCAAATTTGGGAAAGGTAATGATTTTCATTTGTGACACGCTGAGTTTTAGGTGTCTCTATGATATTCAAATGGAAAGTTTGAACACATATTTGCGTATAAACATACAAACCTAGAATTTAGGAGATCTGGGTTTCTGTTCAAAAATGTTAGAGGGACATATGAAGAGGCTGAGATTGAACAATTGAAGGGGCAGGGCAACATGGAGGTTTCATAGGCATAGTGGGAAGGGCTCGGAAGAAAAGAGAAGAGGGATGCTGGCCAGGAATGCGGGATGGAGCAGGAGTGTATGAGAGGGCTGAGGACAGAGGAGCCAGTGCGTCTGGAGGTGAAGGTCCTGCCATGTTTCTTATGACAGATGAACGGCTGCAGTGCTTGTCCCTGCCATTCCCCAGCATGCAGACTGCGAGGTCCTGTGGATTGCTACATTATGGGATTGCTATTGTACCTGTCCCTTCCCGTTTTCTCATTCTGGGCTCTCTTAAATGTGGTCCCTACAAATAAAACTATTGCTTGCACCACAGACAAAATGTACAGATAAAAGGCTGACCCAATAACAAGAGAGAAAATTCCTCTTCCCGGGTCATATAAACAATAAAAAGGTAATTGTTACTATGGGAAAAGAAACAAGAACATTTGATGTGCCAGAGAATACTTTGGATTATATTTTCCTTGTTATTATAGAGCATTGATCTTTAAAAAAATACAAAGCTCTGGGCTGAAGGCCTTAAAACCTCCAATGAACCTATTTTCATGGAAACCATCATTCCATATGTAGCAAGAGTCCCATTTCCAAAGGAGATGGTGTTCCGGGAGCCAGAGTTGTTTCCTATTATTAAGTATGTGTGGTATTAGCAGAGGCTCCTTGGAGAGTTGGGGGTGCCCCTGGGGGAGCATCTGAGAAATCGATGGGAAAGGTGGTGGCAGAAGTATCCTGTCCTAGTGTCCAGTGTTAGTGTCATTCTCTGCCGAGTCCCAGCGTACATGTCAATTCTCTGTCATTCTGTCCAAAGGCAGAAGTTAGCACTAGTGGCTATAAAGTTTTCAGTTCCCAAACAAAGCTTATTTTAAGAATTTATCTTAGGAACTATTTTCTTCAGCTGTCATTGTTCTCTTCTGGGCAATTTCAAATAAGTCTCGCTGAGCTTTTCTCATCCATTTTGAGAAATGAAAACATTTTTCTACTAAGACGAAAGTTCCAGAAATTACAGCTTAGTTATCACATAACTGAAATACTCCACCTCTGGAGGTCTTCTCCAATAAGTTCAACCGGCCTTGATCTCTTCTCCTTCCAGAAGACTCAGACTACTTGCTTCTTACATGTTTTCTTCTCAAATGATTGTTCCTGGATTACCTGCATCAGAAACACCTGGGGGAGTGTGTGTAGAAGCCATATCTGGACTTAACCTCGGTCACGCTGAATGAGGACGTCCTGGACGAGGTTTAAGCATTTCTAACAAGCTCCTGAGTGGTTCTTCTCACTGAAGATGGAGAATGACAGTTGCATTGCATGTGTTTAGACAATGAGTGACTCTCAGATTAGCCCTTTACATGCCTTGCAGGCAGAACTGTAACAGTCAGAAGGCTACCTCTTCTAGAAAAGGGCATCTTTTTCTAATACTCACACAGGGCCTATGAGTAGGGCTTTTACAAGGCCCATGAGACAAGCATCATGTGGTCAGTTCTTTGTCTTTCTTCCCACCGTAAGTACCTCATACACTATTAAAACTCAGTATTTGTAGAACAGAATTGAAAATGCTCATAACATACTAATACTAGAGGGAGAAAGACAGTTTTATCACTCAAACAACAATAGTCCCCTTCATTTCTCTCCGCCCCTGAATTCAGCAAAATCAGCAGAATTTTCCCCTGCAGACCGCAAATTGCACATCCAGTCTGTGTGGGGGGCAGAATGAAACTCTTCTCTTCCTTCCTAGTGGAAATAAAACTCTTTGGCAGTGATTCTTGGATTGTTTTCTTTGGAAATTGCATTCATGTGATTTTTCAAGATGTTTCCCGGGCTTTGTTGAAATCTGATCCATTTAACAAGAAACACATAACTCAATTCATGTTAAAATTCTCAGGGTTACTTAAGAATAATTATGAGTTGTCCATGTGTGCTAGAAAAACAACCCAGACTTCCTGAAGAATGGGAAGATTACTCGTCTCTCTGGGGCGATGCTGCTCTGATTAGGCCTGCCCAGTGCAAGAGTGTGCTCACAAGCCCCAAGCTTTTCACTGGAAAGCAGCCGATGGGCTTCATCCCGAAGCCTTTCTCAGAGGTGATTTATCATGTTTGAACCAGGGATCTCTATGAATTTCTCTAGAAGTGATGACAACATCTCACACACCTCCAGAGAATAAGACTTGGGTCAAACTCTGAGATGTAATGGTTGGATTTGGTCAAAAACAGGTTTCCTGAGCTTCCTTTGTTGACTAAGCTTTCCTTCCCTTGCACCCTTGATTTCACTAGACCCTCTAAGCCACAGCTAAATCAAATCAATCTCTCTCCCTTGCACTCATACAACTCCCCAACACAGAAATGGACCTCCTGCCCGCTGGTGTGGCTCAGTGGTTGAGGGTTGACCTATGAACAAGGAGGTCATGGTTTGATTACCGGTCAAGGGCACATGCCTGGGTTTTGAGCTCAATACCCAGTAGGGGGCATGCAGGAGGCAGCCAATCAATGATTCTCTCTCATCATTGATGTTTCTATCTCTCTCTCCCTCTCCTTTCCTCTCTGAAATAAATAAAAATATATTTTTTTAAATGGACTCCCCTGAGCATTCACAGACTTGAAAATAGCAAAAGTGAAGTAACGGTGGTGGGGACTCACAGTCTGGAGGCCCTCCAGCCTGGGGACTGTAGTGCTGCTGTGACCTAGCAAAGCAGGGAACACCTGTCCTTTCACCCATGTTCAAGTACAGGATGTTCCCAATTGGTCCCTTTTTAAATTGAGCTTCTTCTGGTTGGTTCAAGTAACAGAAACCCATTAGGGGACTTGATTGTAAAAATACAGAAGTGTCTCAACAGAACCCAAAGTCCTCAGGGAGAACTAGAGCTGGGAATCTGAGGCCATCGGGAGGTATCTACCCACCATCAGTCATCTTCGCTTCTCCCACCCCATGCACCAGCTCCCTCTATCTCTAGTGGGAACCCTGAGCACAAGGTTCTTCAGCTTAAATTTCCTCTGTTTAAGGTACTAACTGGACTTGATTTTTCTCATCCCGTTTCAAATTCCTGAAGAAGGAAAGCTGATTGATTCATCTTGGATCTAGTAACTTCTCTGATCCAACTGTCTGTGGCAAGGGGCCCAAAGTGAGTTAAAGAGGGTCATCCCTGTATCCTGGTTGTGTGGAGGAATGTCCCAGAGAAAACAAACAAACAAACAAAAATGGGCAGAAAATCTAAAAGGAGCTTACTGAAATCCTTTCACCTATGATTCTACAAGTAAGAGAGAGCGTTAGGGTCATTTATCCCAGCTGCCCATCCATGGCAACAATCTCCTCTGCAATGTTGTTGACTAATAAGAATCCTTCAGCCCTAGGTGAATACCCCTCCCCTAGGATGGAGATTTTACTCCTCAGGAGGCAGTCAGTACTGTTGACATTTTCTTTCTAAGGTTATAACAAAGACTCTTCCAGCAATGCCCACACATAGACAGATACTGGTTCTAACTATCCAGGCAGCATGCCTCTCTAAGTTTGGAGTGAAATATATACATATGTACATAGTTTTCAATTTTTGCAGTAGAAAGGATGACTAGGAATTAATAAGAGGAAAGATGGTGCAAGAGAAGGGCATGGGCTCTGATTATAGACCACGTTTCCAAATAACTATTGAGTAGCTGTGCAACCTTCAACAAGCCATTAAACCTCTATTTCCTCAACTGTAAAATGATCAGAGTTTCATGTCGATTAAATTTTTTAGAAGTATACAGAGCATTCAGCTTAGTTCCTGGCATAGAGTCAAAGCTTAATTTGTTTTAGCTGTCCTTATTTTATTTTAGTATTAATTACTTAGATAATGACAATGAAATGCTATATTTTCTAAGCCTTAGATCATTCTGTAAGTGATATTTCTCAATTTGACTAAATAGCTTTCCCTCCAAAGGCCTTGTCCACGCCAGTGGGTAATAATGGCAGTGCATGAGTGTTCAGTATCCACAGCCTGGAGCTTGTTCCTGGCGAGGGGGCTGGAGAAACATCCACAGACCACTCCTCAAAGGAGTGGGGCCCATGCCATTGGTTACTCAAGCATAAAGCTGAAGTCTTCTTGCTCACACTGTGAAGATGGGGAGTTTGTAGGGAGCATTTTGTGTGTGTAGCTTACAGAACTGAAGTTGAAGTTTATGACTTTCATAATCTTTGCAGGTAAGTGGTGCAGCCAGAGCCCAGGTCTCTGAGTACACTTTCACCTCCCGGGTTTAGTGTAAGGTATGGAGAGAAAGAGGAGAAGGAAGCTGAAATGAATGCAGCTACCCGGGAAAGCTTCTTTCTCTGCCCTCCCCCTGGGGAGCTGAGAGGAGCCACAGGGAGTCAGGCTACTTATGGGTGGGTAGAGCATTACTCTTTGGACCACAAGTGCCTTCAAAACAAAAAAGCAGGGAGGTGAAATCTGTCTATAAGAACTCTTAAATAATGACATATGTTTCAAAGAATAGGCAAATACATGAAAAATGTCCATGTATAATGCCAAGTGAAAAACTATATGTAAAATCTTTTATGATGCAATCTAAATTTGATTATAAAAAGCATATATATATGTATATATACATATACATATACATATATATACATATATATATATGAATATAAGACAGATACTGTTTAACCATTTACACCTGTCTGATTAGGTTTCTGCATTTTGTTATACAATTAGAAAAGAAAGAATAGATATACCACAATGTTAATCTGGATGGAAAATTATTAGTAATATTTGTTTTCCTTCTTATACTCTGTTTAGCTTCTAAGATATCAAGCAAGAAAT
Source organism: Myotis daubentonii (assembly GCF_963259705.1). Taxonomy (NCBI): domain Eukaryota; kingdom Metazoa; phylum Chordata; class Mammalia; order Chiroptera; family Vespertilionidae; genus Myotis; species Myotis daubentonii. The sequence goes on along the minus strand of NC_081844.1, from coordinate 96,326,477 downwards.
AAACTTTAATTTAATTTTTAAAAATACTCTTACATACATGGTCAGTTGACTTCAGACAAGGATGCCAAGACCATTAAATGAGAAAAAGATAATCTTTTCAGCAACATGCAAAAGAATGAAGGCGGACCCTTACCTCAAAGCATATATAAAAATGAACTCAAAATAGATCAAAGATCTAAAAAATTACAACTGTAAAACTCTTCAAAGAAAGCATAGAGGAAAATCTTCATGACAATAGGTTTGGCAATGATTTCTTGGATATGAAACCAAAAGTACAGACAACAAAAGAAAAATAGATAAAATGGGATTTATCAAAATTAAAATATGTTTATGCATCAAAGGACACTATCAACACAATGAAAGACAATCCACAGAATAGGAGAAAATATTTGCAAATCACATATCTGATAATAGATTAATATTTAGCATATATAAACACAACTTAACATAACAACAGAATAAACAACCACACTCAAAATGAACAAAAGAATGTTGCATGTACAGATATGGACTATTATTCATTAATTAAAAGTAATAAAATTCTGCCCATACCGGTTTGGCTCAGTGGATAGAGTGTCGGCCTGTGGACTCCAGGGTCCCAGGTTCGATTCCAGTCAAGAGCATGTACCTTGGTTGCAGGCATATCCCCAGCAGGGAGTGTGCAGGAGGCAGCTGATTGATGTTTCTCTCTCATCGATGTTTCTAACTCTCTATCCCTCTTCCTTCCTCTCTGTAAAAAAATCAATAAAATATATTTTTTAAAAAGTAATAAAATTCTGACACATTCTACAAAATGGATGAACCTTGAGAACATGACAATAAGTAAAATAATCCAGGCACAAAAGGACAAATACAGTGGGGCCTTGACTTACGAGTTTAATTCATTCTGAGACCGAGCTTGTTAAGGAGCTCATTAAGGAGCTCGTTAACGCAAATTACTCTATCAACTCAATGCAAAAAGTCCGCCGAGAGACAGCTAGTATCTCAAAATACTGGTTAGTCGGGACACTCGTAAGTCAAGGCCCCACTGTATTATATGTTTCCACTCCAAGGTACACCTGTGTTGTAGCATGTGTCAGAATTTCCTTCCTTTTCAAGGTTGAATAATATTCTGTTGTATGTATACTAGAGGCCTGATGCACAAAATTCCTGCAAGGGCCTTTGCCCCAGGCCCCACCCACCGCCACCACAGCTGGGGGCCTTTGCCGCCTCTGCAGCGGCCCCTGCCCACTGCGGCTTTGTCTGGTCTAATTAGCATATTACCCTTTCATTATTATAGATTCCACATTTTGTTCATCCATTCATCCACTGATAGATATTGGGTTGTTTCTACATTTGGGCTATGGTGAATAAAGCAGCTGTATATGTACCTGTTCGAGGCCCTGCTTTCAATTATTTTGGGTAAATACCTAGGAGTGGAATTGCTGGATCATATGTGAATTCTTTGTCTAATAGTATTCATATTTTTAAAGTTCCTCCCTCCCTGGGGTGACTGCAAACTTTTGTGTTATAGTTTGAAACCTCTGAAGAGTCTGTATCTCCTCAGTCTAATGATGGGGGCAGTGGAGGTGATGGCAAGAAGCAAGTGGGCAGCATAGTTGATTTAGCCACAAAACAGAAGCTTAAAGACAGTTTGGAGATCATGTGATATTTATCTTTCTCTGACTGACTTATTTCGCTTAGCATAAACTGATGAGCAAAAATAGAACCAGAGTCATTGAAGCATCGAATAGACTGTCCAACCTATGAGGGAAGGCAGGGGTGAAGGGGTAAAAGATCAACCAAAGGACTTGTATGCATGCATATGAGCACAACCAATGGACATAGACTGGGGTGGGGGAGGAGGGCATGTGCTGGGGGTTGGGGGTGGCTGGGGAGAGGTCATGGGGCGGGGATGAGACTTACGTAATACTTTTAACAATAAAGAATTTTTAAAAAAGAGGTAAATGGACACACACACACACACACACACACACACAGTTTGGAGAGTCTTTTGAAGTCTTTCTACCTTCTCCCTCCAGCCTCAAAACATTTCTCTGCAGCCCTTCATTAGATGTAGCCTTCCAGGAGAGCTATCTTCAGAGAATATTTCAAATTTCATTACACATACAGCTTTAAAATATTAACTCAATCTGTAGGAGTTTATTAAAATGTACTGGATTGGAAAATGACACAAAAATAATATCCACTGATTTTCCTTTATAATATCATACAACTAAAGTGACATATTTTGGAGTAGCTGAGTTATTAAAAAGCAGCCTTGTGCTGGTATGAATGTCACTTATATTTAAAAGGAAGGTAATTTTACATGATTTTCTCTCTTATTTTCTGTCCTGGTAATGCCAAGAGATTCGTGGATTCAGTGGCTTCATCAAATGCTCTTGTTCCTTCTACCATAGTACTTTAAATGGAGACTGGAAGCGTTTAGAACCCTTCTTCCCAGGGGAAATTATGAAATGTCAAAATGGTCACATCAGCCCCTTGAACTCGCCTGGGAATGAAGACTTAATTTGGTCATGGGAATAGAAGAAGATTTCCTTGAAGTTCTTTCACCCTCCTGGTCTTTCTCCTCTGAAAACATTCCATTAAGCTGTATCATTGTCCAAAATGGAATGCTCACAACCGAACTCAATTTATCAGAGATATCATTTAGGACTCTCAGTATTCCAAGTGGCAGGAAATCCAACTTAAGTGACGTAAACACTGAGAGGTTATGAGTTCATGTAACCCAAAAGAAACAGGGTGGGCTTCAGATGAAGCCTGATCCAGGAGTTCAGACAATGTCACCAAGCTTTCAGTTTCCCTCTGTCTCTCTGTGCTATAGCCCAGTGTTAGTTTTATCCTCAGGGGGCTGTCTGGCAGGTCTGGATTCTACAGTTAAGCTGTCATAGGACCTTCAGAGATCTCTGTCTCCCATCCTGACCCCGCATTGTCCAGAGGAGGCCTGAGGGTTTCCTCTAGTAAAGCTAGGGGGCACCCACCCCTGAAGGTAGGAGAGGCATCCATCCCTCCCAGATCACATGGTTGAGAATGGGAAAGGGTGTTTTCCTTCAGGACATTCCAGTGTTGTTTCCAGGACAAGGGAGGACCATACTTAGCAGCACACAACCTGTATCTGCTGTTCCAGGCAGGTTCTGAGCAATGCAGAGCAGCCGTGACCCTTCCCTCCCTTGTTCTAGAACAATGCTATCCAACAGAACTTCCTGTGAGGATGGCAATGTCCTAAATCAGCGATTTTTCAACCTTTTTCATCTCATGTCAGGTATAAACTAAAATTCTACAGCACACCATAAAATATTTTCTTTTTTGCTGATCTGACCACCCTCCCCCAAAAAATAGGCATACTTTTGATTCATTGGCACTGGATGGCTATTGTTGTGTTGCCATTATCATTTTTTTAATTTGACAATCTAGGGGAAAAGAGATCAGTGCCCCTGACTAAACAGTCAGGTATTGCATGTGTTGAAACTTCTTGCGGCACTCCCATTGAAAATCGCTGCTCTAAATCAATGCTGGCTAAAATAGCAGCTACCTAAGCAAAGGTGACTTGAGCAGTTGAAGTGTGGCCACTGTGACTGAGGGACTGGGTTTCTGATATTTAAACCCAAGTTAACTAAATAGTCACATGAGGCCAGGGGCTGCCATATTGTGTGGTGCAATGCTAGAAACTTACACTTCCATTAAGGCAACTGAAGATCACATTGGCTTTTTGGCAGGCACATATTATTATTTATAGTACACAATGGAGCTTATTATCAACAACATTCCACAACTTTTTTTTTCTATTTATGAGGCTACTGAGTCATCTCTGTCATTCTGTACACTTGCAGTTAATTATTTAGACCTAAATGCAAGAGATTACATTTACTAAAGATTGAATTACCAGGGCATCCCCACCCTTTAAGAAAATTTTTATTCTGATGTTTTGAGCCACGCTATTACTTGTTCTACCAACCTCATGTTGGTCTGTGTGGTGAAGGGGCTTTTGTGGTTGAGACTGTGAATGGCTTTTAAGAACCTGTGGCACTTGTGTAATTGCATGAAGATTTCAGTGTGCTTCTGCTAATGCTTTCTTTTTTAAAAGGAAAGAACCTAAAACCTTCATTAAATTTTCAAAGGTTAAAAATCAATAATCAATAATTTGCATCTTTGCACAAATTACTAAACCAAGGCAGAAACCTGTTGGCCTACTGTTAAGCATGGCCTCCCAGACTAATACCAGGGTTTGCCCCAGGCTCTGTGTCTGGTCCCTTAGACCCACAAAGATAGTGAGCTTTTATTTATATTTTTGAGTTTTAGTTACCCTGCTCTGTGCTGAAACTCCACCCCCACCCCGTCCCCAACATAAGGCAAAGCACAGAAACCAGAAGCTTTAAGTTTTGCCTTCTTTCCAAAATCTGACAATTGTCAATCACTTTCTAGAGCCCTTCGGTAAGTGTTTTTGTATTTTGTCCACAGTTCATAGTTGTTATGTGTGAAAGGGTCATTCTTATATCACATTATATACAATTCCCTATCTTACTATCTCATTCTTAAGTCTTATTATCGCATTCTTATATACACAGTATTTATTTAACCAGAACCGTAACAATGAACATTTAGAATTTTACCAATTTTTTTTTTGCTGGTGTAATTATTGCTGCAATGAAGATCCTTGTTTGTACCTCATTGAGCACATGTCTAAGTAAATACTAAGAACAGGAAATGTGGGTTATAGGGTACATGCATCAAGAATGTAATACATGGCAGCTGAAAGTCTGGAAACATTACTAGTATTTTATCATGAATTAAATCATATCAATAAACCATTTGATATCTACTAAAATACATAATAAAAAGGCAAACTTTATCACGTGTGCCAAATGCACCAAAACATTTACAAGAGTGGTAACCACCCTTGTACATCCTACCAGAATGTTTTCCAAAGCGTTTATGAGTGCTGAAGACTCTACTCTGATGTAAGTAACCAGGGGAAGCTTGAATTTTCTTTCTCTGGAAGATTGGGAAAGGAAGCATTTCTCTCTGAGGCTGGTTAAATATGGCCATCGAAAGCCATGCAGCCAAAGCAACTGGAGGTAGACGGGCAATGCAAAGCACGTGGCTATCTTTGGTGCTCTCGCTTTCATCTAAAAATGGGGCTCAGCTCTGCCTTGTCTCACACTGAGAGGCCACTGCGGAGACATATTTGCACCACCTTGGAGCAGGAAAGTTGCAGAAATGAGGACTACAAGAGCAGAGTGACGAAAAGGAGCTTGGCCCCAACTCTCCACCCCCTAATGTATGCCAGCCTTGCCCTCAACAAATAGCAGACTCCCCAAAGAGTAAACATGAAGGATTATTAAACCTTCATTTCTTAATTTCCAGTTTAATTCAAAAATCACAGGAGACTACAATCTTACTTTGTGGTGCATCCTTCCCCCTCCCCAACCCCTGCCCCGCTACCCCCTCCCCACCCCCGATGCAGCTGGAATAGGGAATCTGTCATTTATTAGCTGGTAAAGGTTGGGTTTTTCTTTATGACATTAAATATTCTTTTTCATGATGGCGTTTTACTTTAAAAATGGCAAATAGGTCATGATGTGACCTGTGTAGAAATATTTTCAGAGGAAGTCTGAGAACTGAAATCTCTGCTTATTGTGTAATGGGTTGAAGTCCCACTATCCTATTGGATGATCCTATGCTGGCACCACACCACTCACCACAGTGGTAAGAGAAAGTTAACTGAACATGAGAAAAGACGTGGTGCGTCCATTTCACATTCAGCAAAGTTGTTTCTCATGAATTTTAAGAACATAACAAGGATCTATTGCTATCAGGCTTTTTCACATTGTTTTAATGGGGTGTTTACTCGTGAAATATTTACTAACCTTCCACACTTGTCTACTAGACCCTGAGGGGAATACAAACATGAACTATCCTGAGACCAGCACAGAGCAGGGTCCCAGAGTAGGGTCAGGTGTCAGGCTCTTTACGTAGACCAAACTAACAATGTTGATATTTTAGAAGAAATTGAGTTTCAGTCCTGATAGAGTTTACAGTCCAGTAGAAAATATAAATATTAAGTAAAAAATTACAAGTTTAGGAATTCACATGAAGTGAAAGTTCTAACCTTACGTTGTCACTTAAACCAGCTGACTTCTTGTCCCTCCCTCCCCATCAGACAGCGACATCCTATAAAAATGAGTTCCTTGCTTTTCATTTCCTCCTCTATTTCATTCTTTCTCTTACTTTACTTCATTCTCCCTCCCATGTAATATTTGTTTATGGAGTGTCTCCTATGTGCCCATCAATGTGTTAGAGCAGGAAATGTCAGTGTAAACAAGATACGCAATGCGTGTGTAACGATGTCCACGGGCACCATTCTCATAGCACCTGATGGTCTGAGGGTAGGTTTTCCCTTTATGGGACCTGCCAGTGATTTGAGTATTTTCATTCTCAGATCAGAAACCAAAGAATGATCAGGACCATAAATCAGAGGGTTGTCCCACAGCAAATACTTTACTGGGACTTGAAGAAGTTGGACAGTATTTCCCATGGAACGAAGGCTCGCCAAATGACCAAAGTTTATTGAAGCTCTCCATACCCTGCTTAAGTCTAGAATTCATATTCAACTGCCTAGGGTGGCTCTCACTCCATCCTTCCTTCCAAGACCCACAGAGATGAAGTAAATGAGCCACAGAAAGAGGGATTTCTTCCAGGCTGGAGATATTACAAACCTTCTCTGAATATAAGAGCTGGCTTTACAAGGCAGCATTCACTATTGAGGGGATACCTCCGAAGAGGTCTTGTGGTCATAATGGTTTTATGATTATTTTGGATCTCTGTAAAGACTCCTGTGTTTGGGTAACTGATTCCACACTGGAGAAATCGCACGAACATTCCTTAACACTAGTCTGTGGCTTTGTTTGACAGAAGTAAAAGAGCTCTGTGTCCATTCCAGTCCCCAGTACACCCCCAATTCACATGACTGTGGATTCTTTCAGAATTAGACTCTGGGTCTTCTATATTTTTTAAAAATCACATACACAAAACAGTCTGGGGAAAGTCTATACTATGTTGAAAATAAAATATATTCGATGTCAGATTGCTCTCCTCCAAAAAACTATTTTTGAAGAAATTCTATTTGTGAGTTAAAATGCACACACATATATACACATATACACAAACATACACATATACATACAGACATGCATATATAGAAATAAACAGATTGGGAAAATACCTGCCCCTTTTCTTCTACTATCAACCAATTAATTAGGCATTATTGCGTTAGCACCTATCCTTGGGGAGAAGTCTACCCTATATGTTGAAAATAAAATGTTTAAGTCAGGTCACAATCTTCCAAGAGCCTTTAGTTGAAGAGATGAGATTTGTTAATTAAAGTATATAATACATACATACACACACAAAGAAACAAGTTCGGAAAAAATATAAAGGATGACAAAAAGAAATACATTCAACTAATATTTATGAAGTGTGTGTTTATTTACTAGGCATGCCTGAGGGCCAATACAGAGCTTTTATTATAGTGAGATAGACAGGTAGTAAACAAGTATAGATATAATTTCAGGCCATGGAAAAGTTCCTGATGAAAAAATAAAGCAGAGTAAAGAGAATTACGGAAGAAGTATGATATTTATGAAGAGTGTAGTCAGGACAAGGTGGTATTTGAGATTAGACCACGTGAAAACATGTACAGAAAGTAGCCATACACCCAGAACATGCAGGACCTGCAGATGACAGAAAAAACGTGGGCTTTCATTCTAAGTGAGAAGGAAGAGACGTATGGGGACTCTTGTGCTGGGACTGGCATGAGCTGAGGTGTGTCTCCGGGGTTAAGAACAAACTGCAAGGGACAAGAGCTGAAGCAGGAGACCAGGTAGAAGGCTGGTAATGATAAGCAATGATGATTGCCGGGACCAGGGTGGCAGTGGGGTGATAAGAAGTAGATGAATAACGATAATGTTCTGGGAGTAGAATTAACAGGAATTGTGAATACAACAGAAGTGAGGCGTGAAAGAAAGAAAGGAATCATGGATGACACCGAGGTGTCTGGCCTGAGCTATTAGAAAAATTGCTAGTGGTTAGCTATCATAACGCAAAGCCATATGTTCCCACTAGAATAACTAAAATTTATGAGACTGACAACATCAAATAGTTGTGAGGATGTAAAACAACTAGAATTCTCATGCATTGATGATGGGAGTGTAAAACGGTATAACCACTTGGAAATCAGTGAGTACTTTCTCATAAAGTTAAACTTATACCTACCAGCAATTTATTCATAGATGTATAACATGAAAAATGAAAACACGTGTCTCACAAAGATATACATAAGAATATTCACAGCAGCTTTACTTATAATAGTCCTAGAATGGAGACAAACCAAATTTCCATTAAGAGGAATGGAAAAGTGTGATGTAATTATAAAAATGCAGTCCTGTTCAGCAATTTAAAGGAATGAACCACTGTTACACACAGCAACCTGGATAAATCTCCAAAACATTTTTCTGAGCAAAAGAATTCAAATGCAAAAGAATATAGGGTGTCCCAAAAAACTGCATACACACATTTGAGCTGATAGCTCAATTGCTATTTCTTTCTTTTCAGATTTAACCCATTGGAGTTAATAATTATTCAAAGTGTGTACACATTTTTGGGGACATCCTGTATACATTCATTGGTTCCACTTAAATGGAGGTCTAGAACAGGCAAAGCTAATCTGTGTTGATAACTCAGGAACGGGCGTGCTTTAGGGGGAGGGGACGATGGGAGGTTTAACCTGGATGAAGCACAGTGCAGCCTCCTGGAGTGATAGAAAATGGCCCTGTCTTGATAGGGGTACAATGAACATCCGTGAATGAATTTGCTGAAACTGATCAAACTGTACACCTAACTACACACTTCATTTCACTGTAGGATTATTATACCTCACTAAAAATGTTTATATAAAAATGAAATTTTTTCGCCGAAACCGGTTTGGCTCAGTGGATAGAGCGTCAGCCTGCGGACTGAAGGGTCCCGGGTTCGATTCCGGTCAAGGGCATGTACCTGGGTTGCGGGCACATCCCCAGTGGGGGATGTGCAGGAGGCAGCTGATCGATGTTTCTCTCTCATCGATGTTTCTATCTCTCTCCCTTCCTCTCTGTAAAAAATCAATAAAATATATTTTTAAAAAATGAAATTTTTTCAAATAAATATTTTTAAGTTAAAAATATGGATACCCAATGATATATGCCACTTATGTATAAAAAACACAAAAATCTATATGTCCATAGAGATACATATATGTATACATGTATAATTAAAAGCAGTACTTTTACATGAAAAGAATATGGCTTGGTAGCATTTCCTCTCTGACCCAGCACTAATAATAACAGTAGCATTATCTTGTTTAAATTGTATGGCAGGCTTTATAAAGTAGCTAATTTTACTTGCCCCTCTTCACACATAAAGCGACTGAGTATTAGAGAGGAACACGACTTTCCCAAGGACCTATCACTGTGGAGCAGTAGAGTTGAACTTGAGCCCATAATCACATCACACCAGAATTTATGCCTTTAACTATTGCACTCTATTTCTCTCCACCCAAAGGCCACAGGCACTCTCTAAGGAATCCTTGGGTCTCTCTAGGACCTCAGATGATCTCTACGGGTGCTGCCCCTGCCTCCACCCATGTTTCACCAGCCTTCCTATCCAGCTCCTTCCCAGTGATGCCTCATTTAGAACATCTGCTTGGCTTTTGGCTTTGGCTTTAGGCTTAGATATTGTCTTTTAGCTCTATCGTGGCTGAACACGCTGAAGCCCTGGGGGCAGTCATGCCCCACCACTGTAAGATAACCAGGCTCTCAGAACCCTCACCTACGTCTAGAACCCAAGGCCCAGGTATGCCAAGAAGGAACTTAGGATAATTTATCTCATTTTGGAACTGAAACTTCTTGCCAATCAGTGAAGAAATGCTGGGCAAATCTCCTCGCTGAATTCATTTGATGAGACTGGACCTCTACTTCTTTTTCTACCAAGAAACTCTAAATGGTTTTTTAAGCCATAGAATGGAGATGATTTTACTATGAACATACACAATTCAAATGTGTTGGATCTTAGACAAAGTAGTCCTTATCTGTTAGAATTTTAAAAGTCTGACTTGTCAATTCTGAACATTCGACCACTTCATATTTTCCAAAACTCAAAAAATGATTCTGAACACTAAGGCTAGATCTGGCAAGAAAGCAAGAGAAACAAGTAATAGGTTAGAATGTAAAACAAACAACCTTTCAGCAAGCCGTGCCTCTTAACCCTGGGAAACACGCCGGTGCCTTGGAGAACACAGGTCAATGTATCGGTCTCTCACTTGATTAAATTATTAGTATTAAAAAAAAATAACTCTGAGCAAGCAACAAAACGCACCACAGTGCTTTCCACAAATAAAATTTAATTTGCTATCTCAAGAGCTGCTGGCTTTTATCGGCAAAGATTGGAGCATGGTCTTTTCAGGGAGAAAGTTTTTTTAAAAATCTAGTTTGGAGGAAACATGGCCAACATTAGCTCCAAATATTTTATTTCCAACATAAAGCACAGAACCAATACTAATAAACAACAGGCTCTTATGCCAACATCGGTGCATGTTTTTGTTATTGCATTATATTCCATGAGAGTTATTGTGCATAATTAAATAGAAAAAATCCTTGAACTTAGAATTATAAAACCGTCACCACAAACCAATAATTCCGCTTGATGCGTATTAAGTCATTAAATTTATTATATAAAAAAAATGAGGAGGGGAAAAACTCTTTTCCTTGTAAATCATTAAAAATGCATGAGGGTTGAAGGCAAAGCAAACAGCCCATACGTTCGCCGAGAGAACCACTGCGGGAAAAGGCACTGTGACACAGAACAGAAAATGAGGTTTTCTTGAAATCAGAATGGCCTGTTATCAAAATGACAACCACGTGGGCTCTTGAGAAGAGGGGATTTAGAAATCCTAAGAATGTGAATGGTCTCAGTGTTCTGGATAAATAATGTTTGGAGGACTGGTTGTGGTCTAAGGCGTCTCACAGCTGAGCAATTCAGGAGAATGGGCCACCCTGGGATCTGTGAAAGCAAGAAGATCCAGGAAGCACATGCCGAGTTAGGACCTGGCTTCTGGACAAGGGTCAACCCAGTGGGCACCACATCCACACCAATGACTGGCACAATGAATTAGCAGCCAGTTACTTGGTCATCAGGAGCTATGGCAGTCTGTTCATTCTGGAGGACGACAGAGAGCATGTCACAATCCAGCCGGGCTCAGCATAAGTGTGCTTTAAAAGCTTTTTCTTCAAATATATTTTTATTGATTTCAGAAAGAGAGATAGAAACATCAATGATGAGAGAGAATCACTGATCAGCTGCCTTCTGCACATCCCCTACTGGGGAATTAAGCCTGCAATCCAGGCATATGCCCTGAGAATTGAACCTTGAACTCCTAGTTCCAAGATCAATGCTCAACCACTGAGTCACACTGGCCAAATGAAAAACTTTTCCTTTTTTTAAAAAAATACATATTTTTTATTGATTTGAGAGTGGAAGGGAGAGGGAGAGAGAAATATAATCATCAATGATGAGAGGGAATCAATGTGCCCTTGACTGGAATTGAACCCAGGACTTTTCAGTCTGCAGTTGATGCTGTATCCACTGAGCCAAACCAGCTGGGGCTGAAAGCTTCCTCTTAATGTGTTATAACTGAGGCATTACTGAAATGGGCAGGAGTAGAGAGAAGAGATCTAAGTCACCAGGAACAAATACCATTCAAACTGGCTTAGATAAGAGCATCTTTATGAAAGCAAAGTCAAAGTCATCCACAGACTGGAAACTGAGTGATATGCATGCTCCTCCCTCTGCCTCACATGGAGTTAGGTGTGGGAATTTTGTGAGAAGGGGCTGGAAGTGAATAGAGTGTTTTTCTATGTACTCATCTATGTTTTTCTGATGCTCACTGGACATCCACTTTCCTTCTTCTTAATCAATGCCAGCTCTTTCCACTCTATTGATGGCTTTGCTGTCCATTACTAATTTAGGCATGTGGCACTGATGCCACCACCCAATGCTGGCCTCAGCTTCACACAACCTCCCATGTAAATGATTGCCTCTTTCTCTTTGAGTCCTTTTTAAAATGAATGAATGAATGAATGAATGAATGAAAGAAAGAAACTTATTTGCCCCATTTGAGTCACAGTTTATTCATGGTCCAAATAGTAGTGACCAGAATACTTGGACCCTTTGGTCAATCACCAAAATGGGAATACATTCTCTGAGAAGAGGATGAGGACACAGCAAGCAAATTGAGTATAAGATCCACAACCATCTAAGCTATTCAAATAGCCCTTGAATAGTCAAGAATTGAACCCATAGAAAATATATATGCTACCACAGGAATGTGTATGTATATCACTTACACAACTACTGCAGTCTGTAATTCTAAAACAAATGTATTTTTCACATTTTTCAAATTGAGATGCAGATTACAATCAGCCAGTACATGTAATACAGTGGTGGTTTTTTTTTCTCCTCCACATAATAGCTGCTATTAGATTGATGAAACATCTGAAGTTCAACTTTCTCTAAGAACTGAGGAAACATGGAAAACATGATTTTACTGGTTCATAGTGTTGTCAAAAGCTAAAATTCAAATCTCTTTATATAAAATTACTATTAAGTACCATCTTCCTAATTGTTCTGTTTTTGTCTCGCTCTCATTTTAAAGATGACACTTTCGTCATTTCAACAGGTAATTCCCCAATCCCATCATGTTATCCTGTCCTCTGATATCATGCCTAAATCATCTCCCCCTGGATTAACTCATTATTCCAATTAAAGTCCTTGATATATGTCAAAGACATGCCCTTATTTGTGACAGAGCTGTAAAAAACGTGTTGCTTTAGTTCCTTCTATAAATCAGTTTCTCTGTTCCATTTCCTTAATTATGTGCTGTTTGTCTCTGGAATCACTCCAATGTCTAGGATTTTTTTTAACCTAGAAGTATTTCCAAAAGTTACGCAGGGGATGCCAATATAATCTGACAAGCCTGCCCTTCCTCTTTTGTGATGCTGCCTTCCAAAGCGTTCCGAGTGAGGTCTTTCCCTTTGCCAGATGGTTCCACAAAGAACTAGACTCCCCTCTAGATTCATCCAGTGTGCTTACTTGGAGGGTATTTGCCCACCAGTAAAGATGGCCATTTGTGATTATTTTTACACAGAGCACTGACCTTTCACATTCTCCTTCCATGGAATTTCCTCTCTTTGCTAGCACTGGAGTTTTTTATTCCCCCTGGTAGTCAGTAACAGATGCTGCAAGGTGGCATAATCAGGAAATGGAATAATGTGATATGAACACCCCTCCCCCCAAGATAGTTTAGTTCTAGTAAGTGGTTAAGAAGATGAGCAGGACTAGGTGATTCCTAAAACTCCTCCTACTCTAACATTCTGCAATATCATTTCTTAATGGCCTGGTTAATACTTCTCTGAGTTTGTAGAGGCTCAAAATTATACCAAGTCTTTGACCCACACCTATAATATCTCACCAACTCTGCATCATTGCTCAATTCTGCATCTGTCAGAAGAGATCACACAGGCTCTTTCAAAGTCCCATCTTCCACAAAACACACATGCACACACATGCACACACGCACACACGTACACATTTTGCTTTGGAAGTGAATCTTTACAGAATCCATTCCCGTAGGAGTTTGGCTCTTTCCCTTTCTTTCCTGATGAATAACCAGGAGAATAGAAATGATGTCCCTGTTCTTCACCCTGAAAAGAAGATTGCACACAGACTCCCCCTGATAACCTAGAGAAGGAACTAATGATCTGGCATGATTTCTGCTATTTTCCAATAATCTGAATATAGAGCTGGTCTCTATGTCATAAACTTGCCTTAATAGCCATGGCCTGCCCTTTGAATTCCTTTTGTGTTTTTGTTTTAGGACATCCTCCCTTCAGGCCCAGTCCCCTTGATACTCGCCAACCATGGCTGAGCCGAACTGTCACCATTGTGTGCCCTCTACCCGAAGATAAGTTTGGAACCCTGTTTATCTGCCTTCTGGGGTCATTACATATCACACATATCACTATTCTGCTTGCTAGTGAAGAAGTAATTGCCAAAAACTGAGTAGGCATGAGCCCAACTTCTATAATCTCCTTTGAGGTAACCCCTTCTGACCTGCTGATTTGTACAGTGTGTTGCATAGTTGTTAGGAACACAGGCTCCAGATTCAAATTACTAGAGAAATCCCTCACCAGCCTTTTGTGAACAGTTAATTTTTGCAAGGTCTTCATTACTTTCTAAATAACCAAATTTATTTTCTTCATTTCTCCCATTAGAGACGAGTTTAGAATTGTTTAGCTTTTCTAATGGTTTTCTTCCTCCAAGCATGTCCTCATTTCTAAACAGACCTTTGTTCTACCCTCAGTATCTATCTATCTATCTATCTATCTATCTATCTATCTATCTATCTAGGTCCAATGTATTTGGAAAATTCACCAATAACTATCTGTATGTCTAGCTTTATAACCTTGGGTGTAAATAATGTTCCTCCCAATAGCATCTCTCCCTCCTCAAGTACAATATGCATAGAACATCTTGCGTGGGTTAGCAGGAACCCAGCCCCTCTATCTCCTGACCTTTCTAAGATGAACTTGTGCGTGGTCTCTCTTGCCTAGTGGAGCCAGAACTCTAATGTGGACATAGAAAATTTCTCCTACTGCTGCAAAGCTCTGGTCATTCCAGAATGAACTACACCCGACCAGGCTCCAGACGCTCCATAGTCACCAATGCAAATTCCTACTAACGACCCAATAGGCCTTCCATGCTACATTTGGCTTGTTCCATTGGCAAAACTGTCCTCAGCTCCCCAATTATAGTTTTTATCTGTGCAAAAAGCTGCTCTCCAAGCTCTTTGCACAGATGTTTTCCACTCAAGGCTGAGTGCTGCACCCAGATCTGAATCAGAGTCATGTTCTAGCATCCTCTACCGCTTGGGCCCAGAAGAGCCATCCCATTTTACCATTGTAAACAAGGGCCGGAAGTCCTGGATCCATGTACTTCAACCCTCTGAGCTATTTATTTCAAAAGTCTCAAGGCCTCTCTTCCACCAAGTGAGCTGGTCCAAGTCTCTCCAGCTACTCAAAAGATTCAGATGGCTTAGAATTTTAGAAAAAAGGGACAGGCTCAGTCCTGACTCTCTCCAAAGGCCTTGGGGCTCCCATATCAATGTCCTTCCTCTTCCTTTGTGCCTGTTTAGCCATACTTTCTTCAGTTAGATGCCACAGCACATGCTCTAAATGTTCTCTACAGACATGAAAGCCTTTTGCCAATGGTTTCTTCCAGCGTTTCCCTCTGAGACTCTATCCACACCTGGTTCACCATTTTAACTGTCTGCTTGGCTGGCCAACTTGGCCGAACAACCACAGTGAGGATGTGGGTGTTTTTCATTGAATAAACTGCTTGTACTGTTTTTACTGGCTTGACTAGTCAAGCAGATGAAAAAAAGTTACATGTGCTTTTAACAAAATTAAACCATTTTTGGCACTTTGATCGATGGTTTGATGAAATCTAACTGATATTTACTTGAGTTTGATACAAGTTAAAGCTTATAATTTCTTTCACCTCTGGGCCTCCACTCCTTTCTAGGCATAACCCATGGGACTAGTCAACCCAGTACTGATTCCCAGTTTGTCAGTTTTCTCATCTGCAACTTGGCCATGAAACCTGATGCTTCCCACTCATAGCTTAAGATCAAGGCCTTAGAATATAGTGGGACCCAGGGGGTCTTTATCCTGGTTTTTACCCCCCTTCCCCCCGATTGCTACAAAATCTTGGGGAAATTACTTCACCTTCTTTGTACATTAATAGAACTTGCTTAATAGAGCTGTTATAAGGAATAAATTCACTAATCCATGAACTATCATAGTAAACTATAAATGATAATTACAGCTAACATTTATAGAGCATTTTCTATGGAAAAAAAGCCCTGTGCTAAGATTAACCCATTCAATGGTATCTATTATTATTATTATTGGTTCAAGTTATTTAAATTCAACAAACATCTGATCATTACTCTATGATAAGGACTTTTGTGACTATAAAGATTATTAAGATAACACCCACAATCAATGAGTTTATATTGTAATGGAAAGGGAAAAACTATGACAGAGACACAAAAAAGCATGTTGAGTTCATGAGAGATTCAAGTGTTATGGGGCATAAAACAAGGAGAGATTACTTCTCTAGCGCATGGGTGTTACTAAGAGGCCTTCTTGAAGGAGGTGGTGTTTAATGATGGTTTTGTTTAAACAGGCAGTAGTAAAAATAAGAAGAAATCAGCAATAATATGAGCAGTTAACATTGCAGAGTGGCTCCTGCTTGCCAGACACTATGATAAGCAGGTGACTTACATTAGCTCACTCCATCAACCCCATGAATTTGATATTATTACATCCCCAATTTATCCGCAAGGCTGAGAGAGGTTAAATAACTTTCCCAAGAACACGTATCTTGGAAGGTTGTGTTGGATTTGAATCTAGAGCCTGTGTCCCTGACCACTATGGATACACTCTTTCAGGTACTTGGGAAGAGGCGACTGCCACTGGCAGGCCAGTTAATGCACACAGAAGAGGGGGCTGCCCCTGTGGCTGCAGGAGTGGGGGAGGGAAGGGCAGTGGGGGGTCCCTTGCTGAGAGTGATGGTCTTTAGGAACACACAGCAGACGAAGTCACACGGTCAGACATGTACCCGAGGAAGACTCATTTGGGAAGGGACTTCACTAAGGCTGAACCAACAAGACGTGGTGACTGGTTGGGTGCAGGGAGGGGAAGGTGAGGCAGGAGTTGAAACAATCCCCAGATTCTCACCGGGGCATAATGTGGGAAAAGCCTGGGATAATTAGTAAGTGTCAATAGGATATGAGATTTTACTTTTCACTTACGCTCTTCTCAAGTGGCGTAAGTGTGGGGGTTCACCACCCATTTCTCTCCCTAAAGAACGTTAAGATCCTTCACAGACTTTCCCTGTGGAACAGGGGAAGGGCAAAGCTTCCCAGTGTCCTTTCTGGAAGTCTGTGTCCATGCAGCTTCCTCAGTCGTGACCATAATGCACATTATGGCGACTGCATCCTTGCCAGGAAGGGGGATCGAGGTAAAATAGGACTAGGGGCAAGACCTGAAACCTGTCCTAGTCACCTCCAATTTACATCACTTAGGCGCAGAGGTCCTCAGACTTTTTAAACAGGGGGCCAGTTCACTGTCCCTCAGACATTCCACACATACGCACTGCGGGCCCGGGACAAGTCGGCTGCTAAGCAGGACAGGTAGAGGCGGCAAAAACACCCGGCGGGCCGGATAAATGTTTGCGGCGGGCCGCATGTGACCTGCGGGCCGTAGTTTGAGGACCCCTGACTTGGGGCCAGGTCACTAATTTCTATGCACCAAATTACCTCATTGAACCTTCCTAACCACTCCAAAAAGCAAGTATGGTTGATCCCATTCTACAGACTCAGTAAACTGAGGTTCAGAGAAACTAAGTAAACATGGTAGAGCTGGGGTTTCAACTGAGATCTGTCATTTGGGGGTTATCAGTCCATTGAAATTTCAAAAAAAGTAACATTTCTTTGTAGTAGTAAAATTCTCTACTTTAACTGCTCTCAAGTATTATGTGCACCTTCTTGGGTGACCTTCAAGTTCTTCCTAGCCTTTTAACACGAAAGTTCCCAGAGCCATTTTCACAAACATCTTAGGTTTTGCTGAAAGCGGCTCTTGCATAATTTCAACCCCTGGCCAAACTCTCTTAACGATGTTATTTCACACCATATGCATTGAGGTTGGCCTGAGTCAGCCATTTTTCTCACTGTTGATTTTTTTTTCTTCCCCCGCCCCCTTCTTTCCCAGTCAATATTCATTTTAAATGCAAGAAGTCAGCCTCCTTTTTAGCTGACAAGGCTGGCTGTTCACACACTTTTCTGGTGCATAACTGACAAGTGTCCTCTTAGGTGTGGGGCTGACTCTAAACTAGTCTCCAGAAATGGTCGAGGGAGGGAAGGCAGGGGAAGCCAGCAATTTGCTGAGCAGAGGATGTGGTGATCATTAGAGCCAAAGTGATCCCTACATGCTGCTTTGAAAAAGCCTCTTGATTAGGAGAGAGAAGATTGACAGCCTCTGAGCATCCCCACGGCTGCCCCAGTGGCCTCTGTCCTGGCTCCTTCCTGGAGTGAAAAGAATCCGCCCGCCCAGGGCAGCCCCTCTCCCAGAGACAACACTTCATTCAGCCCTAATCCGACTCTCCTTTTCCCTCTGGAACTCAGGAACTCTCTCTGGGGAAAAATGCCTGCCCGGTGGTCTTTGGATCTTGGTTATACATTTGAACCACCCAGGAGCTTTAGAAAATGCCAGCACCTTGTCCTCCTTGGGACCAGTTAAATTAGTGTCTGCCAAGTGGGCCTGGGCGCTGCATTCTCAGGCAGTGTGCTGGTCAGGAACTTTGTAGAACCCTGTCGAATTGGGGTTTGTCTGATGATTTTTTCATGGTTGCACTGGCTCTATGGGTTTAAAGAGGAAGACCACAGAGGCAAAGTAGCTTTCTCATCATAGAGTAGCGCCATTCTGGTCACAACTTCGAGCCTTGCTTTTAAGAAGAGCTCTGTTGCAATGGTAGCTTTGGAATCATATAGCCCGACTTCACCCCTTGGCCTACCACCTACATACGTGTGGCCTCAGGCGAATCAGTTTTGCTCCCTGAGTCTCAAGACTTTATTTGTAAACTGGAGTGACAATCCTCTGCCTTCTGCATTTATAGCATTGAGACTAGAGCCTGGCACATGGTATTAAATAAATGAGAGCCAGTCTTATTATTTATCATTATGAATCATTATCTTGGGCCAATTTCTTCAGTGTTTATTTAAACATGAAATATAGGAGTTGCACTTGGTGATATTTAAGGTGCCTTTAAGTTGGAATATTCATGGATTTCAGATGAACCTATTCAGATGGTTTGCAGATGAAAATAAAAATGGACTCGTCACCCTAGCCAGTTTGGCTCAGTGGATAGAGTGTTGGCCTGCTGAGTGAAGGGTCCCGGGTCCGATTCTGGTCAAGGGCACATGCCTGGGTTGCAGGTTCGATCCCCAGAAGGGTGCGCGCAGAAGGCAGCCGATCAATGCTTCCCTCTCATCATTGATGTTTTTATCTCTCCCTCTCCCTTCCTCTCTGAAATCAATAAAAATATTTTTTTTAAAAAATGGACTCGTCATTGTATACTGCTTTACCAGTCCCCGTTCTAATTCTCTAACTACGCTTTGTAACTGAAAGTTGGATTAGCAGCTCTGTCAGTACTAGTTCAGTTAGTTCCTGTACATCTCAGAAGCAGCTACAATGTATAGGAAAACCCTGGGCATAGAACTCGGAGACAGGAGTTAAATTGGGAATGGGAGTTGGCACCACTAGTTGTTAAGTTAGGTGGAGTTGTGTTGGAGCTGGGTTTACCTTGACCTGGCCAAGCACTCTTGAATGGTCCCTGTTTGGACCATTATGGTAGATGGAGGGCTAGTTAGGGGTTTGACCTCGGACAGTGGAGATGAGCAGAGTATGACAGAGCAGAATGGGGGGAGCCGCCCCATTGAGGGGAACTTGGCAATCCCACTCTAGCACGTGGGAATTGGCCAGCATGGCTCCAGGGTTCTCTCTAAAGTGTGGCTGGCCGTTCAGCTGCAGGATCAACCTCGGATTTCTCACCTGTCAAGTGCGGATAATAATTTGCAGCTCCTAGAATTACTGAGCAACGTTAATGGAACCATATATTTGGAAAAGTGCTATGCAGATGTAATTCAGAATATCACTGAATATTATTTGTGAATGTCTAGGATGAAAAACAGAGAGCAGTGAGTGGCGATGGGCTCATCATCTTTATATAAGAACATACATTCTTCCTGTCTCCAAAGGTCAATGTATGATGTGACCCAACACCCGAGTGTGGCAGAGGCGAGCCTTGCTCTCCACCGTGTTTGGGAAGCGTTCCTCTTAAAATCTTGGGGCCCATGGGGTAAACCCTGCACCAACTCAATCAAACAAAAGATGAATAGGGGTCTAGATTCAGTGCAGCTGGAAACTAATGGCAAACTTGCTTCTCTCAGATAAGAGGCTCTGTTAATTAACATTTTAAATTTTACTATGTCAATAATTTAGAAGCCCAGTTTGCCTGGGTTGTGGGTGCTTTTTCTTCCTCCTATGAAGAATAATTTTGCAAGAGTAAAATAACTCAGTAGGGCATTCCTGCAAAGTTCATTAGGAAGGTGGTTCAAGGTTAGTCTGTCTCAGGATGTCCGTTCTTTTGTTACAAAGGCCGGTTCCTGGTTTTATTTTAATACCAGTCTTATGTGATTCAGGGGGGATGAATCTGATCTCAAAATCTGAGACACCTGACTTGAAATTGGGATGATCTTGGAAAACAGAGGCAGAATGCAAATAAGAGTTTTTGCTGTTCGATTGTTGCCCAGGTTAATGCATTTAGATTGTACCTAATGAACCAATGTAGTCACTTACACGGTGAAATGTCAATAAGCTCGTTGTTTCATCTAGAGCAGAGGTCAGCTAAGTCCAGCCCATCAGCCAAACCCGGCCCTCTGCCTGTCTTTATAAATAAAAATGATGTTGGAACAGAGCTATGCCCACTCATTTACTTCTTGTCTGGGCTGTTTTTGCAGAATAACAAAATTGAGTAATTGTGACACAGACTGTGTGACTCTCAAACTCTAAAATACTTACTATCGGACTCTTTGAAGAGAAAGTTTGCCAATGCAAGACCTGAGATAATTTTAGCTGTTTCATAAGCAAACAATTTTATTTTTAAAGTCAGGTGCTTATTTTATATCTACTAGAAAAAGATAAAACTGTCAAATCTGTATTTTTTGTTGCTGTTAAGGACAAACTAAAGAAGACATATATGAGAAACGCTCAGTCAATTTAAAGAAAAATACCAAATAAATAACACAATGAGAAAATATGATAGTAGTATGCAAAAGTCTAATATTTAAGAAACACAGACCCACTAAACATAAAAAAAGGTTAATTTTTATATTTCTCTGGTCCTAAGAAAACTTACCCTAAGAGAGGTTTTAAACTAATATACTTTTAACTGATTCTCTATTTCGAGTCTTAAAATAGTTTGGGGCAGAAATTGAACAGGTAAAGTGACTTTGCCCTCATACACATGAAGATGAGACAGAGATGAACCTTTCATTTGCAACCACACAGTCATTCGCTAACCTGTTAATGAACTTATTGACATAGGAAATTGTTTATGATATATATCTAAAAGGAAACCACTATTAAATGGTATTCACAGTATCCTACTTTTTAAAAATTATAAAAGTGAATAAACATGAATAATGTCTAAAAGACTTATAAGAAGTCGAAGTAGTGGGATTATCTTGGGTGATGAAATTTGGGGGGAAAGTTTACCTTTTTTTGTGTGTTAATATGTTAGTATGTTTATGATACAGAGTGGGAACAGAATAGAGCTATTGGGACAAAGCCTTCATTCTAATCTTTGCTCAGCAGAAAACGGTCTTCCTGGAAAGCCCATAAAGCCTGAAATCACAGTCCTTTGTCATGTGACCATGGACACAAGAACTCGCACTGAGCTGGCCCTACCACCTCTGGTCAAGTACATGGACGTAAAGGAAAACCACATATAGCCCCATAATGCACCACCTTCAGCTTCCTCTGGGTGGGTGGTTCTCTAAGTGCATACTATGGAATATATGTAGGCCTGGATTTTTTTTTTTTTTAGTAGTTTGGTGACCAAATAACCTTAGGAAAGAAAACTGATTTGAACAGACTTGAACTTTCTCAAATTTACTGCAGGATTTGTCAAGATCTGCATAGAGAGGGAAGATGCAGCTTTGCCCATGGAGCACAGAACTCTCTTCTCATGGGGCACTGGGAAATGCCACTTCTAAGGATCTAGAGGAAAGTAGACATCATCAGATGGGTATCAATGTGATTTGAAATCTACGCTTCATTTCATTTTGACACTTGTGGGAGGAATTCTTTCCCTTTGGGTATATCATCAACCTAATGGGAATAAGTTTTGTGATAGTAGGTGGCACTACTTCCAAACATAAGAAGATTTGTGTGCAGAGATTATTTGGGAACTTTGAAAAACAGTCTGTGCTAAAACTTCAGAGGCTAATTAAAAATAAATAGCCAAAACTTTTAAAAATGTGCTGTATCTTTTAGCAAGCAATTTTACTTTCACAAATTCATCCTTTGGAAAAATTAGAGACATAGGCACCAGGGAATCCACCTAGAGTGATTTATAATACCAAAAAATTGGAAACAATTTAAATGTCTGATAACAGAGGATTGTTGGAAGGGTTTAAACATATTAGAATACTAAGTAGGCAATAAAAATCATATTACAAAAGAGAAATTATTGACATAGGAAATTGTTCATGATATATATCTAAGAGGAAATCGCTATTAAATGGTATTCACAGTATCCTACTTTTTAAAAATTATATAAGTGAATAAATATGAATAATGTTTAAAAGACTTATAAGAAGTCTAAGTAGTGGGACTGTTTTGGGTGATGAAATTGGGTGCGAAGTTTACCTTCTTTGTGTTAATATGTTTGCCAACTTTCTTGCATTGAGCTTACATTATATAATTGGGGGAGGAGGGTAGACTCAATTACAGTAGAAAATTCTACAGAAAGATTTCTTCATATATCATTTTTTCCAGAAAAACCTATGACATGACACACTGTGCAAATGCACGAAGCTCTATATTAGTGGGACCAAAAGGGTTTTCTCCCAGGTTCAAGTACGTAGAAGATGATATCAAAATCCTGGAGGCTTCATGACTAAAAATCACTTTTCTTGTATTGTTCTGTTCAGAAACATGTCAACGTGAGGAACAGTTGGACCAGGATCTCAGGAAATGAGCTCTGGTTGCTCATCCAGGTGGACCATTTCCCTGCAGCACATCAGAGCCGTGGCTCAGCTTGTCCTGTGTATCTACTCCACCTTCACTCAGCCCAGATCTCCGTGGTCTTGTCACTTCCTTCCCCATCCCCATCCCTCCCAACCCACCAGACCCAGAAGTCTAGTATCTGAGTCAGAGTTGCGGGGACGGGATTTCCTTAGCTGGAGAGTGTTCCAGCCAGGACCAGCTTCTGCATGAGGTACTTAGCTCTTTTATCAACTTTTTGGGCATGATTACACCAACACGCACAAACCTCTGTTTACTGCATTTTTTAAAAATTCCCTCAGTGTCATAGATTATTTAAACTTATATCCCTGCTGTTGACACCTGCCTGAGGATGTATGCCATGACCTTACAGTGTGACCTTGGGTAAGAAGTCTCCCACTCTGGACCTCAATTCCCCTGTCTATCAAATAAGATGCCTCGATTTACTCAATAAATGTTTATTGAGTTTCTGCTCTGAAGCCAAAGGTGCAGTACAGATATAGCCTTTGTCTTAACGGAGCCTATAATTTTGTGGGATGGGATATATATATATTTTAAAGGAAATTCAAAGGAATGTGGAAAGTCTTACAGAGGAAAAAGTGTAGAGATTCTACTGCATCCACAAGAGGGATATCTGAGCCAGACTCAGGGATTCAAGGATGACTTCTCAGAGCTGGTGACACCTAAGAACTGACAGCCACAAGACACACTGAAATATAAGAGTTAGCAAAAGAAATGTGGCAGAGGGAAGCAATCGCTTATTAAAGTCCCAGAAACAAAAAGAGTGATTAATTAAAGAAATTAAAGGAAATTCATAAGGCCAAAATATGTACGTGAGAAGCAGATGGAGCAAGCCATATTTAAGACCTTAGACCAGCACTGTCAAGACATCATGCGGGCCACATGTGTAGTTTCAAATCTTCCAGTTGCCACATTTTAAAAAGTCAGAGAAACAGCTGAAGTTCAATTTAGTCATATATTTTAGTTAACCCAATATTTATAAAATATTATTTCAACATGCAATCAATATAAAATTACTATTAAGATAGTTTACACCCTTTTTTTCTACCCAATCTTTGGAATACGATGTTTACTTTTATGGTTTATCTCAATTTGGATTCATCACATCTCAACTGGTAAACTTCCCTAAGTGGCTGTTGGCTACCACATGGGACATCACAGGTTTAGACTTCATCTGTAAATGCAAAGCCACCAAGGCTATAATGAGGAGTGGACTATGGTGACCACCCAGGCTATTCCATAGATAATGGGTTTGATGGGGAAACCAAAAAGGAGGATATTGTAGAATCCACAGGAAACATTAGGGAAATAATGGGAGAATAAATAGATAAAGGAGTCAAGAGATATTTAGGAGGTAAATGTTACCATTTTGACATGCACTTGAGTCCCTGGAGCACCCAGCCCCTATGCACAGGCATCATGGTGCGTTTCTTTTTTCCTCTCTGGCCTCTTCAAGCTGACAGTCCCAGAGCCATGCGAAGACTCACAAAGACCACACGGTTTCCTAGGAGCCACGCAGAGAACTTTTTGGGTACATGGTTTGTGGTGCTGTTTTGACCTTTTTCCCTCTGTACAGAGTGAAATAGAAGAATCACCCAGAAAGTCTGAGAGTGGTTGTCGCTTTTCTTTTCCCTCCATCACTAACACATTGAATCTACAGAGAGAGGAGGGGACAAGGAGGCAGATGGAGAAAACTGCTTTTTAGGGGTGATTATAGCCAGAGAAGGGCCTGAAGAGACATCCCCGGGCCCCATATTTCTTTTGCCACCAGTGACTTCCAAATCAAATGAGCCCAATCTGCAGATCACAATGAGATTTTTCTTATTGACTTCCCTGAAAGCGTGGCCGGCTCTGCAAATCGAGTCACGGGGACCCTGCATCATCATCAACCATCACCGATTTCAGGGATGTCGGAACTGGGCCGATGTTGGCAAATATGTCACTGATGCATGAGGCCAGGGAAAATCCAGCGCTTATTGGCCTGGCAGTGCTGACCTGGTTTGTCCATAAATGAAGAGTAAATGCAATTTGCAAAACACACAGAACTGATAAGGGATACAACAGGGCGGGGCTGGAGTCACTCTCCTAAGAGCAGGCATGCTGGGAGAGGAGACAAAGCAGATGTCAGACTCGAAATCAGACAGATGGTGATTCTTCACATCTACTCTGTGCACCATCTTTGTCATAATAACCTGAGAAGTTAGTTAAAAATACGCATATCTGGGTCTAACTCCGGCCTGCTAAAACCGTGTGTAGGGAGTGGGGTCTGAGGAACCCCCATGTTTAACAAGCCCTCAGCTGATTCCTGTGCAAGTTAAGGTTTAAGAATTCCTTTAGGAGGAAAGAAAGACAAGAAGATTTCCATTTGTTTGTCGAAAAAAGCATTGAACTTAGAATTAGTCTGGCCCTGCATCTAAACTGCTACTGACTGGTGGTATGGCCATGTGGTGAGGGGAAAGAAATTCGAGTGTGAGATCAGAAAGGGGCTCAGGCCTGCCTCCTTCACATAAGAGCTGTGAGACGATGGGCAACAGCTAAGCTGAGCCTTGCTGCCACTAGCAGCAAATGCAGACATGGGAGCCGGTGACCTTAAAAAGTCAAGTTCTAACATTCTAGGTTTGACATTTTATTTTTTTAAATCACCTAACCTCAGTTCCTTCATCTGCAAAATGGGCAGGTTATCTTTCATTTGAGCTTTGCTCTTTTGGGGTCCAGTGAAACAATGCATATATATTTTGAAAACAAAAAGACAATTTAAAAGGTTGACACAAATATAAAGTGGCAATATCTATATATATAAAAGCTTACGTGGCCAGTTCAACTGACCGTTAGCTATGATGCACACTGACCACCAGGGGGCAGACACTCCGACTGGTAGATTAGTTTGCTGCTGGCATCCAGCCGATTGAGACTGGGTCAGATAGGCCGGACATGTCCTGGAGCCCTCCTGTAGTCCTTCCCAAGCCCCTGATCATGCACCAGTGTGAAGGACCCCACCAGTGCACGAATCTGTGCACTGGACTTCTAGTTAATTCATAATACTAGTAGAGTTATCTCTACTTAGGCCATTATTTGTCATAAGACTCTTTCTACACTGATAAAGTCCCCTTCAAAGCACAGTACTTTATTTTTCTTAATGAAGCACAATATAAAGTGCAATAGTATGTTTTTAGCTGTTTATTATAGATCACACTAATGTGAAATGGGCCAAATTAACTTCGGCTGACCCTCCCTTTAACCCCCCACTAGCCTTGCAGAGGACAAAGAGATTCAGTCCGTGATATTCCAGGTTTTCTGTCCACATACGGAAAACAAAAAGCCCTCACTGATGGCTTTGCTTCTACTTGGCATTCAAGTCTTTCAATAATCTGGCCACTGTCTCCTTACCATTAGCCAACATTAGCAAAATTTGATTGTTTGATGACATGCCTTACTTTTTTCTACTTTGTACTTATTTCATGCCATAGATTTGGTCAGAATCTTCTCTCTTATCCAATATCCTCCTATCAGATTCCTACCTACCTACAAAAATATCATGAATGTATGCAAATACTTAACTTCAAGGATGTTGAGTTTGATGCAGTGTATAAAAGCAAAACAAACACACAAACAAAAACACAGCCCATGACTAACTATCCATCATTAGAGGATTGCTTAAATAAGTATAGTCATACAACAGAATACTATACATCAGTTTGTATGCTGTTGTAAAAGAATATTTAACAACATGGAAAATGGTCATGATGTATTATTATCTGAAAGAGTAAGTCCCATTTAAGAATCATATATAGACATAATACAGAACAAAGATAAGGGAAGATGCACACTATGTTGGATAGACTCTAATTTTTTGTAAGGCCACCCAAAGAAGAAGGAAAAGCAGGAAAGATCTCAGGACTCACACAGCCAGAACTCAGAGAGACCTGGACCCCTTTCTCACCATTCAAAAATGCAATAATCCCCTGGGTGAGGCAGTCCTCCCATCATAGACATTCACATAATGTAGGCTCTCTCAGCCGCAGCTGATCCCTCCATTTCTTTCTACTGCCCTCTGTGTGTCTCAAATCCAAACATATATGAGAGGGTCTGAGTCCATCATTTAGTCATCACCCAACAGGAAGCCTCTACACTGGGCAGAGCCCTCAGGCCTGGCCATTCCATTGCCTGTGGTCTGCTCAGCCTGCAGACAGGTGCCTTTGGCCTTGGTCCAATTACTCACATGCATGGTGGTGTGATCACATGACACATACCTGGAAATACACAGACCAGGAACTATTGTGACTGCTCCTCTCTGAAACTCTACTCAAAGCTCATGTCTCCTCTCCAGTCTATTCATCAAACAAATCAGAGCTTATACCTGCATGGTGGGTGAGAAAGAAATGAGCTAGGATTGGATTTGGCTCCATTTAACAAAACCCCAACATTAAAATGATTTAAATGTATGAGGGTTTATTCCATCAAGTAGTCTGGAGGTGGGCAACCCAGGGCTGGAATGGCAACTCGCAAATTCATCAGAAGTCCCAGAACATTCTAACCTTCTGCTCCTTGTTCTATCATGCAGTACAGAGGTCATTATTTCTGTTAACTAATAGTCTTTCTTCTCTCATTTCAAGTAGACAATAGGACCACACTTGCCCCCTCCTTAGAATTTTGGTGTGGCATGTAACTTGGCTTGACAAGTGAACGGCTAGGGGAAGTGACGTGTGCCACTTCTGAGCAGAAGCTTTAAGAGCCAGTGCACAATTCATTGTGTATGTCTTCCCACACACTATTTGATTCTGAAAGCACACATCAAGAGGAAGCCTCCATCAGCTCGGGTAATGAAGTGACTCTAGTTAGCACAGGTTCTTTGCTGAACTCTATTGAACATTTAGGTGAGGAAGAAGTAGAAAACCAATGAGATTGAAGATTGTTGTTATTGGAGCAGAACTTAGTCTATCCTGACTCACAAATATGGGCATCCTCAAAGTTACTTCCCGTTCTACGTTGGCTTCTGGAGATTTAACCATCATTTTTATGTGCCAGGTGTCCAAAAAGAAAAAATGGGGAAGGAAAAAAAAATGGAGAAGGGCAAAACCTCCCAATAAATTCATTCTATTAAGGAGCTCCACAGACATTCAAGAGGGGAAATGATGCAACACATGTGGAAATGTATGGACTGGTTGAATTTAGGTCTAATCTAGCTTAGGAAGCACATGGACGAGTTGTACTGGTGGCTGCATGGCATGGAGGCTAGCCCATAAATGTCCTCTAGAGTGTGCCCGAGCTTCCTCCACACTACCTGGACTTCCTGGTCACCTCATATGTGAATCTTCTTTATAACTAAATGCACGGTGACTGTCAGTGATGAAAGACTCTGAAATGTCATTAATTAAACAGTCATACAAAATTCCAATATACAGCCCTAGCGGGTTTGGCTCAGTGGATAGAGTGTCAGCCTGTGGACCAAAGGGTCCCAGGCTCAATTCCGGTCAAGGGCACGTACCTTGGTTGCAGGCTCCTCCCCAGCCAGGGCCCTGGTCAGGACACATGTAGGAGGCAACCAATTGATGTGTTTCTCTAACATTGATGTTTCTCTCTGTCTTTTCCTCTCTTCTACTCGCCTTAAAAATCAATGGAAAAATATCCTCAGATAAGGATTAACAAAACAAAAAAAAAAAAAAGGAAGAAAGAAAAAGAAAATACTCCAATATACAACAAAGAGTGCTGTGGGAAGAAGCTGATGTACTACTTTACCCTTTGGGCAAAAGTATTTTAAAGCAGCGGTCACCAACTGGTAGTCCGCAGACCACTGGTGGTCCATGAGGTCCGAAAGGTTGGTGACCGCTGCTTTAAAGGATAAATAAGAGTTAAAAAAAAACAACTCCTGAATAGCAGAAGAGGGAAAAGGATCCTTTTCTGGAAAGACAATCCAAAGTAACAAGTCTAAGAGTTACCATCCTGAGTACTTGTTACATGTGCTATGTACCAGGCATTATGCTAAGCACTTCACATGCACTGCCTCATTTTATCCCCACTATGTCCCCATGTGATGGACATTATTTTAACCCTTATTTCTAAAATGCAAAAACAAAAGAGCACAGGGATTCTAGAACCTCAATGACACTAATGGTCATTTCATGGTTGCCTTGCATGCACACCCAGTGTTAGGTGGCTTTGTGGCTCCTCTCATCACAGGACGGAGTCTATTTCCCCATCCTTTAAATCTAGGCTGGGTTGTGACTTTCTTTGGTCAAAATGATTTCAAAGAAGTGACAATGCGCTGGTTCTGAGCCCACACCTTAAGAGGCTTGCATGCCTCTATTACGTCTCTCTTCAGACTGGGCTACTGCACGTGGAAACCCGGGGCAAGCCTGCTGTATTTTGAGAGGCACGGGGAGCAGAGCTGAGTCATTCTAGATGACTAGCCAACCCCCAGCGGACCCACCAGCTGACCAGAGATGCATAAGTAAGCCCGGCCCTGATCAACAGAACTACCCAATCTCTGAACTCTTGAGCAAAAATAGGTATTGATTATTGTATGCCACTGAAGTTCTGTAGTTGCTTGTTAACTGACATTACTGTGGTACTAGATAGCTGGGAGGGAGATAAATCAGCAGCTCCTTCAAAGGCACCCACAAGTAAATGGCAGAGCCAGGGTTTGGACCCAGTATGTCTATCTTCAGAGCCTGACACGCAGGGGGAAGTCTTGAGAAAGAATAAGTCACTTAGCAAATATCTGAAGTTTCTTAGAATCTCCAGTCTCCAAGTCAGAGGTCCTGTGTTTACCACTGGGGTCTCATTAACTAGTCCAGGCTTCTGGGCCTTGCTTTCCTTATCTTTAAAATGGGTATAACAAGATTCCTGTTAGGGTCCAATGAGACACCTCTGTGGAGGCACTTCACAAACGGCTATGCAGACGTTGACCTCACGTTCTCCACCTCAGATGAGAGCTCAACAAGCCGAGGCTGCTCTGCCTACAGAGCCTTTGCTAGGAAGTCCTCCCCACTCCTCCACGTGTGCGGGCACCTGTAAAGGACAGCGCAGTGGATGGTTTGTCTTCATAGCTTTCCCCCTCCCATAACAGGAAAGTTTTAGCTGAGTGGTAAATGGGAGAAAAAGAACAAAAAACCCTAAGCTGCTATCAAACTCCCAGAGGCCTTTAATGGTGATTTAACGCTGGGAGATCTAGCTTGCCACAAGATTGGGACAGGGCTGTATTTTTTTCTGTCGGGCTTAGGTGAGTGGTAGTGTGGCCACATTTAAAGGCAGTGGGGAGAGGGTGGTGTTAGGGCCATCAGTCATGTGCCTCGGAGCATGGTCTGGATTATGAGCAAAATTAAAGGGACAGGGAGAGTGGGAGATGGCGGGAGAATGACATTGGGGGAGGGGGTTGTCAAGGAAACACAAAAAAGAGGGTCAGGATACACCTCACATGTACTTACTTCTCTCATTTTTCTAACTAAATTCCTCTTCCCGGTCGTCCCCAAACCCACCCTGGCAAAAGTTTCGCGGAGATCCCTTCGCTTTCATGGTGGTTCCAGATGTGGTCTCGCAGAGGCAGTCACTATTTTCAGTTTCTGTCCTATTCTTTCATACCTATGTATATCTATAGCTTTATTCTTATTTCCATTCATCTCCATCTCCAGCGAGCTATCTACAGGTTGAGGGAAATTAAATGGCAAAGTCTATTCCCTATCTCACTCCTTTCCTCACAAGAGGTGCCTATTCGCTAAGGAGCCTAGTCAACCTCAAGCAAATGCACGCACATGCCAGGAAATGCGAAACCAGTCAGACAAGCCAAGAGCTGACACTGGTCGTGCTCACAAACGAGCCAAGCGTGGGACCAAGACGAGAAAGCGGGCAGCCGCCAGGTAGACCGGGAACATTTCTGAGGATATGAGTGCATCCCAAAGGAGATGAAGTAGATAAAAAAGGATGGAGAGAGTGGTAGGGACCCAGCGGCTAGCAGGTGCCATGCACATAAACTGCCACAGTATCACTGGGCCTTTGTTAGGAGGATCCTGTGGAGTCTGATAAGCAAAGTTAATCATTTCTGTGACTACGTTCTGTTTCCTAGTTGGAGTCTGTGACCATCCGTTGAAGCCAATATCACAGTCTTTCAGAAGCAGGGGTGGAGAAATGAAGCACACACTAGCCATGACATTCACCTCTGCTGTTGGTGACAACCCTTCTCTCCCCTGCAACTACCTTTTCAGAGAAGAGACTATTTCCTAAGAATTAGGGCTGTTATTTCTTCTACGTTTATTTTCATGTAATTACATTTATTTTGAATGGGGAATATAGGCATGTGGTCAAAAATTCAAATGTTATCAAATATACATAAAAGAAACAGTAAACTCCCACATCCCTATCCTCTGGCTCCCCAGGCTCCCTCTCCTTCCCAGAGGAGCCACCACTGTTATCTGTTCCTTTCCTGTCCTTCCTGGGATATTTTACCTATACACACACACACACATATATGTACATACATATATAGACATTTTAAAAAATACAATAATAGCACATTATACATAATTCTCCGCATTCTGCTTTTTTCACTTAATGATATATCTTAGTACTATGGTACTGACTCATGTTTAATAGCTATGTAGTATGATTTGAATGTAATCTAATTTATATAATCATCCTCTATAGCAGATATTTAGTCTAGTTCCCATCTTTTGCTTTTAGAATAATGTTTTAATAAGTGATTTCATACTTCACAATACCACTTAAATTCATAGTCCTTTTAAAGATCAGTAAGCGGTTATTTCTAACATAATCATGTTTTTCCTCTATGGAATTCCATCTATCAAGGAGCAGGACTATACTTCACAGCAGCTATCCAACTGAGGTCTAAAGCAGAGGTCCAAATTGATAGCCACAGGCTAAAACTGACATATAGACGTGTGCTTGGTCCACACCATTGTTTTTCTAAATGAAATAAACTGTCAGCATGAAAACTGTCAGAATTTTGATGTGATTTAGAGAAATCACATCAATTACAAGATGTGGGTGTCTCTTGAATAATTAAATTTTAGCAATGCCGGGCTCCCAATCTGGCCCAACAGTGGCCAGCTGGAGCCAAGTAAAAGCTGTTCAGTTCTGAAAAAGCCTGAGCTTCCTCTCACCCACATGACCATGAGGAGAACCAAGATTGCTCCTCATCTTTGAGGTGGTGTCAGTTGTCATTTATCACACATTCTCTACTTTTACCTCTTTCGCAGAGTTGAGAAAAATAAAGCGAAACATTTTGTACTCAAATGTCCCATAATAGTAGAAAAAAAGGAAAGACATATATATACTCACCACCACTCCCTACTGCCTTATACCCAGATGTTTCCTCACTCATTTATGTAACTAGCCTGGCACCTGAAAGCATTGGCGAGAGGGACAGAGGGAGCGAGGGCGGGAAGGATCAGGAGGGAGGGAGAAAAAAGAAGAGAAAGAATACATTGGAAAACAAGAGTGTATCTGAAGAGTGCCTAGGACAGTGTTAACATCCGGATAAAGAGCTAGGCATGCATGTCCTTACAATCACATATTCTAAGAAGAAGTAGCCAAGACAAAGGATTCTTAAACTTATTATGGTCATAAAAAGGGAGGTCTGGGAGCAGGAGGCCAGCAAGAGAGGATGGAATAATCAGATCAGACATCGGGCGGCCAGGGAATCAGTGTGGCCTGGCAGTTCCTGGCTCTAGCAAGCAGAGAATCCCCAAATGTTTAAAAGAACCAGACCCTCCCAAGGGCAAACATTTTCAGAAAAAGTCTAATAAAGGCCTATTTATCTCTCTCTCTCTCTTTATTTAAACACTCCTTCCATTTGTCACCCCCTTTTGGCAGGTTTGACCTGGAAAGGATTATTTATTTTTTTAATTCCATTTATATATAAAAAAATAAATCACTTTAATCTGTCCAGTGGACTTTGCAGCAAAAGTGGCCAATCCACTGATTCTGGAGGAAGAAGAGCAGCTGGCAAAACTAATCAATGTTGGACATTTGCATATTTCCCCTTTTTTATGGTCTCCCCTGGTGCCGGGAAATTGGTTTTCTGTGTTGGAAGAGGAGCGTGGAGAGCAGCTGCTGCCTCCTGGTCCAGTGCGTAGTAAAGGAGGGAGCGTGGAGCAGAATTCATCTACCAAATATCCCAACAGGTTAACCAGTTCTGGAGAGAGCAAGTCACAGCTCTTGCTTTTGAAGCTTCTTTGTATTGAGTATAAACAAGTCTGTGTTTCTGGGAATAAGGTATCTCTCTTCAGATCCCCTCTCTATACATACTATACGCAGCAAGATGATGCTTCTGAGGCTTGATGATCTCTGCTGATAAGATGCTAACCCCCCCCCCCCAAAAAAAAATTAAATACAAGTACAAACTTGAAAAAAAAAAGAAACACAAACTATGCATGCCACTGAAATTAGACAGCAATGCACTGCCCACTCAAATTACTGTTTCCTACCTGCCAGGCATTGTGTGCTACACAAGCATCATCTCACTTAATTTTCTCAGTACTGAAAGATACGGGCTATTGTTAACCCTGTTTTATAGATGGAGTATCTGAGGTCAGAAAAGCATAGCGGTTTTCTCACAGGCTCTAGGCTTGTAAATGACAGAGCTGATACGGATCTAGGTCTTTCTGACTCCCTTGCATGCTTAGCTAAGTCCCTGGCGAACTTCCTTCACAGGACAAGCATTCTACAAGGATATTGGGGCTGCATTTTTAATGAGGCCCACTGAGTGTACTCCCTTTGGAATCTATAACACTGCGGATGGCAATCACGCAGGGAGAAGAAACCTTTGCATCCTATTTGTTACGTGATATTTTCCCTCCCGCATCTTCTCCACAAGAAGCAGTCCGCTGCTGGGCCCTTTCTCCTCAAACAATTCACAACTGAAATGGCTGCCCCCAGACCGCACTTCTGTTCTGAAAGAATATTTCTTCTATTGGTCACTTCTCTTCCTGGCAACTCCTATGTTCTCTCTGATGTCCTTTAAAGTGAAGTCACTGTTCACTAGCTCTCGCGGCTGACAGCATACCCCTCGCTGCAATTTCCTGGTCAGAGAGCCACACCTAACGCAGGTCACCTGTCCTGTGATCCATGAAGCTTCAGACTTCCCAGCCCATCTCTCTCCAAACTAATCTTTAGTGATGGTATTTTTTAATAATTACTTTTCGTTTGCATACAATACTCTCTTTGTGGCATAGAGTTCTATGAGGGTTTTTTTAAATGTTTAACTTTACATAACCACTACCTCAATCCAGATAAGAGCACTTCTATCCTCTCCCCAAAATTCCCTCATGCTACTTCTTGGTTGACACCAACCCGACGCCAACCACTGATTAATCTCTGTGCCTATCAGTTTGCCTTAGAACATGCACTCATACATTGTGTTTCCCTCTGAACCTGATTTCTTTCATTCAGGATAATTCATGTGAATTCATTGTGTTTGTGCGTGTCAATAGCCCATATTTTTATTGATGAGTAATATTCCACTGTATAAACGTTCCATGGATTCTCAACCCATTTATAAATTGAGGAACAACAGGATTGTTTTTGGTTTTTGATGACTATGAATAAAGCTGTTATAACCCTTTGTGCACAGGATTTGTGTAAACATAGATTTTTATTTCACTTATGAAAATACCTAGGAATAGAATCGATGGGTCATATAGTAAGTTCATGTTTCACTTTATGAGAAACTGCTGAACTATTTTCCAAAGTGACTAAACAGTCAGCATTTCTGCCAGCAACACATGAGAGTTCCAGTTGTTCTACATTTTTGTCAGCACTTGATATTGTTAGGGTTTTTTTGTTTTTCACTATTCTAATAAGTATG
This sequence comes from Myotis daubentonii, assembly GCF_963259705.1. Lineage (NCBI taxonomy): Eukaryota > Metazoa > Chordata > Mammalia > Chiroptera > Vespertilionidae > Myotis > Myotis daubentonii. The sequence continues at coordinate 96,291,641 of NC_081844.1, read as the reverse complement.
TAGTGGTGTCTCATATGGGCTTTTTAAAAGTATGTTTATTGGTTTTTAGAGAAAGGGGAAGGGAGAGATAGAGACATTGATGAGGGAGAAACATCCATCAGCTGCCTCCTGCATGCCCCCTACTAGGGATCAAGCCTGCAACCTGGGCATGTGCCCCAACAGAGAATCAAACAGGTGACCTCTTGGTACATGAGATGACACTCAGTATGACAATTGAGCCATACTGGCTGGGCATCATATGGTTTTAATGCAAATTCTCATATGCTTCTTATACTACTCATATATCTTCTCTGGCAAAATGTCTCTCAAATCTTTTACACATTTTTTTTTCTTTTACACATTTTTAACATTGGGTATGATTTTGGGTGATATTCTTATAATTTAGAGATGGATTCATTTTAAGTTGGTCCTTTTTAAAAAACTTTAAACATCCAAGAATGGCAACCCATTAAGCTGTTAGATCACTAATGTCCCAGTATAAATTACTTTAATGTTTTTTTATTTTAAAAAATATATAAGCAACTACCATTTACAGCTCTTTGTACTAGGGACTGTGAATACAAAATAAGTAAACAGAGTCTGGTTTCAAAGAGACTTGTTTAATCAGATTGCTATCCACATAGCTAAGTAATGCCAACGCTGAGGTAAAAGGGAATTTACAAAGTAGAGCTGAGATCAGCACAGTCATTTCAGAGCAGGGGTTCTTGCCATGAGCTCACTGCACCAGCAGCATTCAAGTTACCTAGAAATTTGATAGAAACCTATTGAATTAAAAAGTCTGGGGAGGGTCCTAGTAATCTGTGTATCAACAAGCGCTCTGGGTTATTCTGAGGTACATGTGAGAGCAAGGGGAACTGCTGAAGAAATCTAAAGGAGGAACTGAGTGGAGGCAAATTTTGCTTGAGGATCAAGTTTCAGGTTCATGTGCAATTGAGCAGTTTTGTTGTTTTCTGACTCTTATCCCATAGTATTTAGACTTAAAAACCTGGTGGGTAAAGTGCCCCCTAGGTACTTCCGAGTTAGCATCATACTCATGGGATAGCTACTTGGTCCTGTATGTTAATTCTGAGGGTAGTCAGCTGGGCACGCCCAGAGAGGTGAGATCTCTCCCCTCACCATCCTCTTTCACTTCCAGATGAATCAATCATATCAAGAGGGAAAAAAAAGGTAGTATATTCTAAGTGAACAGAAACATTGTAATGGATCCAAGCCTATTCTAAAAGATTAATAATCTTACCTCAGCACTTCTCTCCTGATTCCAATAATTTCTTTCCTTTGTATTTTTGTTGTTGATATTGTTTCTCCTCCAGAAAATTTTTGAGGAAGTTCTTGGAGGAGTTAGTCATCCTTACCTTGTACACACCACTATAGAATGGTTTCAAGATGATAAAATATTTTTGTAAGAAACAAGAGAAGTCAGAGACCATTTATCTTTGTGAAACATTTAGTCTAACTCCAGTTCTACTCTTCCTCTGTGATATCATTTCGTTATTTTCTGGAATGACAGGCATCCATTCAACCTGTGCTATAGGCAAAACTTTGCTGTGTACCATGATCAGAAGCAGGAGATGGGCTTCCAGAGTGACCTCACAGAAGCCAGAGCAGAGGGTGGGACCTGGTAAGTGCTTGGTGAGCTACATAGACAAATCATCAGAGAGATGCCAGGGTGCGGGGATGTTATCTGGTGGGGCATTTGGCCCTGACTGGTGGATACTGTATTTAAAAATAGAGATATGAAGACAGCATTCCAGTTATACATATATATGTAATATATAATATATATGTAATATATAATATATATGTAATACATATAATATATATGTAATATATATAATAGATATAACATATATCTTCAACAAAATTAAATTTATGTCAACCAAAACCTGTCTATGAATGTTCACAGCAATATTATACAAAAAGACAAAAGGTAGAATCACCAAATGATGGCTGGATAAGCAAAGGTAGTGTATCCATGCAATGAATATTATTTGGCCTAGAAAATGATCACATCCCACGGAGCCCTACCAAGATTTTTGTCATGGAGTTCTTCTGCCACTGCTTATTCCACACATTATCTTACAGGCGAATGGGTGGATGTGCTCTGCACAGGGCAGGGACAGTCAGTGAAAGGACATGAGGAGGAATAATCCAATGGCCAACACGAGGCGTGATTGAGGGTGAAAGACAGCAGAGACCCCGGCCTGCATTCCTCTCCACTCTCTCAGCACCGGAATTTAAGTCTGTGTTTCTAGACAAAGCTCACACACGACTGAAACCGCAGATGCAGTTCTCTTCCCCAGTCCCAAAGGCCCCCCATCAGCCCGCAGCCTTGTGTAGGAGCTTCCAAACCCCTATCCACGGTTTAATTAATTTTCTGAAAAAAAGGGATTGGTTGACATGAATGCAATAAACATCAAATCTCATTAATTAATGCTGAGGGATCAGGGTCTGTGCTGTCTCGCAGTCCTTGTGCTGGCATCACTTTGGTCACACGGCCCGTAGAGGGCCGTTACAATGGAAGGAGGACCAAAGGCTATGGAGGCGGCATCCGCACTGACACTGAGATAATCAGCTCGGAGGAATTCACACTCCGGAGCCCATTCCCTGGAGAAGGGTTTGGGAGGCCTGGGTGAAAGGATTTAAATGTGGTTGGTGAGGAGGCATTATCATTTTGATGATGGCCTGGGAGGGAACCATCAGCTTGATGAACACTGAGCTTCCCTAGGCTCCAAGGCTCTTCACACTGGCTTTCCCAGCCTTCTTCCCTTGCTTCTCTCATTCATTCTCTCTCTCTCTCTCTCTCTCTCTCTCTCTCTCTCTCTCTCTCTCTCTCTCTCTCTCATCTCCTCACCCATAACTACAGTCATCTTCACTTTCATGTTAACTCAGAAGAGAGTAAAAGGGGAACAAAAAGCAATCTTTGCTTCTTCCACTCAAGTTAAAAACCTAAAGGGACCACAGCTCCCCACTGAGGCACTTGCTTCAGGGCCTGGAGACAATGCAAAATGTTCTGCGAACACTCAGGGGTTAGGTCCTGGAGATAAAGCAGTGTGATTAAATCTTGATAGATTTTTGTTTGAAGAGTGAGAGAGGGTGGGGAGCTCTGTTTGCCTGGTTACGAAGAGTGCCCTTGGCAGTCCCTAATTAATCAGGGTCTTGATGAGCACATTTTCCCTCCCAGGACCCAGGCACCAAGCAAGAGTCTATCTGAGGCAGCCTCTGACCCACTCCCATGTAAATGCTCCATCCCTGCCACTCCACTGGACCCTGCCCTGAAAAACAGCTGCGTCCTGATTAAGAAATTGTTTGTGACTCCTGAAAATTAAACCCTAGCCTCACCCAGCCCCAGAGGGCAGCAGGCAAAGTTGATTGTTGTTACATGTCCTTCATATTTTCATAGGGAAGTACTATTCCCTTATTAATAAATTAATCATCTTTTCCACTTTAAGGATGGAGAAATAGAGACTCAAAAAGTAAAGTAATTTGCCTAAGGTCATTCCCCAAATGGATGACAAGTCCCTAACTGTTCAGAACCAGGAGGGAGTAGATGGGCCAAAATGAGGTCATGCCTGCTGGATGTTGAGGCTGGGCCTCCAGACTCCAGGTTTTGAGATTAGTAGTGTTAATACAGGGCTGTTAATACAGTCTTTCTCTTTATTACTGTTTATTTCATGTCACCATATTTTAAATAATTGCAAAGGTGACAGCTCAGGACTGAAAAGCACAGAGATACATGGAGAGAAATTAAATAGTACAGGTCTTGGTAGCATGAAGTTCCATTCAGGTGTGTGCTGGCTACAGACAAATAGAGGGAGAGAGAGGTCCTGATCCAAGATAAAGGGCTGGAATTAATGCTGAGGAAGGTCCCATCACCCGTTTCCAGAGCAATTGTGATTGTGTCCAGTAACCTGTCTGGTCCACAGCTCATTCATTGGTGCAGGGGTTTTCTGTTATAGCTGCTGTACCATCAGGGTTGGCATGAGGTTAGAACCAAGTGGTATTTGTCTAGCAAACTTCAAGTGGACCCCCATACGGGGTAGCAGTTAAATCCCTACCACTTAGAGAATAATGGCTAATGTTAGTGAGTTTTTAATATGTCTCAGGCACTAGGCTACTTTGTAAACTATCCCCATTCAATCTTCAAATGTCATCTGAATTAAGTACAGTAAGGCCTCACTTATCATGGTCAGTAGGTTCTGTGACTTTAAGTGAAATAATGTATAATGAAACCAATTTTACCATAGGATAATCGATAAAAGCAAGAGTTATGTTCCTATGGCATCTCCTCAACGTTGTCACAAAAAGATGTTGAATAAAACGATGCTGTTTGAGGACCTACTGTCCTAGCGTGGCTCCAATTTAAAGGATGAAGAAGCTGAGGCTCAGAGATGGTTAACTTGCCTAAAGGTCACACAGCTAGTAAGTTGCAGAGCCAGGAGTGAAAGCTAAATGTGTCTAATTCTGGAGCGGGAGCACTCACACACTAAGCGACTAATTCTACTGGGCAAAAGCTCTCCAGCATAATCCATACAAGCTGTACACACCTCCATGGAGCACAATCCGGGAAAGGCTGAGCTAGAGACACACTCGTGCAAATGGAATATAATTTCTGGTCCTGAAAAACCCACCAGTAGGGCTCAGGGTCCCTTCTCAGATTAGAGCCTGCAGGCAAAGAGGGTGGGTGGAGGGACTAGGCAGGACTTGAGGCAGGCACAACCCTGCAACAGCCCAGCTACCCCACAAATCAGCGGTGGCTCCCTCCGCTCTAGTTCATTCCAAACAAATCCATTAAAAGCACCATCTTAATGAATATTTTATACAGTTATGACATAGTGAGTCCCATTTAGGAGGGGTTCTTACTAAAGGCTGAGATAATCAACTACTAAAATAGCCAACTAATCATCAAGGCCAATAGAAATCTGGTCAGGGGACACAATTTTACACGAAGAAAAAAAAAGAAAGTCATATACTCCCTTCTTGCTGATTTCAAAATCCATTTTTAAAACTCTACCTACCATGTTCAAATACAGCCTCTCCATAGTTTCTGAAGAGAGTTAATGTACATATTTGTGTTTTTTTCCTTAAATTAGGTCCATTTCTGAACCCTGAGCAAGCTTGCACGCACACATGCACACAACTTCATAAACACATCTTAATCTACTTCCCCTAGAAACAGAAAGTGAAGGGAAAATTCTAATTCAACCGCATCCCATGCACCTACAGCACATCACCTCTCCTGGGAAGGCATGGTGCGGCTCAGAGACTCAGGATGAAAAATAGAGCCCAGCCTGCAACACACAAAGCAAACCCATGTGAAAAGTGCAACTTGCAGATGGGTTCGGTTTGCTCTGCCAGTGTTGGCTTGAGAAATCTGATTTCATTATTAACATTTTAAAATCTGGAGATTTCACAAACATTTCTGGGTTTCTTCTGACTTATTTTGAATAATTGGGAGAGCTGACGTTCGGGGCCTGCATTCCTGCACAGTGACAGCCAGTTGGAGCTGAGTTGTAGCTCACAGAGGGGCCAGCCTCCCCGGTTCCCAGCCTCCATCACGTTTCCCTGACAGGAAGACAGGATCGATTGCCATCTGCCATTTACCCTTGAGTGGCTGTTTTCCTTAGAGTTGAAAGGAAAGCACAGGCATTAGACCAGGAACAGAATATAGAGCCCAAACATAAAAGCATGTATGGTCAGCTAACTATTGACAGGGTTGCCAAGAGCACACAATGGGGAAGGGACAATCTCTTCAATATATCCGCATACAAAGGAGTGAAATCGGACCACTCTCTTACCCTACTCATAAAATGAACTTGAAATTAAGTAAAACCTGAAACCATAAAAGCGCGAGAAGAAACATAGGGAGAAAGACTTTGACCTTGGTCTTGCCAATGAGTTCTTGCATAAGACACCATCAGCAAAGGCAACTAAAATAAGAGGAAATGCATTAAACTAAAATGCTGCTGTACAACAAACAAACATAAACTGAAGAGGCAACCTACAAAATGGGAGAGAATCTTCGCAAACTATGTATCTGATATGGGGTTAATATCCAAAATATATAAAGAACTCATACAACTCAACAGCAAAATAAAAAGGAAATAACCTATGGACACAGACACTAATGCTGTGATGGCCTGGGGAGGGGACAGAAGCAGGGTGGAGGGGGTCAGTGGGGGAATATGGGGTGCATCCTGTAACACTTTCAACAATAAAGAGAAATATTTTTTAAATGGGCAAAGACTGAGTGCACATTTTATCAAAGAAGACATATAAATGGATATATGAAAAGATGCTCAACATCACTAATCATCAGGTAAATGCAAATCAAAACCACAATGAGATATGGCCTCAAACCTGTTAGAAAGGCTATAATCCAAAAGTCAAGAGATAATATGTATTGGGAAGGAAGTAGAGAAAAGGGAACCCTTACACACTGCTGGTGGGAAAGTAAAATGGTACAGCCATTATAAAAAATGTCAGTTCCTCAAAATATTAAAAACTGAACTGCCATATGACCCAGCAATCTTACTCCTGGGTATATATTTGGAAGCAGTAACTCAAAGTCATATCTGCACACCGATGTTCCTTACAACATTATTCATAATAGACGAGCGTTGGAAACAACTAAGGATCCGTCAGAGGACAAATGGATAAAGATGTGGCATGTATTTATGCAATGGAGTATTGTTCTGCCATGAAAACGAAGAAAATCCTGCCATTTGTGTCAATAAAGATGGACCTTGAGGATAGTATGCTAAGTGCGATAAGTCAGACAGAGTAAACAAATACTGTATAATCTCATTTATCTGTAGGAGCTAAGAAAAAAAGCTGAACTTGTAAAATCAGAGAGTAGAATGGTGGTTACCTGGGGCTGGGGTGGTGAAATTGGGGAGATGTTGTTTAAGGGTAAAAACTTGCAATGAGTAGATACATAAGTTATAGAAATCACCATATAGTGATTAAAGTCAACAATACTGTATTACAAACTTCAAAGTTGCTAAAAGACAAGATCTTAATTTTTCTCAGCACAAAAATATGATAATTGCGTGAGGTGACAGAGGTTTTAGCTAACAGCACTGTGATATTGTACACAATATTGTACACCTCAAATTTACATATTGTACACCTCAAATTTACACAATGTAATGTCAATTATATATCAATTAAAAATGAATTGACTAAGTATAAAGAAAGAAAAGCAAAATATTTGTTGTACCCCTATCTCTATCTGAAGTGGGAAAATGAATGGCAGGCCACAATAGCCACGCTTTGAAAGAAAAATGGGAGAACACCTAAAGCTTAATTCTGTGTAAAAGCGAAGACTATGTATTTGTGTTTGTATATCACAAATCACAGGATGATTTAACTTAAGGTTTTCTCCCCTCACCCCTGTGAGCATTTGAGATTGACATCCTTGCCTAAAGTCACTGAAGATCTTTGGAAATTGGTCTTTACTCCCATAGTTTTCACTCCCATAGTTCCAGGTGCCTTCCTTAGTACTCGGCACAGTGCTAGGCATAGAGTAGGTGCCTAAAAAGAAAAAGCATTATGCACTAACCTTATATCATACCCTTTCCCCATCCCCATTTGATTTCTATGGATCAACTACCCCACACCACCATCCTCTCTTTTGCTAATTTAAGAATCCTTTTAGATCCTTTTTTTACTGTCTAGATTTATTTCAAGATGATTCGCCGGGAAAGGACCTGGTAAAAGAATCAAGTAGAGACTTTAGTCACTGGTTTGACAGAGTATTCACTGGGGGACCAGCCAAATGCAGGTTTAAATTCCAGCTTTGCCAATCACTATTTTGGCTTGAATTTTCCAATAGCAGAGCCTGAGATGAAGATGCGTGTGCAGGGTACTTTATTGCGGAATATGACCCCCAAATGAGGGGCAGGGAAGGAAGAAAAAATCAATACAATTGAGCATTAACTGCTGCATACAACTGGTTACTTGACACAGGACCTTCTGAGGAGTCTTATGGAACATGTGTCAGAACTGTCAGCCAGGGACAAAAGCCTGTATCCACTAGTTTCTACCCCCAATGATGGAGGGATGCCCCTTGATGTGTTAACACCATAGAAGCACATGAGGTGAAGGGGCAGCCTTGGCCGGTATCAGTGGCAAGGCCTAGGAGAGGTGAGGTGGTGAACACAGGGCATCCTGTACCATGACTGCAGTCAAATACTTCATTTCTAGAAACCTCAGTTTCCCCTTCCACCAAATGGGCTTACACTAGTACTTCCCTTTTAGGAATATAGGGTGGATATAATGAAATAATCCACGTAAAGCTCACAGCAAAATGCCCCACACATAGCACACACTGAAGAATGGCTGTTTCTAACAGAAGCTCTTACCTCCAGGATGGTGCATTATGGAGGGCTCTTATCTGACAGCTCTGCAGCAACAATCAATGAGACCAAACAATTATGACTATAATTAGCAAGAGACTGCACACTGGCTGCTGCTAGGCCAGTTCTGACCCATAAATGTCTACTTTTCTGCCCTCCTCTACACACACACACACACACACACACACACACACACACACATCAGAAACTAGTTACCAACATTTAAAAATCAAAGTATTTTCATATACAATTCAGATTTCCAGCTCACCCTCAAAAGATGGAAGTCCTGTCTCCACCCAGCTGGCATCCCTACTATCCGCTGACATTCACTAGCAGAGACCCTATCAGGTGGGTCATGTTTTCTCCAATTTGCCACTGTCCCCTCCGAGTTATGTCACTTATTCATAGCATGCTACCCTAGTGGACATTTGTGTTTGAAACCCCTGGACTAATACTTAACCTAGAAAGGCAGGGTGTCCGGAAAACCTGCCAGGACCCAAGGTAGAAAAATTCTGAAAGTGACCAGGCCTTTGTTTTTCCGCGAGGCCCATGGAGCCCCATGTCCCTGGGATAGAGGCTCCATGGGGCCTGCTAAAGTGAGAGTGTGTGGTTCCAGCGAGTCTGGCTATTACCAACCTGAGGCTGAGGTCACCCCAGATGCTCCCGGCGCCTGCAACTCTGTTTATTTCATTCTGGTTCATACCAGAGATTTATTTTTATGAACAGTGAACATTTTTTGTAACATTCCCTCATTTAACCTTCATTATCAAAGTCTCTGCCCAAAGCCCATATAAGCACCATTATTGCCCATATAACATTTTCCAACATAAACCATTTAAGGCATTTTTTTCCATTTTTATTTATTTCTCTTCCGTTACATTTCATTTGAAATGTGCATGGTGGAGAATGTATCTTGTTTTTATGTTGTTTCATATAGACCATAAGCCCTAATGGTGGGGCTGCCTATTTTGGAGGTTAACAAGCAATGGAGACATTCATCATATGGAACAAACAACCAGGAAATGCTGGCCTCTTAAAAAAAAAAAAGTACTAGAAAGGAGTTTTGTATGACTGGGGAAACCGAAAGGAAAATAACCTGGCTTCTTTGTTTCTTCTGAAAGCCAAGAAAAGAAGAAGCATGGTAACTCCACAAGAAGAAACCAAGAAGACTTAGAAGCACAGTGTTATAATATCACTCCTCAAACAACCCGTTAACATGCAAATTCTCGGTGGACAGTGATAGCGATAGAATGCATACCCCTGAATCTGTAGTACCTGGCCAGGGGCTGGTCAAAGTGAGCAACTTAATAAAAGTCTGCACTTGACTCTAAGAAACTCAACTCAACTGACTTAAGCAAAAATGGTAATATATTGACTCACATAGTTGATAAGTTTAAGATCTTCAGGCACAGCTGAATGCAGGAACTAAAACACTACCTTTATGTGTATCTATCTATCTATCTATCTATCTATCTATCTATCTATCTATCTATCTATCGATCTATGTCTTCCCTGAACAGTAATTCTGCAGGTTCTTTGTTTTTGGTAGTCAGCTATTCACCAAGCGACTCTAGGCTTACTTACAATCCTATAAGCTCAATAACTAGTAAGGATGAATAGATTAATGAATTAATGAATTAATAAGTGAAGGAAGGAAGGAAGGAAGGAAGGAAGGAAGGAAGGAAGGAAGGAAGGAAGGAAGGAAGGAAGGACGGGAGGAAGGGGGGAGGGAGGGAGGGAGGGAAGGAAGGAAGGAAGGAAGGAAGGAAGGAAGGAAGGAAGGAAGGAAGGGAGGAAGGGAGGGAAGGAAGGAGTCAAGAAAGTAAGGAAAAGCTTTCTAATAGTTCCATCAATTTGGATCCCTGAACACCATGGTCAGAAGTAATGTTGACATTGACTGGAAGACCATCCTCCCCATGGGACTGAGACTGACCAAGGTGAAATGCATGCTGGGTGGGCATAAGCTGTAAAGGTCCACTACAGAAGGGATGGGTGATGAACAGAACCAGAGTCAGGAGCCCTGGGCACTTTCTTCCAGCTCTCGATTAATCAGCAAGGAAGACTTACAAATTCAATTTAATTAATTGCCATACACATGTACTGCATTTATATGTAAGGACTGTGTGCTAAGGCCTAAAAGCAAAGTTGTAAAGCCATTAACAATGATCAACAAGTCTATCAACCAACAGAGGCCATAGCTATAAGAACAAATTGTTAGAAAATCCTGTGCTAGGAGAAAAAAAAAGTATTTGCAAGGCGCAGAGGTGGCAGAAGCAGAGCCTGAGATTAGGATTTGAGCGCAAATGATGGACGTTTGTAAGGCAATCTAGGAAAACTGTGTAGAGTAGGGGAGAAGTGAGTCAGGGGAGAGAAGGATGCCAATATAAAGGGGACTATTATACCATAATTACATATGTAATTACCATCTATAACCTATATTATTATATTTCCAAGGTACCACCATGAGCAAGTAGAACTTAAATCTGCTAGGCTCTCTGGAGCCAGTGTAGAAAATATACCTCAATATTATTTAACAGGAAAGGTGAAGGAAACTGGGGTACTTATATATGAAATCCTGTCTATCACAGGTAAAAGGTTACTGGAGGGCAGTAACTCTCCAGGCATTTCTGCCTGCCCCTGTGTGAACAGTGGGCTTCAAAGGCCAGGGAAAGCCCTCAGGTAGAGATGCAGTTAGCTGGTTGGCAGGCCAACTGCACTGAGATGGTAGGGCTTGGGGGTTAGGGGCGGGGCAGCAGCAGGATCTAGTTTTCGGGTAGAAAACATTTTACTGCTCTTTCCTAAAAGAAGGAAATTGCACCAGAAAATCCCTGAGGGCCTAGCCCACTCTAAAATAAAAAAAAAAGGAAGATATAGTCTAACAATCATAGTTTGTTGGTGTGTTGCCGGCTTATTTTAAACAATCTAAAAATGCATGGGAAATGGGTGGGTGGTGGAAGGTGGAGACAGCTGGGAGGGGGATAATGTTAATGATTGTGTGGTCAAAAAATCCAGGACTTCACATAAAAAATCTATTCATCAAACAGCCTGGCTTGCTTAGAAAGGATCTGCTTACATTTAACCCTATCACCTCAGGCCCTGTGCTTGCAATGTGGGAACGCAGGCCTCGGACCATCGTCAGCGGACCCTCAAGACTGTGGGTCATAGAGAAGGCAGCGGAGGCTGCAGTGTGGTTATGAGCTCCTGGTTCTCAGACTCCTGACCTAGTGCTCTCCCCTCTGCATGGCCAGAGACAGGAACCAAGTAGAGGAGGGAGCAAACCCGGGTTTATGGGAAAATTGGATTTTTTTTTTTTAATATCCAGATGCTTAGTCCTATACTACCTTCACACTTCCAAAGGTTATGCCCAAGGCAGGGAGTTTGGTTATGTATAGTTATATTATTTTTAGCATTTCTTACCCTTGGAAGTGTATTAGTGACTGAGATGTAAACAGGCTCACCAATATTTTTGCAACAGGCCCATGGCTCTATGGTTCCCACTCCTACTAAACCCTGTTTCTCAGAAATCTGCCTGTAAAACCCAACCGCCCCACCCCAACCCCACCCCCATGAATCCGCACTGGGCCCCGTACCAGAGCGTGTGTGTTCCCAGGGACAGGTTTATCTTTTTCTCATTGCTTAAGATGTGCTCTAGTAAATTAGATCTCTTCTCCATTTTTTCACTCTCCTTTTCTCTTTCCATTCCATAGAACACCACTATTGTTGCTTCTAAATGAAGCTTAAGAATTGCATTTGATTGCAAAGGATGGAATGTTTTAAGTGGTGAGACTGGGGATGGAAACCATGAATATCATACAATCCAATAATGAACCACAACAGAGGGGAACCCTCCTGGAGCACTGTTGACCATGAGCGTCTCCAAATGCTGTGTGTTCAGCTCATTAGAAAGAACCTCATTCCTCTCTTGGTCAAGCACAGGATCGAAGTCCTTGAAATTAAATTCCTCAGTATGCACACAATACTGGGTGGCTCACAGCTACTTCCTCCTTCCACTTAGGTAATTCTTCCGAGAAAAAGACTTAATTTAGCAGATTTGGAAGGTGATTGGAGCATTGCTGAATACTGTATGTTGTATTGAACATAGAGAAAGGACACCCTTTTCATGGACAAATTTGATCCTAAAACAAACACCCAACTTCTATGGGCTTCACTCAAGTCCTAGCATTCCCTCTGGGAGCAGGATTGCCTCGAGAAAAGGAAGAGTTATTATTGTGACTTAGCAGCTGAGAGAAACTGGAGTGGAAATGATGTTTCTTTTTTTAAATTAAATTTATTGGGGTGACATTGGTCGACATGAGATGTTTTTTAAATTAGGGTTTAATATTGGTTGATAATTTTTAAAAAGCTAATTTTTCTTGAAAGTTTATTATGTATTAGCATGGGTCCATGTGTTTTACATGTATTAACTCATTCAAACCTAAAAAAAAATCTTATAGAAATCTACTTTACAGATTAGGAAACTGACCATATCTTATCCCTTAGAAGAAATGCTAAAACAATAACCCTACTGTTTCCACTACTATTGCTACTATAATGAATATTAATAATGCACCAATTGACTCATTAATTTAACTAGTTATCAAGCATTACTGAACATCCAAAGCTTAAAATAGTGCTAGACATTATTATAAAAATAATAGAAATAAGAAATTGTACTCATATGCTGGTATATACAAAAAGTGTAAGGGTGTAAGACCATACCTTGGGAACAATTGTAAGCAGTGACTTCCTTAAGCAAAATATGATTGCTGCTCAATATTTTATCTAGAAGGAGAAAACAAAGAAAATAAAAACAGTGCATTCTTAACTAAATTCTTACCCAATATTGACATGTATTTAACACTAAAATGTAAGCATAAAACTCTTAGCCTCAAAATAAAGGCTCTCTAATTAGGAATTAGTGCCAATTTGGAGATATTTTATGTGCCCATTGCAAATAGAGAATATAAAGTAAACATGCACATACACAATCATTTTCCAAAACTTAAAGATATATTGATGCTCTCCTAATGCATGTTTTTAGACACTGTCATGCCATTACTTCAACTATATAAAATATAAAAATGTCTTCATATAAAAGGAATCACTGATTTCCTTGACATGTAAAGAGTTTTTACAAACCAATAAGAATAAGGTTAATAAAAATAACACAACCAGAACAACAATTTTAAAAACCTAATATAAATAAGACTAACACACAACCAATAGCAAATGGGCAGAAGACATGAACAAAAAGTTCACAATAAAAGAAATACTTTGGTTTATGACAAAGTGCTCAACTTCAGTTAAATCAAGTTATGACACAGCAGTTGGCCTATCAGTTAAAAGTTGAAAGATACTATCATGGAACATATATTTTATTGGCCCAGATCCTAATATACACTGTAGGTGGTTCAAATGTTGATCTCAATTTTCTTCATGATGAATACAATTGTTCTTTCCCTTTATTCTTCTTTTATCTCCAGGCTGTAATTTTTTTTCCCCACTTTGGCCTCTTCAAATTTTCTCTCCAGAAACAATGTTGGTGACATCTGCCCAGAATTCCCAATCCAAATAGTTAAACTAAAATATTGTGAATATTGTGGATGTGTCATCAGAGAAGCAAAGTCCCATGCATCTGGATCCTATGTACAGAAAGGTACAACCAGAGTTATCAACATTCTTTGAAAAGAGCTACTCAGCCCTAGCCAGTTTGGCTCAGTGGATAGAGCATTGGGCTGTGGACTGAAGGATCCCAGGTTTGATTCCAGTCAAGGGCACATGCCTGGGTTGTGAGCTCAATCCCCAGTTGGGGGGCGGGGGGGGGGGGGGAGAGGGCGTGCAGGAGGCAGCCAATCAATGATTCTCTCTCATCATTGATGTTTCTCTCTCCCTCTCTCTTCCTCTCTGAAAGCAATAAAAATATATTAAACAAACAAACAAAAAGAGCTGCCAAGATGAGATTGGCAAAGCTATCTTTTGCTTCTAAATACCAGTCAATAGGGGAACAAAAAGAGGAGGGGGGCAGCCATTTAAATGAGTTTGATTCTCAATTTGGATACATTTTGAATTTTGAAAAACATGTTGCTTATCTTATCATAAAAGTTTTACCAATATTACCTTTTTATTTTGAATGTAAAGTTTCAAATATATAAATGGTAATACTCTTTAATGATCCTTCACATAACTTTCCACATTTAATTCTCATAATCACACTATGACATTATGCTATTATTATTCCCAATGTACAGATGAAGTAGCTATTTGGAGATATTAAAGAATTTGTCCCAAATCTCATAACTAGTACATAGAGTTTTGATTCAATCCCATGTAGTCTCCTTCTGAAATCTGGATTCTTGAACACTCCGTTATACCATCTATAAACTCTTGCTGAGTCCAGAAAATAAGTGTGTTTGCTCTTACGCTGCGGATCAGGATGCGTTTCCACAGAGATGAATGTCCTTTCTTCTACTCTGCTGCGCCTTCGGGTGAGACTGCTACTCAGTGGTGCTTAGAGAAGGCAAGGGGCGTCTCCCTGTGCTTTCTCACCTCTAAGTTCTCCCAGTGGAGGAGCTCTAAATGCTTCTCTTGGTTGGATGTGCTCCCTAATGCTCTCTTTCATTTCTGCTTCTAGAATGCCAATCAGCCAGAATCATCAAGAAAATAATAAAATAAACCCTAGACTAAGTCTATTGGTACCATTGGAGGTTTAACTAAGGCCAAAGGTCTGCCATGTGTGAAGACCTCTTCACAGATACTTTTTACATGGCTCAACATATACAATAAAACTAATAGGGAAAGATTTCAGAGATAGATTTTAGCTCCATTTAGGCTGAGCTTATTAACAATTGGAGCTCTCTCAGGAAGAAGTGAGACCCCTATCACTGGAGGTAAGCAAGCAGTGGGGGGGAATAACTACTTGGCAGAAATGTAAAGGGCCCTCAAAACCCATGTGAAGAGTTAGACTGGTTCAGAAGTTTTCAACTTTGCTTCCTGATACATTGCTATGGCCACAATCACCCATGTGGTACATCACAAGTAATTTGTTACTACTAATATAGAATAATATCTGTGGTTACTTTTTTAAATTTTTATTAAATTTATCATAACATTGATTAATAACATCACATAATTTTCAAGAATGGGATATAAAATAAAAAGCAACAAATGAACAAATAAAACAAACATATAAACAAACAAAAAAAATTCAAGATTCAGAAAACAGAATGGTACTTAAATTTTTAAATATATAAATTATATATTTTTAAACTATATAATTAAATTAAATATAATAACTTCTTGATTATAAGTAATAAAGAATATTAGATAGATATGGAATAGCTAAGAGACTTGAAAGAAAAGAATTGCACATACCCACACACCAAAGTATCACTGTGGTAAGTAAACTTGACTGACCTACATCAATGAGAGAGTCTTATTCTTGTGTACATTATTCTTCCTTTTGTTGTGACAGAGAGAAAATTGAGAACCACTGCACGCTTGGTGTTTAAGATTTCCTCCGAGCCTGAGACACTGTGATTCTGTGATTCTAAAGGACAGGCGAACAATAGCAGAACTGTTGCAGCCTCAGACCCAAATTGGGTTATTAGAGAGCACAATTAACTGGTCATGTTGCTCAGGCTAAGTCTCTGCAATGTATGGCCACAGGGGGCAGGGGGCAGAGCAGCAGCAGCACAGCCTTCGTGATGGTCGGTCATACCTGTAACTCAGGACCCACAAGACTGGTCCAGAGCTATCAGCTGCACACCCCCAGTGATGGAGAGTCAAAGCTATGCCTTAGGACCCAGGAAGCAGGGCACAGCGCAGGGGCAGCTCCCCTGGGCAGATGGAAAGGCACTGTGGTTGCCAATCACAGAGAGCAGGGCACAGCAGCAACTCGAACCCCTAGGGGCAGGTTTCAGCTGGGCAACAGCTCCAGCCCCAGAGAGGTGATGCAGTGGCAGGGACTCCTGGTAGCCCCATCAGCTGAGTTCACTATTAGTGAAGATTTTAGGGGTTTTCAAAAGCAAGGCCACAGATGCCCATAAAGGTGACAAGAGTTTCTGGGAGCATCCCTGATTCCTTGTTCTATGGGATGAAACCCCTCTGAACCCTTTTGGCACCAAGGTACCCCAGACTGGGGATTTAGGCAAAGCAGGTAAAAGGCTTCCTAGCTTACTTCTCTATGCCATCATCCTCAGTTCTCAAACTCCACAGGGGTTTTGCAGTTTTTTCACTGAAATCCAGAGCTCCTCCAATGCTGTCTTTGTCAGTTTTTAGTTATCTTGGGTTTCAGCTGTTTTTGTGAGAGGGACAAGTGTTTGAACCTCCTCGTCTGCCATCTTGCTCACATCTCACACTATACAATTTCAAATACATATGTATAAGTTTTCAACTGCCAATTATACCTCAATAAATCTGGAAGAAAAAACAGTTCTTTAGGCAGAAAAAGTACATCAGACTGAAACTTGAACCTACAGAGAGAAATGATTTTTAAGAATTGATGCCAGACATGGAACAAATGAAGATAAAATTGAATTCATGTTAAAATTGAATTTCTTACTTTTAATTGCTCTAAAAGACAATTGATTAAAGCAAAAATAGTAGCAATACATTGTGTGTTTATAGCAAAAGTAATAGTAGAAATGAAGGGGAGGAGGATATTTGGGAATATACTGTTATTAGGGCCTTATACAACATGTGAAGCACTATATTATTTGAAGTTAGACACTAAGTTAAGATGTGTATTCTAAACCCTAGGGTATTCACTAAAATTATTTTAAGAGGAGGTATTACAAATAAGTCAATAGAGGAGATAAAATTAAATCACAAAAAGATGCTTAATTAACAACAGCAGAGGCATTAAAAGATGGGAGGGGAAAAGAACTAAAGGGAAGAAAACATATAGCAAGATGATAGATTTTAACCCAGTCATATAAATAATAACATTAAATGTTTATAGTCTAAACACAACAATTAAAAGATACAGACTGCCATATAAGATAAATAAATCAAGACCCAACTCATTCATTCTACAAAAAATCTTCTTTAAATGCAAAGACATAGATGGGTTAAAGATAAAGGGTAGAAAAAGATATACCATACAAATACTACAGAAAAGAAGCTAGAGTACTACATGAATATCAGGCAAGTGAAATTTAAAGTAACAAAGATTATGAAAAATAAAAATGAACCAAATGATGATAAAATGTTAATTTTCTAAAGCTGTATTAATCCTAACTTCAAATTGAATTGAAGAGTTTCAAAGCACATCTGGCAAAAACTAATAGAATGAAAGAAGAAGCAGACAAAGTCAAAATTATAGCTGGAGACCGCAACACTCCACTCTTAGTAATTGAAGAACAAGTAGACAAAAATCAGTAAAAGTATATAAGACCTCAACAACACTACTGACCAACTAGGCTTAATTGACACTTATACAGAATATCCTACCCAAAAACAGAAGAATACACTTACTTTTTTTGTATTCAGAACCTGAAAGAAACCTCAACAAATTATAAAATAGAAATCATACAATGTATGTTCTCAGATTGTAACAGAATAAAGCTAAAATCATTAACGAAAAAAAGTCTGCAAACTACCCAAATGTTTGGGAATTAAAGAATACCCTTTTAAATAACCCAGGTATCAAAGTAGAGGTCTCAAAGAAACTTGTAAAATATTTTAACTGTATTAAAATACAAAATATCAAAATTTGTGGGATGCAGCTAAAGCAGTGCTTAAAGGACAATTCATAGCATTTAATGCTTAGATAAGAAAAGAAGGTCTCAAATCATTCATCTAAGCCTTCACCTTAAGAAACAAGAAAGAAAATGAAGAGTATTCTGTTGGCTGGGAAAATTCTAATCTGAGTAGAGTGACATTTTCCTTCTTTCCTTCCTTCCTTCTTCCTTGTATATATGTGTGTGTGAATGTATGTGTGCATGCCACCTTGGCCTGTTTAGAGCCATGAATTTCAGATTAAATATTGTTGCTCTTTGTGGTTTTGGACCCTCTCTGATATCTGTGATCTAAGCACTGCTGCACTTGGACCTTTTTCTAATTCCCACTCATTTGAACAGTTTCCTTGTGCCAAGGGAGGAAGTTTTGAGGGAATAATGGAGATAGCCTCATACAGTTGATTTCCTCAATGGGTTTCAAGAGTAGCCTGAAGCCCAAGCTTCCAAATGGAGAGGGTAGGCCAAGGCATGTGGAGCTCCATGAAGTAAGTGATTTCAGAGCTGAAGGGGCCCATATCAGGTCACCTTCCTTCCTAAAGGGCTTGCCTTTTTCTACAAATTGTTCTCCTTGAACAATATCTCAGTGTCAACATCCCCATCAATTAAATGTGAAGAAAGAGTCAGGTGTTGGGAGGTAGGGGAAGAGTTGCTTTTTTTTTTTTTTTTTTTTATCATCGGTCTGCTTTATGAACTGGAACTTGGCAGTGACCTGAGAGGACAGGACTCCGACACTGTTTCCCTGGCTGCAGAAGGAGAGATGTCTGCCCTTCTCTATGTCGTAGACTTGTGAAGATGAAATGGAATAGCTGAAATAAAAATGGCGTGAAGAAACTGTGTACCAGGGGTGGGCAAACTTTTTGACTCGAGGGCCACCATGCATTCTTAAACTGGACCGGAGGGCCGGAACAAAAGCATGGATGAAATATTTGTGTGAACTAATGTAAATTCAAAGTAAAAATCATTACATAAAAGGGTACGGTCTTTTTTTTCAATAGTTTTATTCATTTCAAATGGGCCGGATCCGGCCCGCGGGCCGTAGTTTCCCACGGCTGGTAGACCCATGTTTTCATTGAAATGTTAGGATTTCCCTTTTTCCTTCTCACTGCCCTCGGGGCAAAATGAATAACCTGAAAGTATTTAACAAAGCCCTTCATGTCTAATTCCAACCTGCCTCTTGTTTCTGGACATTCCTCTGTTCACATCCCTTATCCAGTCACACTGGACAGCACCCCATTCTCTTCCCACATTTTTGACTTAGCACATATTATTCTTCCCGGAATAGACCTCCCTGCTCTTATCATTCCTGACTTCCCTTCAACTAAGTAATTCCCACTTGTCCTCCAGGTTTTGACTTAGATACTGCTTTCAAAAAGCCATTGCCTAAACCCCACTCTCCTCTCTAACATCCAGAACATAGTCCAAGTAGTCTGCTTAATGTGTATATCACCACCAGGTCATAAAAGGTGTTCTTCAAGGAAGAATCGGCCTTTTCCAATATTACTTGTATCCTGGGCTCCTAATAGTGTTAGGCACACAGTAGGTTTTGAATAAATCCTTGTTGAATGGATGAATGAGTAACAGACCGTTAAATAATGCACACTCTCAATACAAGTTCCTTGATTTGGGTCCTATTTAGGGGACTGAGATGTGAGGAAAGTATTCCCAAAATTTGTCTGATGAAACAATTGGTGACAATGCAAGAGGAAATTGTGTTGTGAACTTAAATCCTGGGATGATTGATGATAATGACAACAATGACGATGACGGTAGTGGTGGTAATTTTTTAATCAATATAATATCATAGCAGTTTACATTTATGTGCCCTAACTATATGCTCGGCAATTTTCTAAATGTATATATCATTGAATGGGCTCTGACTTCTAGCGACCCTATGAATGAGTGATGTCCACAATACCTTGTCCTCGTGTCTCAGAAGCCCTGCTCAGTTCGGGCAGAGTCGTGCCTACAGCTTCTTTTATGAAGTCAATCCATCTCATGTTTGGTCTTCCTCCTTTCCTGACGCCTTCTATTTTCCTCAGCATTATCGTCTTTTCCAAAAAACTCTGCCTCCTCGTGATGTGCCCAAAGTAGGGCAGCTTCGGTTTTGTTGTCTTTGCCTCCAGCGATGTTTCAGGCTTAATTTGCTCTAGAACCCATCTGTTTGTCTTTCTGGTGGTCCAGGGTATCCGTAGAGCTCTCCTCCAACCGCATATTTTAATTTTAATTTTCTAAATGCTTTGTACATGTTAGCATTTTTAATTTCCCCCCAAATCTTATGAAATGGATGCTGGTTTTATCCCTGTTTAGAGATAAGAAAACAAAATCAGACTGTTTGTTTGCTTGCCCAAAGTCACAGCACTATTAAAGGGCGGAGTCACAATTTTTAAGACGGGGATTCCAGGGCTTGAACTGTTAGGAGCTACGTTTTCCCGTTTCACCAAGTCTAACTTCTACCTCCCCAGCCAGATAACCAACCTCCAAGGTCTTCCCAGTCCCCATGCAGCAAAACTGCTTCAAACCCAATCCCGGATGAATTCTTGAGTTGGGGCTCTGCATTTTCCCCGTCAGGTTCTCACTCATGAATAAGGCAACCCTTATTTGCAGCTTCTCTCCACCCAACCAGGGCAACTATTCCTCTCACGGATCCCTATCTGAGCTGCTGAGTTTATGCTTTAATACAAAGCTCCCCCTCTCTCACAGATCCTCTTTTTTTCTTTTCTTTTTTTCTTCCAATAGAGAGACATTATTTGTTTGGGAGCTTCCCAAAGTAACATGAATCCATTTTTTGAAAACTAGTCCATGCATCTGGAAAATAGAATGATGCTTTGGTGTTGATTTAGCAAGAGAGCACGTCTGTGGAAACAGCATTGTTATTTTATTATGGCTGATGCTTTTAAGCCATACTAAGCAGACTTAATCTCCAAATGTCTTTTTTTTTTTTTTTTTTTTTTTTTTTTTTGCCACCATAGCCTTTTGTAAATGGACAAGTCAGTTTCTACTTTTAAACTGGTTACCTTGAAATATGCCACTGGGCATTGATTTTGCCCACTTAGCCGAATTAGCTGAAGGGCCCATCTGTACCTCCCTGCCCTTCTCCAGGAAAACAGGTGTTGCCTTTAACATAATAAGGAGGCTTTTTCCTATTTGACCACTTTTTATCATAAAATGAAAAACACATACATCCAGAACCACAAATCCATCATATAAATAAAAAGGCACACTCCCTCAGTCCACAGACAGCAGTTCCCTTAAGAAAGGGATGTCTGACACCTCCAATCCATGAACCAGAGAGGTTTTTGATCACTCCAGCTGTGCAGGACAGCTTTTCATTCTTTGCATCAATAAATGCTCTAACTGGGGATGTTCATAGTGCCAGCATGGCAGAGCTTCAGTAACCATCTCGTCTACAGACCAAGAGACCACTCTGTTTCTTCACAACTCAGGTAAGATGTGAACCTTGGGAAAGCTAAACACAGCTGGTGTCTGATTATTCACTTTTGTTCTCTATCCTTTAATAAAGCAAATGAAAATATACTGCAAAGAGATTTCTTTACTCCAAAGAAGAGAATAAAAAGAAAGAATTTACTCCTATATTTAAAAATACTAAGATCTCAGATCAGACATTGAAACACATCACAATAACTACAGGGCTAAGAGCCATGAAATGAGGGATGGAACAAGAAGATTCCCATGTGTTCAGTCACCTCAGTTGAATTTTTCTTTATCAAAACCATTGCACATCTATTAGAATGAATAAAATCCCAAACTCTGACAACACCAAATGCTGACAAGGATATAGAACAACAGAAACTCTCATTCATTGCTAATAGAAATGCAAAAAATACTACAGCCACTGTAAAAGACAGTTTGGCAATTTCTTACAAATCTAAACAAGTCTTACCACATGTTCCAGCAATTGCACTACTTGGTATGAAACTTACGTCCACACAGAAACTTGCACATAAATGTTTATGCCAATTTTATTCATAGTTGCCAAAACTTGGAAACAACCAAGATTTTCTTCAAATAGGTGGATGAAGAGACAAACTGTGGTACATTAAAACAAATAATTCATAGATACAAAAAGGAAGGAAGGAAGGGAGGAAGGGAGGAAGGAGGGAGGGAGGGAGGGAGGGAGGGAGGGAGGGAGGGGAGAAGAGAGAGAGAGAGAGAGAGAGACAAAGAGAGAGAGAGGGAGAGAGAGGGAGGGGGGAGAGAGAGAGAGAGAGAGAGAGAGAGAGAGAGAGAGAGAGAGAAAGACTGAACTATTAAAAGCCATGAAAAAATATGGAGGAATTTTCTATGCATATTGCTAAGAAAAGAAGCCATTGTAAAAAGACTACATACATGAATGATTGCAACTAGATAGCATATGGGAAAGGGAAAACTATAGACAGATCAGTAGTTGCTAGGGAGGGAGGGAGGGGTAAGTAGGTGGAACACAGGGGATTTTAGGGCAATCAAATTTACTCTGTACTAGAGGACCGATGCACGAAATTTGTGCAAGGGCCTTGGCCCCAGCCACCACCTGCTGCCGCCACAGCCATGGGCCTCTGCCGCCTCTGCCAAGGCCCCCGCCTGCTGTGGCTTTGTCTGGAAGGGAAGACGTCCAGAAGGATGTCTGGTCTAATTAGCATATTATGCTTTTATTATTATAGATGATACTGTAAGGGTGGAGACATGATATTATGTATTTTTTGACACTCATAAAAAAGTACAACACTTCTCTGTAAACTAGGGACTTTTGTTAATAATAATGCCTCAATATTGGTTCATCAGTTGTAACAAATGCACCACACTAATGCAAGATTTAATAATAGGAAAAATGAAGGGGGAGGACATAGGCAGTCTATGGGAACTCTATGTTCTCTGTGTCTTGGTAGTTTCTACTCAAATTTTCTGTAAACCTAAAACTGTTCTAAAAATATTAAAAAATGTAAAGTGCCTGGCCATGGTTGCTCAGTGATTGAGTGTTAACCTATGAACCAGGAGGTCACGGTTCGATTCCCAATCAGGGCACATGCCCAGGTCGCAGGCTCGAACCCCAGTGGGGCACATGCAGGAAGCAGCCGATCAATAATCGTCCCTCAGCATTAATGTTTCTATCTCTCTCCTCCTTCCTCTCTGAAATCAATAAAAATATATTTTTTAAAAATGTAAAGTAACGAGAAAGCTCTTTGTGTATCTATATGAAAAGGCGTATCAGATGCACGGGCAGAGGAAACAGCAATAACAGAACAGTACATAAAGTATAATTGCCTTTTATGTAAAACTGGGGGAAGAAATACAAAAGTACATTCGTATTTGCTTGTTGATGCATACAAAGCGTCGGAAGAATACCTAAGAAACGAATAACGGTGGTTACCTGTGGGGCTGGCGGTTGAACGGGCTGCATGAGGGAGAGTAATAAGAGAATGAATATTGGATCTGTCATGTGATTGCAGCATTATTTTGGTTTCTAATTGTATTTTTAAAAAACAAACTTAGAATATTTGTCTGAGTTCTAGGGGAAACCTGACATTGAACATTCTAGAACTAATATTTTCATTTAATACTCTGAACCACCCTCTGGTATTTACCCTGTAGAAACACTTTCATGTATGCACAGTGTGTCACAGAAACTTCAGAGATATCCGTTACAGCATTTTTTTAATAGTCACATTTCAGAGCCATCTAAACATGTGTCGACAACCCGGAACTGGTTAAGAGAGCTGAGATATAGACATACTACAAATTGCAATGCGTCCGTTAAAAACACTGAAAAAGACTTGTATGCGTTGATGTGGAGGATGCCCATGATGTACTGTTAAGGCAAAAAATAAAGTTTCGGGAAAATGTGAACAGAAATTTCTTTAAGTATAATAGAATTTTGTTTGCAAATGCAATAGGGAAAGATCTGGAAGGATATACAACAAACTGTTCTTACCTCGGGGAAGTATGGGGGCTTTTAAGGGCTGGAGGAGAGAGGTTTACTTTTTACTCTTTCTACTTCCTATTAGTTGACTCTTTTCCTTCAGCTATGATGTGTTGCTTCTTATACACGAATAAAAATATAAAGATCTTTTTTTAAAACCTGGTGGAGTGCTTGTGTCCAGAGGCAGCAGCCTTCCCGGGGGCTGTTTGCCATTCCCTCTGTTCTTTTCTCTCACATCAGGAAGGGCTGAAGGAACCTGTGTTCTCCACAGCATTGTTAACCGGGGCACTGAATCTAACTTGCCATACCCTGTAATTGGAGCCCCCTAGTAAAGCTGCCTCAATAAAATGTCCCAAGTGCCGCAGCCAAGTGTTTAGGAGGCACACAGGACCCTGGTGGCAGCTGTGGGGGCGGGGATGGGGGCCTGGGCTTGGGGCCTGGGCCTGAAATGTTGCAGGAGGCATGCATTAACGTCCCAGCTAGCTTAACTAGCAACAGAGGAGCACGTCTGCATTTTCCATGCAGACTTAGGGAGACTTGTTTGCAAGGCTCAGGATCCCTGGTGAGCAGTTCTCTGCGGCTTCAGTTACAGCGCAATTGCAAAAGTATTAATGCAGCGAGACTTTTCTATAACTACATTAGGAAAGGGGAAAATTAACTCTGTGGTTTCTCCAGCAGGCATTCAGGACTGCTCATAATGAATCTATCTCGAGAGGGAAATGATTGTTGATCGTTATCTCCTAAACCCCACTATGTGCCATACCAACATGACAGACAGAGAAAGCCCTACAGGTTTCTGTTTGCTGGGTCTGGGAGGGCTGTGTAGGTGCCATTCAGTGGTCTTTCCTTTTATTGGTTCATGTCCCAGAGGCTCCAGGCTCCCTTAGGATCTAAGGAATAAACACTCTATGTTGCTCATTTTTGTTTCGAGGTTTCAAAGCCCAAGAGCTGAATCCAGATGTGGTCCTGGAAGTCATGCCAGCTTGGAGCCACAGGCTGTGCTTAACGCTTGTCTGTCTCACTGCCCCGTGTTCACACAAAGGGACTGGAGGGCTTCAAGGATGAAATGATGTGAAGGTGTCAGGCTAGAATTGGTACTGAAGTCAGGCCTCTGGAATTTTACTCCAGATTTCCGGAGTCATGTGTTCATTCATTCACACCTTCATTCATTTCTTTATTCAACAAACACTTACTGAACACTTAATATGTACAAAAGAAAAATGACGTTCTAGTTAAAAGTGCCAACTTTGAAACAAAATTGTGTGTTTTCATCTCAACTCCTATACCTTTTAACTGTATCAATCAGCAAGAGCAACGATCTCACTCCAATACTCCCAAGTGCCTTTCATCCATTGCTCCTAAGATAAGATTCTTGAGTGTGACCAAAGGCCTTATATGATCTGCTGTTGACCTCTGGCCTCCACCCTTCACTCTCCCCCTCCTCTCACTAGGCTGTGGCCCACAGTTCTTTCAAGTTTTCCAAAACATCAAGTTTCATTTCCATGGGGTCCTTCACTTGCTGACCCTTCTGTCCAGATCTTTGAATCGCTGGCTTTTTCTTAACATTCAGGCCAGAGGGAGACCTTCCAGACCATCCGATGTCAATTACTCTCCACCTGTCACCCTCTCTCGTGGCAGTTGATTCTTTTACTTCAGGTCACTTACTCTCTGAAATGATTCATTTGCTTGTCTTTTTAATTGTATCTATCTTTCCTGGCTAGACTGTAAGCTCGGTAAAAGAGGGATATTCCAAGACTGGGTGACGGCTTTACCCCTTGTGTTAAAAGACTGCCCAGTACATAGTAGGCACATAGTGAATTAATTCAGTGAATGGATGCAGGAATAAACATAGATTTCATTATCTAGTACAAGGGGGATTGCCATGTTGTCATCCCCCATGCTTTAGCTGAGCTGTGAAATGACCACAATTATTGCTTTGATTCACTTCCCAGTTGCTGAATTGTCATTCCCAAAATTCACAGCCAAGTAGTATCAGGTGACCATAGACCCAAAAAGGTATCATAAATTGCTTAATACGTTTTCTTCTGGGGCTTAGGCAATGAACTTGATATTTACTGTTTGGCAAAGCCTTTCTGTTTTTCTTTGTTGGTAGGTGTAAGTTGATTTTTGCAGCCAAAAACACCTCTTTCTGGCTGGCTTTCCCATTTCCCCCCGTTTTACTAGCAGACCCTGGAGTAGTATAACCAAGCTGAGGTGAGTTATGTGCAGGGAAATGGGCCTTAATGAATAGAAAATCCATGGAATTCATTTGATGTTAGCACATTAACACTCTCTTTGCCAAGTATTCCAAATTTCAGTTTTCTCCCACAGAAAAATAAAAATGGTGGAGGAGGGGACATTTCTCTCCAAACAATGATCTTGGACTTACATAAGCCATCCTATCCTTTTTTTAAAAAAATGAAATGTGCTCAAAATCAGTCAACCATCACCAACAAACCCCAGACCCAAATGTCAACAAGCCCCATTGGTATAATATATGGGTTAAAAGTTGGGTGTGATGTCAGTCATACTTGGTGCTGTGGCTTACTAGCTATGAACCTGGGGCAAAGAACTTAGCATCTCTAAGTCTCAGGTTCCTCATTGATAAACTAAGGGCAATAATAGCACCTACATCATAGCCTTAAATATTGTTAGGATGAAATACATGTCAGGTACTGGCACAGAGTAACCATTCTATGCACGTTTGCTCAAAATGAACTAAGTAATGAAATTAATGGCATTCCACCCTCCCCACCTTTGTCTCCATTTCCCACAAAGTCCTTCCATGCACGCTCCCCTGCCAGAGTGCTGAATATTGGGATGGTCTGGACCGAAAGACATGGTTGTGGCTGTACTCCTGCTTTCCAGAGAGACTGTTCTAAAAAACAGCAAACATTTCTGCTTTAGAAATGCCTGAATATAGTCTCTCTCCCACCAAACAGAGATCATACTGCAGTCTGCACGAGGAGTCCAAGAAGTCCTGAGAGTCTGGACCTATTACACTTACTACATGAGATAAGACTCGGCCCGGGCCTTCATGGGTCTCACAGGCTCACTTCAGGTCTCAGCTTGGCCACCCCCTAGGAAAACATGAGCGAGCTCCTCATGTGGCCAAGCCTCTGCCTTCTCCTTGATAAAAAGTAAAAAGTGCTGAAGTGGGACTCAAATAAGATACAGTAGTTCTAATGGATAGAAACCGACTCTGGTTAAGTTAAGCTGAAAGGTACTTTTACAAGGTTGTCTGGTGACTCAAAGTACCAGCCGTATCTAAGGGATCCACTTGCCAAAGGAACACCCAGGGAGAACACGGCCCTGCTAGATACTAGGGCCATCCCCACGGAGAGTTGCAGCCACAAGGTGCCACCACCTTGGACAACCTGCGCCCCCCCTCCCCCCCCAATTTACATCCCTGGCTCACAACCAAAGGCCTTAGGCAGGTACCTCTGGTTGGCTAAGCCTAGATCATTAGCCCACTCTAGCTGCCAGGGGTTGGTGAGAGGGGAAGCTAGATTCTATCAGTTTCCACTTGGGGGGCAGAGCCCGACCTTCCTGCAGGAGTTTCACAGGAGGGGATCCCCCACAGAGGAGGGATGATTGGGTGCTAAGCATTCCCCCAATTGTCAAATACCCCGAGGCTCTGAAAGGACTGCCCACAGTTGACAGTATCTGTTTGAGCCATGCTGCCTACACAGAGTCCCACCATCTAGGAGTGGGGTTGGTTGGGACTGGAGTCCTGAGAAGCGCATTCCTTGTGATTTAAAAGAAAGAAGGATGAATTACCCATTCGTGAAAGAGATTTACTGTAAGGGCCCATGGGCATTTCCTAGAAAAATTCCCATAGTTTCCTACTGTTAGGACAAGGCATTTGTGTAACTTCCACAGGAGAAATGGCTTATTGCTTTATTCACTAATATCAACCTGTCACCCCGTGACTATGATCAGCGCTGGATGGCTGGCGGCAGGTTGGCAGGGAGCTGCTGGCTCTGACCTGAAAGTCCTCCTGCCCGGCTTCGGGTACTTTCTGAAGGCCCTAGAAAACTCTCCAGCCAATGGTTTCTCCCTCTATTTACCCCTGTGCCTCAAGAAATAAAAAAATAAAAAAAACTTTATGTATGAATTAAGGGAGAGAGAGATCTTAAACGCTGCTGGGCACTGTCTTAAAGGAAACCTTCACTCGGTAAATATATTCCTTATGCAGTGCTAGAAATTTGTGGAAGAGAGGACAGGAGAGGGGACAAACAATAGCTAGCTTAGGGGCCTGAGGTCCTGCTTGGGGTCTCTCAGCACCCTGGCACCCTGCCAGGAAGCACACACTCTCCCCACCATCTCAATCCTCCCACCTACCCTGCATCCTTCGTAATAAGCAGCCCAGAGTGCTGTCATTTAATACACATACACGGAGCTCCCCAGAGCTCGGGAACCCTCTTGCAACTGTCTCCTTGATAGGCATCTAAGAAACAAATGAGGAGAGAGGATGTCTAAAGGCTCCATTAACATTGTTAGGTTAGAAACGTTGACAATAAGTCGATTCTTTTTGACATGAGTGTCCTGATAATGAAGGGACATTTCTACATGACTCTCCCTAATATAAGATAAGATATGGATGGCCTCTGATTTTTTTGACACATGTCCAGTATATCAAAGGGGAGGGAACTGGTATAAGAAAATAGGTTGTTTCAGTGACACATTAATAGGAGCCCTGGTGGGGAGATTAATGATAATGCTACCTTGCGCTTGAGTGTTCTGGCAGCTCACCTGGGGATGAAAGCTGGAGTTCCCACAAGAGGGGCTCCCTAGCATCCAGTTGGAGTTCCCTCGTTTGCCTGTAATCCCAGAAAACCACAGGGAGGAGAGAAATTGCTCAGGCTCGGGAATGTCACTTCTCATCGGCCCCTGGCTGGGTTATGGGGAGGGGTAATTGGATGGGCCTCGTTCTAACCTGTCAAAAATAAATAAAAATGGATCTGCTGGGCTGGGTAGCAGTAGGAATGAAGCTGGGGTGTGACACAGGCTGCTCAGACAGGGAAAGCTGACCCACTGGAAAGCAACGGAACAGAGGATCAGGACAGAGCAGCTGAAAGATGGGTCCTTTCAGCACCTCATCTCTCTCCCCAGACCCTCCGACCTGCCCTGCCAACCTCAAAGGGCTCTTAGGAGAGTCACTGGTGATTAAAAACAAAGCAAAACCAGCCTCTGGACACTCAGCTCTCTTTACTCTGCCCTACCTTGTTTCTTTTTGCACAGCACTTACTACCTTCTCACATAGGAGACACAGAAATACAAGTTCCTATTATGTTATCTCGGGTTCATCTGGGCCTCATGGCATGGATCTCTGTTTTTGTGTGTCCCACGTGCCTAGAACAGTGCTGGCTCATAATAGGCACTCAATAAATAATTGTTGAATAAATGACTGATTCAGGAAAATGGCTAAAAGTCAAATATGTCTCTTTGTTTAAAATCCTACACCCCGAATAGCTCAGGCAGTAGAGCATGAGACTGCTTAAATAACTCCCTAAAATAAAGTTAATCAACTTTGGCAACTTAACCATGCTGTATGCATGAGAAAATATATAATGATGATGATGATGATGATGATGATGATGATGATGATGAAGAAGAAGAAATCAACAAGATTCCAAGAAAAAAGCAAGCACTATGGAAAAAGTACACATTTTAAGGAAGACTATTAAAGCAAAAGGTTGATAGGTTTGCCTCTAGAAAAGTTGCCTATTCGCTCTCGTGCATTTATTCCTGATAATAATACAAATAGTGTAGTGCTAGTGAAAATAATAATGACCAATGACGTTCAAGCCCTAACAATGTCCCAGGCCTGGGGCAAAACTATTTAGATGCACTATCTCATTCAATTCCCACAGCAACATACTGGAGGACCTACCATGATAATCATTCCTGTCTTACAGATGAGGAAACTGAGTCACAGAGAACCTGCATAGTTCCCTTAAGATACACAGTTAGTATACGGCAATGCCGGGCATTAAGGCCAGAGTTCCCTGATTCTGGGCTGCAACATAAGGCCCTTAAATCATTGTCTCTTTTTCATTCTTTCTTTTCTTTTTTTATGCATTTTATTTTTTTTATTTTGTCTCTTATTCACTCCCTTTTCCTCAAGCCTATCCTGGTAAAAGGAAAACTTAAGGAAGGGGAAGAAGTCATGTTTCCTAGGGATGGGGAAAGCAGAGACAGTGGATATATTAGAGGGCCCAAATGTCTCTCCCAGCCAAGTTTCCCTCTATCCCTGGAACACACACTATTACGGAGGCAATTATGAGATCTGTATGAACTCAGATATGCTGACTTGGTTCTTCCTTTCTCTAAGCAGTATATTCTCAGTGGGTTAAGAAAAGGCTTCTTTGCAAATAGCTTGTCCCACCTGTGCCCTGTGTACGGGACGCACCTCCCTTCTCACACTGGCTCCTGATTCAGTCACAGCCCCACCTCAAGCCTCCCCAGGCAGATGGTGCCAGATGGTTAACTTACAACAAGGCGCCATCAAACTGTGGAGCTATTGCCAAACTACCCTCCTCTGAGCCCTGAGAGTTACTCAAAGATGCCTCAGGTGTCCGTGAGGGATGAGGTGCGAGGGGGTGGGTATACTTCATCCAGAAGGGCTCTGCTTTTATCGATTTCACACCTGAATTTCTGGAACAGATCTGATTCATCAGCAATAACAGAGAAAAGTATGAAATCACAAGAAACACAGTTTACTAGGAAGAGCCCTTGGCTGACAGTTGAGGAATTGAAATCTGGGGTCCTGGTTCTCCCCTTGCCGTGGTTGGGGGCAAATTGCTTAACCCCTGGGGACTCTGTTTCCTCATCTGCAAAATGCGGGGATTTTGTATCCACGTTGGTTGACTCATTGTGACAAATGTGCTATAGCGACGTTAACTATATGGGAAGCTTAGGGCAGACTATCAGGAGTGCTTGTAACTATTGCAACCTCTCTATAAATCTAAAACTAATGAGTGCTCTAAGAGTTTATTTAAAACTTTAGGATGGAATTTCTAAGGTCTGTTCCAGCTTTTTTAAAAACCCACTTGAAACTATCCTTTAAAGAAAAGTACCTTGGTAATTAATTTCCATTTGTTGACATTCAACAAGACCTGGAAATTCAGAGGAAAACTGTAATTTCTGAAACCGTTTCTAATCTTGGTTGATCTTATAAATTAAAGTTCATCTGGGTCCTGAAGTCACCTATGTTGGGTATCTTTGGCTGTGGAGCCTGGAGTTTTTCGGCAACCCTTCCTTCCCTGGTCCTTCTCTCCAACACTGGTCTTCTAGCTGTCTTCCCAGTTCCAATCCTTTCACCACTATACATAAAATAAGTGCATTTTATATACACCTATTGTATTGGTTTACAATATGAGCCACAATCAAACATGACATATTTAGAAATAGACATAGGTATAAACTTAGATATAAACATAGATATAGAACTCAATATAGATCAGTGGTTCCCAACGTGGGGGCAATTTGATTTTTAAGTGGGGCAATTCGAGAATGAGCTATTAACACTGCATTTTTTGCATTTCTTATGGTTCTAGGAGCCTCATATTCAGTATACAAATATATATTGTGACATATGCATTTCAGTTCTCTATTATATGTTTTGAATCTTTATTTGTTATTTTTTCATATCACTTCATATTATTTTTTAAACAATTTCTTAGTGATTTCTTCCTCAGGACTTCAACTGTCCTTTCGTTCTTTTATTTTTCTTTCATGGATGCCATGTTCTTTGGAAGCTTGTTTAATCCAAGTTAATGGCCTTTTAGGCTTCTTCATGTGAATAGGAGTTCACCTTTTGAATAAGAATTATATGTCACGGAGGGAGCGGGGCATCAGGATTTTAGAGATGCTTTGGTAGGGTATGGCCAAAAAAAAAGGTTGGGAACCATTGATATCAATATATGGATATATACAGAGTGGGGTAAAAGTAGGCTTATAATTGTTCATATAGAAAATAATGCAAAAATTAATAAATTAAGAATAAACTCTGTGTTTTATATACTCACAACTGGGAACCTACTTTTGCCCTATCCTATAGTATATTTAGTTTTACTGTCCTAATATTATAACCTCTTGAAGTCCTGCTGGTACCAAAATGACACTGACAGTTGAAGACATGACCAAATTAACAAACAAAAGTCTCAGCCATCAAAAATAAACTTTTCCACATCAAATTTCAACCTCTGGGTTTCACTATCTCTCCTTTGTTGTTTCCAAATCCTTCATTGGTGTATAATTGTGTTTTGCTGATTCCCAATTCTCCATTTATAAAGCTCTTACTGACATTCACAAATAACTCCAATATTATTGGGGTTTTGAGAGCGTAGTGTGAAAGGAGAGTGTGGTGGCCCCGTGCCTCATTGCACTGAATGAAATGGGAATGTGTTTGCTTCTCAGTAGAGCTTCCTGCTCCTCTGCCTGACCCCAAATTCCTGAAAGATAGTTAAAAACCTTGCACAGGTTTCTAAATTCCCTCAAGCACAACCCATGCCACTGGGGCTTAGGCCAATCTATAAACTAGGTGTTTGGAACCAAACTGCGCAGCTATCACTGATGAGAGTGGCCCTAATGAAATCGTAGCTACTTGACCTGCTAACCGTAGGGGACTTTAGGGAAAAGAAAATCTATTAATCAATTTGTTTCTTGAGGCAACTTAGCAACAGGGATCCCAGTGGTAGATTGGGTGTTTTTGCTAATAAGCAAGTTGTATTGAACAGTTTGTTTCATCAACTTAATTTAATTTTAGGCAACTGATTTTTATTAGGGATAGTCAATGAAACCTTCCCACCTGTATGTAAAAAAGATACAGCTATCGTTTCCCCTTTTGGAACATGCTATATTTCACAACTGTCCTGAAAGAATATCCCCAAAGCCCATTACAAATGGGAAATTTTCTGAAGTTTTGTCTGGCATCCAGAACACTCTATTCTTAGGAAACCAACACAGAATGATTTTCAAGCCCCATACTTCAAACACCAACCCCCAACTTAAAAAAAAAAAAGTTCATACCCACTGCAAAGCTCTCTCATTGTAGCTTCACTACCCAAGAATATTTGATTTAGTTTTCATTTATTTATTCATTCATTCACTTGTTCAACAAATATTTATTGAGCATCTAATATGCAGGTACTATAGTAGGTGCTGGGGATACTTTGGTCAAGAAAAGAGCCTTGTGTAGCTTCACTCTAGTGGGGAAGACAGATAATTATTAAATAAATAAATAACAATTGCCTTACACAACTACCATATATAAGTACAGTAAATGCTACAATGGTAACCAACGGAGAGTCTAACAGAGAATAACAGTATTAGATAGGATGGCCAGGGAACAGTAAAAACTGTATTCATTGAGCACTGCTCTAAATACTTTACACATATTTTCTTATTTAAATCTCCTAACAATCCTAGGCGATGAATGTCATAACAACTCCCATTTTTTAAATGAGGAAATTGGTTAACAGAGAAGTTAGGAATGTGCAAAAAAAAAAAAAAAGCCAGCAATTAGCAGATGTGATTGTTGATCCTGGCAGGCAGATGTGATGTGTTGTCCGGAACCTATACTCAAGCACTACCCGCTCCTGCCTCCCTGGAGAGATGTTGTTTATGCTGATACCTGGAAGCGTGTAGTGAGGTGCCCATGCAAGGAGCAGGAACAGAGCCTTTGGTGGAACTGGAACAGAGTGCATGAAGACCCAGAGGCCACAGAGCAGTGGCAATCAAGAAGGCAGGCAAAGTTGCAGAACAATCGCTATGAAATGAACTGTATTTTCTGTATGTGTTCCAGAACAACATTTTAATGTATTTTTTAAAAAACTGTATGTCACTCCCAAACCAAAGATTCTGAAACACCCCAGTGAAAAGTGGTCATAAATTGGTTCATTAGCCACTGGCAGGATAACGCAGGACTCCAATCACATCAGTACATACAGAGCTTCTCGCTCACCCTGCAGAGCGAGCCCTTGAACCATTCTATTTGGTTTATAAGCCTGTTTCATATCTACCCATGACACTGAACTGAACTTGAGGGCAAGTCACCATCAAATTCATCTTTCTGGCCTCAGTCCCTGGCAGTGGATGGCACAGAGGAGGTGCTCACTAAAGAGGAATAAACGACGAGTGAATGAAGGGATGATAGTGCCTGATACACATCATGTAGTTTAATAAGTGTTTGAGAACATTAGGAGGAGAGAATAGGGAAGTGCTTGTTTCTCAATGATGTGAGGGGAGTGGGGGGCGGGGGGGGGGGGTGGAGAACGAGGGCACAGAATTACCTGCAGGTGCCGGATTGGGGGGGGGGGGGCGCTGAAATCATTGGAAGTTCAAGGTCAACATGCCCACACCTAACTGTGGCCTGGAATCCCAGGGGGAACCTCCTTGGTTCTCAGTTTCCCTCTGCCCAGAGAGCACTGTGTTTATGAACCGAGTCAGCTGCTGGGGTTCCAGGGGGAGATGGCTTCAGAAGTGTGATATTTAAGAGCAGGAGGAAGCAACAGCTCCATAAGGACGCCGGGCCTCTCTCTACTCCACTCCGTATGCCAGGCTCCGAGCCTTCGCGGCTGATTCCCATTTGTCTTCCTCCTGTGGAATAGTTCCGATTTACAGTGCCATCTGTTGAGGAGCACAGGCCCAGGACGTCACGGTTCAGCCTGCAGCCCTTCTGCCGCCCAAGGCGGGGAGGCAGCCTCGGAGCACAGCGCTGGTGCCAGGCGTGTGACTTCCCTGCCCGCGCCAGGCTGAGTGATGGATTAGGGCCCCGGCCGGGCCCCCTCCTCTTGGTTCTGCATCTGGATGGGTGGCGTGGGCGCGATTTCTGGGCCTCCTTGTGTGTCTGAGTCTCGCACGCGCTTCCGCTCTCATTGTTGAAACCGGGCTCCTGGCTGGGATCTGGGCTCCCTGGGCCTGTGCCCTTCCACACTGCGTGTTAACTCCTCTCTGTTCTGGCATTTTCCGGAACGGCCTTTGCCAGGGCTCCAGGGGGTGGCTGCTGAACTCTGCGACTCTGAGGAAGGAATAGACTGTCACAGAAATACTAGGGATCATTAAGACCTCAAAGGGCACACGCTTCAAACATTTGGATGCTGTTTTAGAGAATTGGGGGTCTGCCCATTTGTCCCATTTCACCCAGGAAAGCCTCTTTGTTTCCAAAGCAAGACTATCTGTCTGTCTGGAACTGACACATAAAACTGTACCCCGGGTCCTTTTGCACGGCAGGCGCCAGGGCGATCAACAGGTCACGTGTGCCCTAGAATTTGCAGGCAGGCCTTCCTCCAGCCTCGCAGACTGGAGCAGTCACAGCGGAAGCGCAGAATTGATGAGCGGGAATCTGCTCTGTCATTCAACTTGCACCGCCCCGGCCTGAACACCCCATTCATCCTTCAGATGCTCCCTGTGCCCGTGCTCCTTCTGCCTGGATCCCATAACAACCCCAGGAAACACGCAGGGAGGGTGTCTTCGCTCCCATTCTCCTTGGCTGATGAGATTCAAGGAGGACACGTGATTTGCCCAAGGTCACACTTTTATTGGTGGCACATCTTCCAACTCATAACCTATGTTCTTCCCTCAGGATCGGATTTTCACTCCACATTTTCCCTTTCCTTAACCGTGAGATAACTGTGTTTACACCGGTACTACCGGATACATAACCAAATGCTTGACTTTACAGTTTGCCTGTGGGTGGTCTCGGAGCCTTAATTCGGGAGTATTTTAGCAATTCACACTTAACCAGGTTGGAATCATGTGAGCCTGGGCTTGCCTTGTTTCCTTTAAACTATCCATGCAAAACGTTTATGCTGAACAATTTGATAAATAATAAAAGTAATCATAGCTGCAGCAGCTAACGTTGAGTAAGTGCCACCCCTGTGCCAAGAACTCTTCTGCTTTCCTTGCACTCAAGTCTCACAGTGGCTCTGCATGGCGAGCAATTCTGTCTGTATTATGTCCAAAGAGAACTGAGGCAAAGGTAGGGCCAAGCAGCTTGCCTAAGATCAATAGTTAGCTTGTAGCTGGGGCAGAATTTGAACTCTTAACTGCAGAGACCATGCTCCTAATTGCTTTCACTACAAATTAAATAAGATGATCAGCAGGACAAAGGCAACTTGAGGGAGCAGATATTTAGACAATAAAAGAAAACAATAAAATGTCAAACACTCTTAAGCCAGACTTCTGTACATGATGAGCTAAATATAAAAGATGCATTTCCACTCTTTAACATCAGGCCCCGAGAAATTGTGTGTGATTTCTCTTAAATCGGAGTATTAAAGTAATACCAAGCTAAAACGAGTAGAAGAGATTAGATTTTTTTTTTTTTCTAATCAGACCAGTGTTACAGAATTACTGTGTTACTTACTCTCTACTAGGATTCCCACCATATTGTCTCCCTGACTGCCATCCAGTTTGTGTCATGTATTTTATTGCAGCCATGGAATAATAGATAAACACCATCAGCCAGTCTTTTTACAAGTTACCGCCACCTCCTCTCCATTTGCATGTTCAAGATTATACTTTATCAGTACAAACAAGACATCATGTGCTAAAAAAGCCACGAGATGTAAAAGTCAAAATACTGCTATTCTTGACAACATGGATGGACCTTGAGAATACTATGCTAAGTGAGGTAAGTCAGACAGAAAAAGCTAAGAACTATATGATTTCACTCATATGTGGGATATAAAATTGAAACTCGTGAATACAAACAGCGGTGTGGTGGTTGCCAGAGGGAAGTACTGGGGAGGGGGGCAGAATTGGGGTCTAGATATATAGGGAAAGGAGAAGATCTGACCTTGGGTGGTGGGCACATGGTACACTATACAGATCTTGTAACATAGAAACTCACACCTGAAACCTATATGATCCTATTAAGCAATGTTACCCCAATAAATTTATTTTTTCTTAAAGTCAATGAGCCAGGGAAGGGAAATATGGCAATACAAGTTACTCACGTCCACAAAAGCAAAAATTTTAAGATGTAACAAAGTCAGCATTTCTTTTAGTGACAGCAGAGATGATATGCCCTCTTCTTTGGCACAGAGGCCAGCTACATGAAAACCCAGCTCTGAGACACACAGCCGGGTGTCCTACGCCAGAGCCAGAGCCACGGTGTAGGAAGAATGAAAAGAGCAGCCAACCTGGCTCAACAGCAAATCTTCCAAACTCCAAAAATTCACCTAAGAAAATGGAGCCAACCAATTCCTAGGAGCCTGAATTCCAAACACATAAACTTGTGGCCCCACTCAAAAGGCCCGACTTCCCAGTCATAAAGAAAAAGGGGTGGGAGAGACTTATTAAGCAAGGTGACTCAAAATTCAATTTTGATGACTTAGCATAAACACATCGGCAAGCTGTGAATTAATTTTTTTTAATGTACAGCTAGGTTTAAGACTACTACAAACAGGAGATTAAGAAAAAAAGTGCTATCACAAAGAAAAATTAAGAACACAATCCCGCCGAAACTGGTTTGGCTCAGTGGATAGAGCGTCGTCGGCTTGCGGACTGAAAGGTCCCAGGTTCGATTCCGGTCAAGGGCATGTACCTGGGCTGCGGGCACATCCCCAGTAGGGATGTGCAGGAGGCAGCTGATCGATGTTTCTCTCTCATCGATGTTTCTAACTATCTCTCTCCCTTTCTCTCTGTAAAAAATCAATAAAATATATTTTAAAAAAAAAAAGAACACAATCCCACTTACCATTACATCAATAGGAATAGAACACCTAGGAATACACTTAATCAAGGAGGTGAAAGACCTACACAGTGAAAACTGTAAGACATTGATGAAAGAAACTGAAAAAGACACAAATAAATGGAAAGATATTTCATGCTCATGGACTGGAAGAATTAATGTTTTTTAAATGTCCATACTAACCAAAGCAGATGCCATGCAATTCCTATCAGAATTCCAATGACATTTTTCACAGAACTAGAACAATTCTAAAATTTGTATGAAACTGAAAAAAAAAAAAAACACAAATAGCTAAATAAATCTTAAGAAGGACATAGCTAGCAGGAGGCATCATGTTCCCGATTTCAAGTTCTATTACAAATGTGTAGTAAGCAAAACAATAGCATTGATATAGAAACAGACACATAGATCAATGAAACAGAATAGAAAGCCCAGAATCAAACCCATGCATATATGGTCAATTAATAACAAAGGAGCAAGTATATACAATGGGGAAAGGACAATCTCTTCAATAAATGGTGCTGGGAAAACTGGACAGCCATGTGCAAAATAATGAAACTGGATCCCGCTATCTTACACAATGCACAAAAATTAACTCAAAATGGATTTAAGATTTGAATGTAAGACCTGAAATCATAAACCTAGAAGAAAACATAGATATTAAGCTCCATTGCATTGGTCTTAGTGATGATTTTTCAGATTTGACACCAAAGGCAAAGGCAACAAAATAAAAAATCAACATATTAGATTAAAAAGCTTCTTTCTACACAGCAAAGAAACCATCAATAAAATGAAAGGACAACCCACTGAATGGGAGAACATATTCGCCAATGATACATCTGATAAGGGGTTAATATCCAAAATGTATAGAGAATGCATACAACTGAATAGCAAAAAAAAAAAAAAAAAGATGAAGAAGAAGAAAGAAAGAAAAGAAACAATCCAATTGAAAAATGGGCAGAGGATCTGATTAGACATTTTTCCAAAGAAAACATACAGATGGCCAACAGGTACATGAAAAGATGTTCAACATCACTAATCATCAGGGAAATGCAAATCAAACCATAGTGAAATATCACCCCATATCTGTTAGAATGGCTATTATCAAAAAGACACAAAATAATATTAGTAAAAGGGTGGAGTAAAGGGAAACCTTGTTCACTGCTGGTTGAAATGTAAATTGGGGCTGCCACTATGGAAAACAGTATAAAGTTTCCTTAAAAAAATTAAAAATAGTTCTACTATATAATCCAGCAATTTCCACTTCTAAAAATTCATCTGAAGAAAGCAAAAGCACTAACTTGAAAAGATAAATGCACCCCAATGTTCATTGCAGCACTATTTAGAACAGTCAAGATATGGAAACAACCTAAGCATACATCAATGTGGTATATATTCATATATATGCATGTATGTACATACAATGGAATATTATTCAGCTATAAGAAAGGATAAAATCTTGCCATCTGTGAAAACATGCATGGGTCCTGAGGGCATTAAGTTAAGTGAAATAGTCAAAGAGAGAGACATACTAACGTATGATCTCTTTTATCTGTGGAATCTAAAAAATAAAATAAAGAACCCAAGCTCACAGGCACAGACAATAGACTGGTGGTTGCCAGAGGTGTGGGGGGCGAGGGGAGGCAAAACAGATGAAAGAAGTCAAAAGGCACAAACTTCCAGTTATAAAAAAAGTCATGGAGCTGTGACGTACAGCATGATGACTATAGTCAATACACTACTGCATATTTGAAAGTTGCTAAGATAATAAATCTTAAAAGCTCTCTCCACAAGAAAAAAATTCTGTAACTATGTGTGGTGATGGGTGTTAACTAGACTTATTGTGTTGATTGTTTTGCAATATATATAAATATAGAATCATTATGTTGTACACCTAAAACTAATATAATGTTGTACGTCAGTTATACAACATTTTTTAAAAAGAAATGTGCTTTATATTTCCTTCTCCAAAATGCTTGAGTAAAAAGATGTCTGAAGATATTTTAAAAGTACAACATACAACCAAAAATTTACTGACCCCTCAAACTTATTTTGTTCTTGCAAATATCTGAAAGGTAAAGAGAGAAGCTTGTGGGGGGGGGGGGAGGGGCTAGGGAGGGAAGGAGGGAGAGAGGGAGGAAAGGATGGCAGGGAGGAAGGGAGGGACGGAGGGAAGGAAGAAAAGGAAGGGGAAAGGGAAAGGGAAGGGGACGGAAAGAAAGAAAGAAGACAACTAACTTAGAGCTCCACTGAAATCCTACCTTGGACTATGAGAGCAAAGGAATCTTGACACAAGTATATTGTTTTCCTCTGTCATCACCACGAATCTATATTTCAAGCTAGGAACCAGCATATTGTTTCCATTGAGAGGAATTAGCAAAATTTGTTTCCAGGAAAACTCTAAAACTGGCCCCAAGTTTAAGTCTTCACCAGACAGGTCATAAAGAGCAGCAATCAATTCCAAACGGCGATGGCTGCTCAGGGCGTCATTTGCTGCTTCACATCTGTTGAACTCGGAAGTGACGTTCCCCATTGAGTGTGTTTTCGGCAAGTTCCCCATGAAATCACTTCGGTTTTATGTATAGATCATTGTGTACATTTCATGAATTCATAGAGAGCTAAAATAGACACTTTAAAGCTTCCCTGTTTCCAATCTGATATTTTTCTAAATACAAAAGAAAAAGAAGTGAGAAGGCGGGGGGGGGGGGGGGGCACGGGGGCAGAAGAGAGAAATGATTGAACATCATTGGCTTTGAAGAAAATATGGCAAAAAGTAGACAGGATTATTTTTAAGCTGTAAAAGTTCTGGACAGATTCCCCTTAGAGATCATAATAGCACAAACTATTATTGTTCTTTTTACAGGGACTGGCTCATTTTACTCTCTCCTATAGATAACTCGACTGTTAGGTTCCAGAAGTCCCCAATTTCACAGCATCCTTGCCCAGCCAGGGCAGATGCCATAACTCTTTGCTGCTTTCTTAAACACAAAGGTGGGACTCTCAGCCTTTCACCAACAGACGGGGTGAGGGGGAGCTTGGCTTCCCTCACGGGTTATCATTTCTGCCCAAAGAGTGAATTGATTCTTACTCCACTCCAGAGTTCAGCCTGGTGTGGTGGGAAGTCCAGGTCAGAGGTAAAAGTAAATGTTTCTGGAGACATGAGAGAAGGGAGGGGGGGAGTTTAATCTTAGCCCTCCTGATTTAGAGTCCTGGGGTAAATGCTGCTATAACAAGGCTCCAAGCCAACAACAGGATGACATAAGCTCTTCCATTTCTAACCCAGTTACCCACTAGAACCCAAAGCATCCTGAAGCTCATGATGTATAAATTTAATTTCTCTTTTATGGCCGGAGCAGTATTTTCCATGATTTATAAATCATTTGGCCGGTGATTTCTTTGAAATCTTTGCCTCATTTATGCTCTTGACCTCTTGACCTCCTGATACATTTATTTATGCCAGAGATCTCTCTGCGGTGGTGCAGTTTAATGTCATTTGCCCGAGACTGTGTGGCGGAGAGGCAGAGAAACAAAGACAAACCGTTAGGGAGGTTTGTGATACAAAAATGTGTGTTTAAAAAAAAAAGAGGATAAACAAAGGAAAATGTGAACACTTAAGACATATTATTCCTGCACTATTGATTTATTGCAGGAACCCTCTATTTATTGAATACTTTATGGGTATCTGATTATATGGCAATTGATGGGGCAATGAGAGAATACTGATCCTCACAGCAAAAATATTTGCTGTAAATGTCATGACATGCCTTGTCTATAATGTGATTCTTTCCAGATGGTTATTTTTCAAGTTTCACAAAATGGAAAAATATGCCTTAAGACAAGTATACATAAAAATGATGCCTTTCTCCTTTGTCTCTTTCTGATTTTCGCTTATTAATACTCGGCTATTACCATGAAGCAATGTGCTAAGGAAATCTGGTCAGAATGACATCTGATTAATTGGGCAGGGCACTTCCTACATCGCTCTTTGCTGATAACCCAGCTGTCCAAGAACCATTTCATTATAAGCGATGCAGAGGCAGGCGACAGTCACAAAACCACTGGGAAGCCGGGTCTGCTCTAACAGATTGGCTCCATTTGTATCGCTGGTGCTCAGAACCCACAGGGCTCATAGCCCAGGGCCAAGGACAGGCTCTGCCACTAGGGACAGCCTGTATTTTTCTCTGCCATTTGCTCGCTGAAACATGATGACGACTGACCTGCTGCAGAATTAGTTACTCTGGTTTTACACATATAGTAAGAAACACATGCACGCACATAAACAAACACATAACCAGGTATCGTCTTACAAACATAATCTACAGGTAAAACGTAATATTCTTAAAATCTTCTGTTAGCTGTGACAGTTCACATTAACAATGCACTAATGTTGAGCAACTGACTTTTGATGTTTTAGAAGGTTGTGTTTTAGCTCCGCTGGCTGCTCTGTTTTACCCAGAAAGTATGTCATCTGCACATTCAAACTACATAAATTCAACTTCTGTGTTTGAGCTTGGTGGGGGAGCAATAATGAGGGGGAGTAATTTAAACAGTGTGTGTGTGTGTGTGTGTGTGTGTGTGTGTGTGTGTGAGAGAGAGAGAGAGAGAGAGAGAGAGAGAGAGAGAGAGAGAGAGAGAGAGATTTTGTCCTTCATTCCACAAGACACACGATCACAGTGATCATGCATCACGCAAACTGAGTGTGCAGGTACCCCACCTCGGGTTTGGTTCCCTGGCGCCGCTCCCATTGTGAGCCTCTTGCCACACTGAGCCTGATTCAAGGATGAAGCTGACTGCACCATTTCTCACCAGATTTGCCCATGCCACACAGGAGTGCTTTAAAATTGTAGCCCATGTCACAGCTCAGGATCTTATGTAAACAGGCAGAGTGAAAGGTATTGAGAAACATCAAGTAACAAATCATGGAGAAAAAA
This sequence comes from Myotis daubentonii, assembly GCF_963259705.1. Taxonomy (NCBI): domain Eukaryota; kingdom Metazoa; phylum Chordata; class Mammalia; order Chiroptera; family Vespertilionidae; genus Myotis; species Myotis daubentonii. Next base: position 96,249,000 of record NC_081844.1, on the reverse strand, counting down.
AGTCCAAAGGCAAAACAGAGGTACCTACTAGGAATCAAGTTCAGGCAGTCAGAAACGCAAAGGTCAGAATCAGCAGGGGACAAAATCTCAGCGCCCCTTATTTCAGAATAGCAGCTCTTTTCTCCTCCATATGTTTGTCCATTTTACAACTTGTCTGCCATACATATAGACTAGTTTATGATGAGAAGAAAATAAACTATTAAGACACTGACCATGAAAATGAAAGGGGTGGGGGGAGAGATTGGATTAGCACAGAGCCTGGATCTGGAGAGTACACGACTTAGGAAGTCATCAGACTAGGCACCAGAAGCTCAAGTTCATTGTCTCCTATTTCTCAGTGAGATCCTGGCTCAGGGCACAGAGTCTGGAGTCAGAGAGGCCTGAAGTCAACTCCGGACTCAGCCACCTTCAGTTCGTGGTCCAGAACGAGTCACTCAGCCTCTCTGAGAAAGGATGTGTTGGCAAACATTTAACACCAGCTCTGGATAGACAGATGGAATGTGACTTGTAGTGTTTTTCAATTCCCACCAGTGCAAATGTTCCCACTGTGGCCAATCTCAAGCTACCAACCTGTGGTCAACCAGATCACAAAATTCTGAACAATTTAACAGCTAGCTCTCTTAAGCTGGTACCAGACAGGCCAGCACACCATTGGCCTGCGGCTCCGTTCCTCCTCTACAGAGTGGGGATGCTAATAGTACCTGAGTCCCTGTCCTTAGCTATACTGTGAGCATTGAATGACCCAAAGCATATAAAATGCTCAGTAGAGTGCCAAACTCAACATGAGAATTTAAATGTGTAGGACAGCATAGATGTAGGAATTTGTTCATGGATGCATAACCTACCTCTGGAAAAAAAAAAAGCACAAGAAATGAGTAAATAATTGTCACGGAAGAGGAGAGCTGAAAGGTGGGAAGCAACAGAAAGGAGGGTTTTCACTGACTTCCGTATCCTCAAAGAATAAACAAGGCAGAAGTGATTTTTACAGGCTATCTGAAGAATTAGGTAATTTAGGCTCTGAGGGCTGACTGCACTCACCACCCAGCATGCTCCCCTGCTGAGACCTGCAAAACCACACAAAGGACTGAGTACAGATTAAAACACAAAAAACTCCCACCTGGGGCATGAAAAAACTTCAATTAGCAGGTTTATGTGAAGGAGATCATTACAGATGACACCCTCCAGTTTCACCTTGGACATTAGTTGACTGAATTAATGTCTGACGTGAACCCTTTCTTGTATAGGGAATACCTCTGTAGATGGTAGAGTGATAATAAGAGTGTCACTGTGCATCCTTGATTAAGGCAAAAACAATAATAAACTATATCAATTAAACAGTGAAAATAATTCTCTAGAATTCCCTCTTTGTATTTCTTCTTCTCTTTCACTTTCTTTTTTGTTTTTTACAAATGTGTTTGCCTGCCCAGGTCTCCAAGCCTTACCAGCTTGACTATAGATTGTAGCCTTTACAAGGTTCCCTCTCCTTCTGCATCTAGAAGAAGTGGGGGGAGATTGGGAAGGGGAGCTGGCAGGTCCATGACTTTCACTGCAGCCTTCCGCTGTTGCAGTTCCAGGGATGCAGATCTGGGCTCCATACACTGGCCTCAGAGGGAGAGGAGAGGTGAACCTCCTCTTTAGTCTTGAACCCCCAAAGTGAAAGAAGCCTTTCCCTTGATTCACCATAGCAGTATTAAGACCAGGCTCCGGTTTCTAATAAGACTACATTATAGGCCGAGAAGAATATAAGGAAACTACAACAGGGAAAAACTTGCCTCTAGACCTAGATCGAAGCCCACACATCGTCCTATGGGGGCCCCTTATGGAGATATCCCTTGACCTGGCCTCAAGTGAAAGTGTAGCTAAACCCACTTATACTCCAGGTCTCACAACCATGTCTACCAAGGAGTGTCTTCTCATTCCAGGCCATAATCTCTACTCCCAGTGGATGCACTCTGCCACAGTGACCGACATAGGCACTACCAACCCCTCCCAGCCCAAACCCCTCAACCACGGGAAGGTGGCCCCACTCTTTGAACCCAGCGTGACGTTAATGTAAGAAAACAACAATGTAGATTCAGGGCACTTCTTAAAGTCTGGATTATCAGATCTCCAATAGATCATCAAAAGTCCAGTCCAACCCCCACCCCCAGCCCAGTCTGATCCTCCCAGAAGGAAATAAAGACCCTGTCTGCTTATCCTTGTGAACATCATTTCCCTGTGAGGCAGCAGCTCAAACAATAACCCCCATGGCACCCCAGACACAGGTAACCATAGTTAGTGTACAATGCGGCCCCAACCCACACAGGCAAGAAACATACACGGCCACAATGCAGAGCCCTGGGTTCCTCAGTCAAAGGTATCTCTACAATTCACAAGCTTCTCAATACCAGCTGGCATCGTGCTTTACGTTGGATAACCCAGAGCCAATTCGGTGATTTTCCTAGACAAGGAAGCAGCCTGACCCAGAGGAGTTCAGAAAGCTGACTTTCTGCGGAGACAGAAAATCTTTGCAGCTCTTAAATGGCAGAGTGTATGTGGTGTTTTGTTTTGTTGCAGGGTTTTTTTCAGCTTCTACTCATAAATGCTTCAAAAGCTTCAGACATATTTTCAGTTAGGTCATCCTATTACACTCATATAATTTTTACATGGCTATGATCATACTGTAGATAAAACACTGTGTTTGACCTTTCTTTACTTAGAAGGAAGCATATGTATTTTCATGTGTCATCTCTGCAGTTTGAAATCAGAATGGTGGTGTGAGTCTTGTAATACTAGTGCTACCAAACCAGAAGAAAGCAGAGTCTGCAAGTGGGAAGGGTGGGATTCAGTGCATGCACTCTTTGCCATGGTGGAAACTCTGTAAGTATACCTTTTCTTTTCAGAGCTACTCTCCTCCCACCTGAAACTCCATGTGAACAGGAAACTTTAACCCCAGCATTTGACACAAGGCCTAGAGCAAAGCAGGTACTCGATAAGTCTTTGTTGGATACATGAGCAATTGAATAAAGAAATGAATGAATACTGTCCCCTCTGCAAAAACCCTCTGCCTTCTCTTTGCTGCAGCATCTCATGTCCTGGACGCATTCAAGCTCCCCTTGTCATCAATGCAGCTCCATTCTGTATCCCCCTGATTTTAAGTTATCCTATATAATAAAAGGCTAATATGCAAATAGACCAACAGCAGAATGACCAGTCCCTATGACGCACACTGACCACCAGGGGGCAGATGCTCAGTGCAGGAGCTGCACCCTGGTCGTCAGTGCACTCCCACAGGGGGAGCGCTGCTCAGCCAGAAGCCAGGCTCACGGCTGGCAAGTGCAGGGGCGGTGGCGGGAGCCTCTCCTGCCTCCGCAGCAGTGCTAAGGATGTCAGACTGCCAGTTTAGGCCAACTTCCTGCCAGTCGGACATCCCCTGAGGGCTCCCGAACTGCAAGAGGGTGCCGGCTAGGCTGAGGGACCCCGCCACCCCCCCAAAGAGTGTACAAATTTAGTGCACCAGGCCTCTAGTTTCCTAATAAAAGCAAAGTGTACAACCTCCTCACCTTAGGAAATACTTCAGGTTCCGAAGAAGACCCTTTACTAAATGAGCCAATGCCTTTTGAAGAGCCAGTGGCTCTACCTGACTTGGGAAACGGTAGCTAGCAGTGTATTACAAAGCTGTTCCTGGGCTGTGTTTTACATTTTCTGTTCTCTGCGCTCTTATTCAATGTTCCCTTGGTTGCTCAGGAGAGGTGTTCTCCCAAGATAATGAAGAGAGGCATAAAGGGCCTCACTGGAAGCCCACAAGACTATGCCATAAAAATGTGGGTGTTGGAAGCATAGAGTCCATAGGACCTTGGTTCAATTACTAAAAAATTAGTTTCACTGTCCACATCTGTAAAATAGGACTAAATAACATATGTGTAGTCCTTGCCGGGTAGCTCAGTTGGTTAGAGCATCATCCTGATATGCTAAGGTTGTGGGTTTGATCTCCAGTCAGGGCACATACGTGAAGCAACCAATGAACACATGAATAAGTGGAACAATAAATCAATGTTTCTGTCTCTCTCTCTCTCTCTCTCTCTCTCAAATCAATTTTTTAAAAGGTATGTGCCAAGTGCAAGTACTATCTTGCATGTACTAAGAACCCAATACTTGTTAGCTTTCACTTTATTTTTTTAAAATAATGATGTAGGCCAAGCAGCAAATAAGAGGCAATTGTCTCAGGTACAGAAGTAAAGTAGTGAAGAAGCTATTGGGGGTGGGGGATAGGGAGAGGAGAAGTGGGGAACACGGCCTTTGCTATAGCTCAAACCAAACAGTTTACATCAGGAATATTAAATATCCTTTCAATATTCCCAGATACACCTATGACACACGTCACTAATCAAACCCTGAATTGGCCTCAGTCATCTTCTCATGGCTGACTCTATCAGTCAGTAGAGTCATGAGAAAGGAAATCTATTGGCCATTCCATATTTAGGTGATTCCCTTCCTTTGCCTGTGCTAACATTATTATTAGCCCAGGGAAGAACACTCTTTAATCAGACAATTGTGGAAAAAAATTTTAAAAGAAGGTATTAAACTAAATTATCTATATATATAAAAGGCTAAGCAACCGACCAACCAGCCAACCAGTCAACTGGCTGGTAGGTATGATACACACTGACCAGCAGGGGGCAGATGCTCAATGAAGGATCTGCCAAGTGACAGCAACTTTGCAGAGTGCCCTCTCGCACTCTGGGACCCCTCGGGGGATGTCGGACTGCCGGTTTCAGCTGGATCCCCACAGGCCAGGCCAAGGGACCCCACCTGCTGGAGCAACCCCGCTCACTCCCTCACTCTGCAGATGCCCTTCGAGCACCAGCATCGCCCCAGGTGCAGCTGGCCAGGGAGGGACTGCAGGAGATTGGCTCCAGGGTGTGTCCGACCCCTCTCGCCCAGTCCCGCCCTGCTGGCCATCTTCTAATTAATTTCCTTTTAATGTGCATGAATTTGTGCATCGGGCCTCTAGTTCAATTATAAGCCTCCACTTGCCTCATGTTATAAAGTCATAGAGAGCCAACACGTTTCTAGCCCCAGTGCCTTGTATTAGCGCTTTCCACTGCGGAGGTCCCCACTGAAGAGCTGGTGGATTGCACAGCTGCAAAGCCTGACGCAGTGTAGAAATTAACCCTGTTCAAATGCCATTGCCTTTGTTTGCTTTCCTCTTCACTGTTTCTCTGGACATGCTCTTTGTCATTACCTAACTTCTCAAATGAAGACTCCGTTTCGCGAGCTGAGTATGTCTTCAGCGCTGGACAATGCCCCTTTGGAGAGCAACCTGAGATTTTACTGGGCTACGCGTGGTCCCAGTGGGGGGAGCCAGTGAAATAATATGCCGTTCACTCTTAAACAATAACAGCAGCAAAAGTAGCTCAGATTCCAAACGAATAAGTGTTATAAGGGACTCTTATTTATTGATATGTCTTTTGAGGTCACAGCTCAAGTTCTTTTCTTCAGGTTATAAAGGAACCATTTAGATGAGCCTGAGTTTTCTTTTTCAAGTCTCTGCCAAATAAATACATGGTCCTAAGGCAAGGTGGCAGGGGACAAGACGATCAGCACAGCTTCCAGAGTTCTCTTGAAGGACTTCCATCCTACCTCTGGACCCTGGCATCCCGAGGCATGTGCGGGTCCCTCACAGCTGTGTTTACACAAGAAAAGTGAACTGGAGAGTTACCATCCAGCCGGTGAAACTGATCCAGTCTGGCTAATTGGGGCCCCTAACTTATCTTTCCTCACTAATATTTATTTTGGGGGGAGCCTGCGTACTCCTGAAAATTGCTATAATTATATTACCCCTGTAAACACAGCTCAGGCGACCTGTTTTGACCATGCCTGAAAACTAATCAGTTTTATTTCATACTAGCAACAGGGATTATGAGAGAGTCCTGATTAATCAAATCTGGAGTGGGAATTCCTAATTTCATGTGAACAAAGAAATCGATTCAAACCAATGATCCAAAGAAGGAGCTCCAGAGTGAATGAGGCCAGAGTTCAAACCCTGTGGGACTGTGGGAAGTTCACTCTGCCACTCTCACCCTCAGCTCCCCACACGTGGGATGTAGACGGTACAGCCCTACCTTGTAGGAGGGCTGTGAAAATTAAATGAGGTAATACATTAATCATTTAGTGCCTACTGCTATGCCCAATAAAGAATAGGAAAAATTGTTGTTATTTTCTTTTTTTCTCACCTCTGTTTCTTTCACTGGGTAAGAAGATACACATGCAAAGTTCAAACTAGTTTCCGACCCCCCATAGTAATAAGAAAGTCCCATTCTTCTTCCTCATATACTTGCACGTTCCTAGGCAGCAGACATCTGGGCAGAGTTCAGGTCTTGGGACAGTATGGTTTCTTGCTTGCAATTTGGGGTATTCTCTTCTTGCAGCGAAAGAAAAAAAAATTAAAATGCTGAAATACTTCCAGGCAACGCCTCAGTGTACCTGCTGCATCCTTCCTAAGTGAACCATGGAACATGCATTCTGAATATGAAATTGGGGAACTGTGCTGGCTTTGATGAATGCAACCCTTGCGCGTTAGCAACCCCACGTAACAGGCCAACAAATTAGGCTTCTTCTCTCCCTCTGTGCCTTGCACAGCCCCGGGAGGATTGCACTGCCGTCAGCTGAAAATCCCCAGAGTGGCTGGCTGGGAAGCACGCGGAACGGCATAGCGAGGAATAGCAAGACTATTGATCGGAAGACCACCTTTCTAATTAAGGGAACACCAGGTTTGTGATTCTGAAGAGCTTACAGCACCAATTTCCCAAATCAACCTGACGTACTTGCTTTTCTATGTGATGTCCCCTGAGGTTCTACCAAAGGCTTTGTGTTCGATGCAGGAGAAACAAGTCCGGCTACTGCACAGGGTCAGATCTCCATTTGGATTTCTGAGTCTGGATGATACACACCGAGACCCAGTGTTTCAAATTGCTGTTCCCAAGGCCCAGGCAGGACAAGCTTGAGGAAAGGACGGCACCAAGTTCTACCCAGGGTGGGTGTTTACTTTGCCTACATGCTCCACTATTAGAAAGACCACCACCTTCTGGCCTGAAAGAAAAATGGGATATCTTGCAGTCCAAGACACAGGACAAGCAGTGTGGCCGAGGGCTTCCCAGCACAGCCCAAGAGCGGCATGTTGCAGAGCCCGCTGTGCTACTTAATAGCAAGTTTCTTACACTCTCTGTTCCCCACTGTCCTCAAATGCTAAGTAAGGGTTATAATAGTATCTGTTTAAAATTCTGTTCCTGAGAATTGAATGATATAATTCAAGCAAAATGCCGGTGCTATCGCCCAGTAAATAGTAAATGCTCAAAAGATGTTAGCTGATAACTAACTCATCATTGAATGTAGTGGGCGAGAGGATAAAAATTCTCTACTGAGATCAATCATGATCTTAGTCTAGCTAAATTGCAGAATTAAACTGCTGAAGAGTGTTAGAAATGAGGTTTATTTGGCCTGAAATTATATATAATATTATGGCCAAGGAGTCTTAAAATACCTTAATCCTACCCCAAACTATAGGCATCCTCCCAAATGAGAGCCCAGTGGATAAATATGCTCAAGGAATAATGGCAGATGGCAATCAAAGCAACACTATTAGCAGAGACTTTGGCTCCAAACCTCAGTGCAGAGAACTCTAGTGGACTGGACTGGACCATATGGAACACTGCTTTTGCCTAGTTAGACAATCAATCTATCACACCTGCCAGCACCAGAATGAGTAAACCCAGACATCCGCAGACTACAGAAAAGGGTGTAACTGCTTGCAGTGCCTGGCATCAAGCTGGCGTAAGCCGTGGTCAGTGCAGTAGCCACAGACCTACCTGACACCTGAGAGAAGGAGGAGCAGAGAGATAGCTCCGCTTACTCTTGAAGCAAAGATTCTGGTCATTGCCACTACTTTGGCTGCATGGAAGGAAGAAGACGAAGAAAGGCAGGAAGGGGAGACAAAGACAGAGAGAGAAGCAGATTCAGAAAGTGAGCATTTGAGAGCAGCATTATGACTCCAGTGAAGAGAACTACTTAGATATCTAGACGGAGAGAATCCCCCACTGTGCGCTTATCACTATGTACATAGTGGCTCCATTCTACGTGAACACTCTTGGCCCCTTCATGGAGCTTGATCTTCACCAAACCTCACTGGCGGGAAGAGAAACAGTAGGCCTAAAAATAGTCAACAGGGTCAGGAAGATTTAGTGAAGAGTCCACTTGAACAGAAGCCAAAAATCACTGTGATTCCACTTCTTCTAGTAAAATATTCCACTTCTTTTGTGATTCTACTTCTTTTGCTAATTACTATCTCAGTATCTTTAAGCCAAGGTCATTTCCACCATTTCTGTAAAGCAGAATAGTGATTTTAGAATATCTGTGCTAGTCTATCAAGTCACTTACACTAGATCAGGGTTTCTCAATGTCAGTGCTATTGATATTTTGTGCTAGATAATTCTGAGTCGGGTGGTGCTGTCCTGCCCATTGTAGGATATTTAGCAACATCCCTGGCCTCTACACAGTACACGTCAGTAGCACCTCCCCACTGAGTTGTGACAATCAAAAATTTCTCTAGACATTGTTGAATGTTTCCTCAGGAAAAAACTTGCCCCCTGCTTGAGAATCACTGCACTAGATTATGCTGCAAGAACAAACAATTGCCGTATCACAACCAGTGATCTTTGTTTCTTGCTCATACTAATACCCATTGTATCAGGCTAATGGAGCAGCCACCAACCAGGGCACCGCTGTCCAGCATGGCAGAGGGAAAGACTTGAGTTCTGGAAACGGTGCACTAGGAACCAAAACTTCCACCCAGAAATGACGGTGCTCCTTCTACTCACATTTTATCAGCCAAAGCACATAACAAGGCCACACATCACTCTGAGAGCCGGGAGAGTGTCATCCATTTGCCCAGAAGCAGAAATATTTGGTGGTCAGCCCTAGTGACACTCAAAGCTGGCATGTGAAAAGTTCAAAGAAATTTTAATTAATTTATTATCTTTACTCATTTTACATTTATTCTGTTCATGTTTTAACTTAAATGGGATGTTTGCTTACTAATGTTTAGCTTTTCTTTTTTTCTATTATATGCAAATATAGCTTTGACTTTGCCTCTGGCAACGCCTTTCTTAGATCCTATAAATTTTAATGGGTAATGTTATTGTTCAGATCCAAGAATTTTCTAATTCCCACTATAATTCACCTTCTGACAAAAGAGTTACTTAGAATTATGCTATTTTAACTTTCTATATGTAAAATATTTTTGGAAGGTGGATTCATTTTATCTCTTACTATGCTATGGTAAGAGAATGGGGTCTTTACAAATCAGGATCCCTATGATGCTGATTTTTTGCTCTCTTTTTGAGGCTGATTCTTTAAAATTTTTTGGGACTTACTTTACAAAGAGTAAATTCTCATTAAATATTATTTGTATTCTTGGCAATGAGTATCGTCTCCTTGTTAGGTGATAGTATGATATGTGATAATTAGATCAGTGGGTTAACTGTTATTCAAATAGTCTCTATTCTGGCATTTTACCTGCTGATCTGTCAGTTTTTGAGTAAAGTTGTGATGAAGTTCCAGTACACTGTCAGCTTCTTTTGTAATTCAGTTTTTAACTAATAAAATTTGAAGCTATATTATTAGGTGCACACAAATTTAAGAATATTATTTTTCCTGATGAGTTGAAACATTTTCATCTAAATGGTAACTCTATCTTCAATAATGCTTTTGCCTTAAATCCTATTTTATCAGATATTTGTGGATTTCCTTTTCTTTCCTTCTTTTGAATTGCGTGTATTATCTCATTCAATTCTTTTTCCTGATATTATTTTCCCTTCTTCTGAAATCCATCCTTAAAAGTGATTTTATTAGAAATTGTTGGTGGCTTAAGAATATTTTCAGTTTTTGTCTGCAAGTTTCCTTTTTCAACCATTCTTTTAAAAAACAGTTTAATTGTATATACAATTCTAGGTTGACATATTTCTCCTTTCAATATTTTTTTGGGGGGAGGGGTCTCAATAGCAATCTTTTTAAAAAATCTTTATTGTTGAAAGTATTTCATTCTGGACTCCATTGCTGTTATTAAAAGTCAGCCCTCAGCCTGGCCACAGTGGCTAGATGAGCATCAACCTATGAATTAGGAGGTTACGGTTCAATTCCAGGTTGGGATACATGCCTGGGTTGCGGGCTCGATCTCTAGTAAGGGGTGTGCAGGAGGCAGCCAATCAATGATTCTCTCTCATCATTGATGTTTCTATCTCTCCCTCTCCCTTCTTCTCTGAAATCAATAAAAAATATTTTTAAGTGTCATTGTTTAATTATGTTTCATTTGTAGGTATTATAATTAAATGTATAAATAATCTGGGCTTTTTCTGTTTGCTTTTAGGATCTCATTGCTTTGCTATTATGTGTTTGGCACAGGTTTGTTTTTATTTTTCCGGTTTATTATGCTTTTTTAGTCTGAGAATTCATGTCTTTAACTCTAGAAAACACTACCAGCCATTATATCTTCAAATGTTGCCTCTTGTCGTCTCCTTTTCTTCTGGAACTCTCTAGCCGTGGGCAAACTACGGCCCACAGGCCATATCCGGCCCATTTGAAATGAATAAAACTAAAAAAAAAAAAAAAAAAAAAAGACCGTACCCTTTTATGTAATGATGTTTACTTTGAATTTATATTAGTTCACACAAACACTCCATCCATGCTTTTGTTCCGGCCCTCCGGTCCAGTTTAAGAACCCATTGTGGCCCTCGAGTCAAAAAGTTTGCCCACCCCTGGTTTAGACACAGTTTAGACTCTCTTACTCTGTTCTCCATTTCTCTTAACATTTTCCATTTCATTGTTTTTCTGTATTGCATTCTGTGTAATGTCTTCAGGTTTATCTTCCAGCCACCAGTTTCCTCTTTAAGTGTATCTAATCTGCAACTTGATCCATCTGTTAAATTTTTTATTTCAATAATTCTATTTCTTTTAAGAAATAAAATTATGTATTTATTTCCTTTCTTTTTCAAATATGCCCAAGAGTTTTATAGTCTCTTATTTATTACTCTCAGCATAATTCTCTCTATAGAAGATTGGCATAAAAAGTAGCTATGTGTAAAACATCTAATAATTAAATGTATAATGTAGCATGTCATGATGCTCCTGATATATATAATTGCAAGGCAAACTTTCCCCTGAATTCAAATTTAGGAAATAAAAAAGGCTGTCTCTTATAATGCTAGATATCATTAGGTAATAGAGGTATGCAGACATATTCACCTTTTGTCCTAAAGGCTTGATAGCTTGGAGTCTATATTTATGCCCAAGTTCAATAGTTTTCCTCAGCCTAGGAAAAGTCTGGTTCAATAAGATTTTAATTCAATCTTGCCATCTTCCCTTTAAAAAAAAATTGTACGCATATATTCACTTCTATTGTACCAGTATTTTCTAGAATAAGCCTACTCAGATCCATGAAGAATATGCAAGGCATAAATAAGAATAATAAAAAAACAACTCACAGACACAGAGAACAGTATGGTGATCACCAAGGGAAAGGGGGGTGAGGGGAGGTAGAAGAGGGTACGGGGGGATAAATGGTGATAGAAGGAGACTTGACTTGGGGTGGCAAACACACAATACAATATACAGATGATGTATGATAAAATGGTACACCTGAAACCTATAAAATTTTATTAACCAATGTCACCCCAATAAATTCAATAAAAAAGAAAAAAATAAATCAACATGAGACAGATTTTTAAAATATGTCCCTAGGCTTCAGTTTCACCATCTGTCAAAGAAAAGGTTGCACTGGGTGATTATATATGGCTCTAAACTTTCTAACAGTGTGGTGTAAAGAACAGTAAAACTTCTAGCAAAACACAGTAGAAAATCATGGTAAGTCCTCCAAATGAAGCTTTTTAACCCAGAGAGAAAACCAAACTTTTAAGAACATGCTTGTTATATGTGCACCTGTTAAAAGACACTGTTGCATGAAAAACTCCCAATGTCTATGAAATCAGAATACCATTGGAATGGAAAAATGTAGATATTTTTAAGTGCTACAGGTGATTCTGCTGTATATTTCTTCTTAAGATCACAGATATAAGGCAGGAAACAAAAAGAACTCTGTAACTAATTCTTGAAACATAGTCCAGGAAAATATCATTATTTAGTAAATATAGTAACAGAAAAAAAGATAAAGCAAATATATGAATAAATATTAATATATTTTCATCACAAAAAACAATATCTTAATATACCAATATCTCCTTTATTTTGGAACAATCATTAACATAATCCAGATTCAAGCATTCTGCAGCTCTCACTAATAGATGGAGTCTTTCTCTCTACTCCTTAAATATGAACCAGCCTTGTGACTTGCTTTGATCAAGATAATCTAACAGAAGTGACATATCAATTCTAAGTGTAGGCCTTAAGAAGATTTGCCACTTCTGTTCTCATCCTCTTGTAATCATCCCATCACCACGTGAAGGAGCCTAAGGTAGCCTTCTTGGGGGTGAGAGATCTCACCAAGCCCCATCCAACAGCCAATACCAACCCCCAAATATGAAAATGATGGCATCATGCATCATCTAGCCCCTGCTGAGCCACCAGCTGACCTGAAACCATGAGAATGGGCCCAGTTAAGACCAGCAAAAGAACCCAGTCCAAATTGCTGAACAAGACAATCATGAGCTAATAAATAATTCTTGTTTTAAACCACTGAGTTTTGGGATGCTTTGTTACACCGCAATAGCTAACTGATACAGTTATTATAGTCAATATTATTTCATTTAGTGCTCTTCACAACTCTGTGAGATGAGGAGGAATGATACTATCCACCATTTATTAAATAAGAAAATGGACTGTCTTATTCTCTGTCATAGTGGACTCTCAAATGGGATGTGTGAAAAATGACTCAAATGAATATGAAAAACAGCACACGTTATATTTATCCTTATTTTGTTTTAAAAGAAAGAAATAAGTACAACTTTACTAATGTTAATATACAGCAAGAAAGTAACATGCATATACTAGGTGTACCGGTTAATAATCGCAGATTTTGTGATCAAAGAAAACATGATAATTTCAAGAAAAACATCAAAAGTGCTTTATTCAAAGTAATGTCCATCGCTAGCTACACATTTCCCCCATCTTTCAGGTAATTTGTGGATACCGTCCCAATAGAACTTTCCTCGTTTTGAGGCAAAACATTCAGAGACCCAATTTTCCACTTCTTCATATGTTTTGAAGTGCTGCTCAGAAAGTGCGTGTGCCATCGATTGGAACAAGTGGTGATCTGAAGGAGCAAGGTCTGGTGAATACGGCGGGTGGGTTAATACTTCCCAGGCAATAAGTATTTCAATGTGTCTTTAACTGGTTTTGAAGTGTGTGATGGTGCATTACTTTGCCGTGTCTTCTGGCACATTCTGGTCATTTCACGATGAAAGTGTGATTCAAATTGATTATTTGTTGTTGGTAGTGATCAGTATTAACGGTTCCACCTGGTTTTAGAAGCTCGTAATACACCACACCTTCCTGATCCCACCAAATGCAGAGCATTGTCTTCTTTCCGAAGCGATTTGGCCTCGCAGTCAATGTTGATGATTGACCTGGATCCACCCATGATTCTGTGCGTTTGGGATTCTCAAAATAAATCCACTTTTCATCGCCAGTCACAATTCGATGCAAAAAAGACTTTCTTTAGTGCCGTTGAAGCAACACTTTACTGATGACTTTTCGATTTTCCATTTTTCTTTCGTTCAGTTGATGTGGCACCCATTTTCCTCCCTTTAAAATCTTTCCCATTGCTTGTAAACAATCAGAAATTGTTTGCTGAGCAACGTTTAATCTTTCTGCAAGTTGTTTTTGAGTTTGACACACATCTCCATCCAATAATGCTTGTAATTGCTGGTCTTCAAACTTTTTCGGTTAACCGGGACATTCTTTGTCTTTCAAATTGAAATCATCACTTTTAAAGTGTTTAAACCAGCATTCACAAGGATCTTGAGATGGAGCATGTTCACCATAAGCTTCCTGAAGTATAAGATAACTTTTTCTTCAAAATAAAGTAATGAATTATAACTTCCCACAAATGCTCTTTTTTAGGCACTTAATTCAACATTTTTAAGCGTAAAAATATCTATGATGTTAACACATTCAGAATATTTGACATATGAAGTTTTGAAGCTTGCTATAAATACAACAAAATAGCATACATATCAAATCACATATATAAATCAACATATGTGTAACTCCATCTATTGAAAAAAATCCACATTATTAACTGGTACACCTAGTAATTTTTAATAATTGTGCATACATTTGAGATGCATGCTAAAAATATTTTATTGATAGTGACATGACATTAAAAGGTTTGTAAACAATTGCTTTAAGCAAAATGGTAAAAGAGAACAGTTTTGAATACCGATCTAGAACATTGCTATCCCTACCTGGGCTATAGGGCCTCCGAAACCAAATGAAAAAAATTGAGCAGAATTTTAAAATGAACAGGAGATTTACTACAACAAATGAAAGAAGTTCCAAAGACAAATTGCCTTCCTTTGAGGAATTAAGATTGATAGTTAAAAACTCAAATTATATAGTTTCTTAAAGAATAAATAAAATATCTCAGTGTGGGATGAATGCATTTTAAAAAAGCAGAATAGATTAATTTAAATTGTACCCTGGTGGACATTTCATAATTAGCTTTATATATGAGTGCATCTGGAAAACATCATTCTTCTCAATAGGAAAATTATGCAATATGCATTGTATTGCGGGAGAATCACATGAAATTATTTTGCTTCTCCCATCAGCATAAAGGTCCCAACGTGCTTTAAGGATAATTGTGAAACTATCCTACCATATATGTGAAATATGGAATAAAAAATAGCATGGTTCCAAAATTCCAAATACAGCTGATAGGCACTCTAAACAATGTTGACAAGGGAGAGACATTGGAATTTAGTTCTGTGATCGGCTAGCCAGGCATTTTTCATGGCTATGTTTACTATTAGGATTAGAAGATTATGTGAGTCAATACATATGAAACTTTTTAAAACAGTGTCTGGCACATAGAACGTGCCCAATAAAGGTTACAAATTATAAGGACAGTACTGGGGATAAAGATGTCATCTCTGGGGAACCCTGGGTCGGCCCGTCCCTTTGTCTTCACACACATCAGTAGATCTAAGTAGAAGCCATCATCATCCTGGGTGCCACAGAACCAATCATCAACCAAGCTTCTCTTCCCAGAATCCCTGATGTTACAAATGCAGAATTAAAAAACTTGGCCATGAACACTCACTTCAGAGTTTTAAAGGTCTCCTAATCCTTTGCTCTTTCCATACATTAGGCTACCTTCAACCACCATTCTAGGACAATTGTAATTAACTATCAGAGCTAATCTATTTCCCCGCAGGAACTTCCCAGACACTTTGGGGTCCTCTCCCTTCTTCCAGGCTCCATGCCGAACTCCCTAGTTTATAATCAATGTGCAGTGAGCCCAGAGCCCATGATGGGACTCCTGGCTGAGCTCCCATTGCTCACACACTCATGATGAATACACCCAAATGGCTATACAAAACACCCCATTAAAGCTTCATGTTTGCAACACCTTCACCTTCAGTAAGTGTAACATACACACCATCATTCATACACACTCCGAAGGGCAGGCAAAATAAACTGTCTTTCAGAGTTCAGCTCAGCTTGAACTTTCCAGTACAGTGGCTCTCAATTATGGTGATTCCCCCCCGCCAAAAGGTACATTTGTCAATATCTAGAGACATTTTTAATTGTCACAATGAGGAGGAAGAGGTTTTCTATGACTTCTAGTGGGTAGAGGCTAGGGGTACTGCTACCATCCTGTCAGCCCCCTACCATAAAGAATTATCCAACCAAAATCTTAATATTGTCATGGTTAAGAAACCCAGCTTTAGTAACTATAAAATCAAGGTGCTTCCCATAATACTACAGAGTCTCCAGCGGTTCTCAACCTGGGGGTCGCGAACAATGAAAATACATCCTGTATATCAGATATTTACATTATGATTCATAACAGTAGCAAAATTACAGTTATGAAGTAGCAATAAAAATAATTTTATGGTTGGGGGTCACCACAACATGAGGAACTGTATTAAAGGGTCGCAGCCATAGGAAGGTTGAGAACCACTGCTACAGACACTTCCTGCTGACCTTTGGCAGTTGCTTTAACTCTCACAGCCATCTTTTTTATTTGTAATTATGGAGGTAATAATAGTATTTACCTCACAAAAGAGTTGTGAAGATAGAACAAGAAGGGCTATGTTAAACCCCTAATATGGTGCCTGTGTTGCAATAAACAGTTGACTCATTCACTCAGTACATATATATTGAGCACAAGACACTGTGGACGTAGGGGTGTGTGAAAACATTTACTGTCTCTGCTTGTGGAGCTACCGTTTAGGAAGGGAAGAACCAACATCAAAGAGGTGCACAAACAAAAAGATTAGCTGTCGTTGTTGTTGTTATTCTTTATAGAGAATGTCTTCCCTTAGTGGACTCCCTCATGCTTCTACTCCTAAGCCTTTTCTGTGATTTTCCTATTGCAATCCAAGAAGGGCTAGCACCAAAGGTGAATGGGCTAAAAGTCGTCCATGCCTACACGGGATGGAAGAGAGGAAAGCTCTTTGCTCATCTGTCAGCTCTTCAACCTCCAAGAGAAGTCACCCCCAACTACTCTCTGCCTGCTCCAAACTCCAGTGTCTGGGGAAGGAGCATGTGACCACAGGCAGCCCTGCCGCCGTGCTGCGTTGCTATAGTAAGGACGCCCTTTATTGATCAGACTTGCCTGGAGTCATGTACCTCCCCAGCCTGCTGCTGGGCTCCCCAAGGGGCAGCTGGCAGGCAGCAGAGTCTCTCTGGACCAAGGCTGAACCCCAGCTCTGCCCTCTCTCCCTCCTTGGACACATGAAGGCTGCCCACAAAAGCACCTAATGTTTCTTTGTAGTGTCTTGTCATTCACACACTAATTTGAAGTCACAGATCAAAACAGGAGAGAGACGCCAGGGAAGAGAGATTTGAAGATTCCCTGCCTTCCCTAAAGCAACACTGCGGTCCTGCTTCAGCAGCCAGCAAACCCACTGTTTTCCCCCAGAGAATCTATCTCCCTCCTGCCCTTTAATTTCACCACCTTTTAGAGTCTCTCTCTTGCCAACATTTTTATTATAGGAAGTCTGACACTGAATCTTAGAAGAAGTGCAATATGCCTGATACTAATTAGAAAGCCATGCCCTGAGAGGTTAATGAACTTGCTCAAAGGTCAGAATGCTGGTTAGTAACTGCACAATCCAGAGAGATACCCCATGTGTCTAGTACCCTCAGAAAATGAGGAGCCAGAAGATGTTTCCACATGGACTTTCTTAGTTCTTTTTTTAAATGTTTTAAAAGCCAAGTTTAATAATTTCTTTATATAAATATTTGCTTAGAAAGAGAGGTAAGGGAACATTATTCCTAAAACTAAGGCATTAAATTTTTCTTGCTTCCTCAAGAACTCCAAATGTCATAGAATATTCACGCTTATCTGTTGAACATCTACCTCCACCCTCATCACTGCTCAAATGTATTGGTGATCTATGCACTCACTGTCGACACCTGTTGGTGAAGTATCTCAGGTAGAGTGGTCACATGGCTAAGTGAAAAGTCATACAGCAAGACAGCAGCACAGCCAGAATTCAGGTTTTGAGTTAACACAACATCCTGCAAGCCAAAGAAGGAAAACACACAGGAAGGATTCCATAGTGCTCCATCCCACACGACACATCACTAACCGATCTTTCCTTTCAAGCCTAGATTCAGCCTCAGGACCCTTCTGAAGACCATGGTCCAAACCTCTCAACAAGTTCAACGTAATATGTAGCTATTAGGGAGACCTCTGCAAGGAGGGTCCATTTTAAAGATGAAGTGAAGACAGACATGTGAAGAGTCAGAGAAAGAGTATTCTAGGTAGGGGAACAGCACATGAAAAGTGACAAATATGAAATAATATTGACATATTCAAGGACAAAGAGAAAGATAATTGTGATCACACTGCAGTGATCAAGGCGAAGGGTGTCAGGAGGTACAGGTGGGCCAGGTGAGAATCCATGTGATTCTAATCATTCAATGACCTTCTAACTGACACCTCAGTGTGAATTAATTTACCACATGGACAGCTAAAGGATAATATAAAGAAGACAAAAGTACATGGGGTTTCCCCAAGGAGTAAAGTTTGGGTTGGAGACCTGGAAACCAAAAAGAAGACAGAAGCACTGGGCATCCTACAAGAAAGAAAGGAGTCACTGTCAGCTAGGTGAGAGCACTGATGCTCAATTGTGCCAGTCAGGCTTCAGTTGGAGAAACAGGACCACAAGGAGGGACGTGATGTGTACATATATGTACATGTGCATGTTGTAGGGTCTGTTGCAGGGATCTGACTGCATACAATTGTGGGGGCTGGTTAAGCAGTCTCTGTGAGGCTGTCATCTTCATATCTCATGCTGGATCTTGGAGTCTGTGAGGCAGACAGTGGTGAAGGGAAGATGGGTGTAAACTCAGGAAGAAGCAGGACAAGTGGAAGCCACTGCATGAGCTGAAGCCCATGAGAATGCGAGTTCTCACAGCATCTGATCTTGAACTTCCTGAAGAAGCCAGGACCTTCCATCTTGGAGCTAAACACACATCTCACCCAAGAGTTGGAAAGGCTGAAGGAGGGTCCTCACAAAAGAGGAACCGAGGGGCCTTTCTGTTTCTCAGGGGTTACAGAGTCTCTCTTATTGTTGCTTATCTCTCTGTTCCAGCCCTCTTGGCTTGCACAAGATCGGAAAGGACCCTTCAACATCTACTTAGTCTCCAGTCCACTCACCCTCAGACACCTCATTGAATCTCTCTGCTTTTCTTGGTTTAAGAACACACACACACACACACACACACAAAGAAGGAGGGGGGAGGGAGAAAGAGAAACCGATGGATCTGTGAGCCTAATTGTACTCTGCTCCCTGTGTAAACATGTGGTGGCCAATGGCCATAAAAACTCCACTTTCACCCTTACTTTTGCCAGCTGGGCTGGGTTTCTGGTTTTTGCGCCGAACTGCCCCTCAGTCGGACAGCAGAGTTTAAAGACGATCTGTACCTGTTTCCCTATTCTCCCTCATTTCCACAGTCAGTGATGTGCACATCTGGATGGCACAAGGTAGAGGCGCTTCCGTTCACACTCACGGGACGTGCCATGAATTCACAGTAACTTAGAGGAAATGGCAAGAGGAGCAAGAGCCAAAAGAATCCTAGAAACATCTCCCTCCTGTGCTGAGTGCTGGGCACATCACATCATGTCTGCAGAGGCCTCACGAGGTGGTGAGGCAGGGTGGGGAGGGGAAGGGGGAGCAATTTCAGCGCAGCTCGCTGCTACTCCCAAAATGCACACCTGAGAGATGGCGCTCTCCCCAGAGCTGTCAATCTTCCTGCATTCACGATCCTGAAAATCGATTTAATAGAATATCTTAGTGACTTTTTCAAAACTTTTTGCCAAAAAGAAAATGAAGAAAGAAAGAGAAAAGTGCTAATGACACTTTTGAGCTTCAGGTGCTTTTCAGGCCAGACTCTTAACGTATTTGATGAACTCTCATGTCCCACAACCTCGCCTCACCCCTCGGTGGGAATAGATCAGTAATGTCGAGTTCAATTTACAATATGGAGAAACTGAGGCCCTTTTAAGAAAGATGAGAATGTCGCTGCTTCCCGTTTTGCGCTTCGAGAGGAATTAAGAAGTGTGGCCCATTTAGATCCCAGGCCTCACACATGCCTCTGACTGAGACACCAGGTCAGGCCCATTCAAGGTGTTGGTGTGAATACTCCACCTTGGTGTCGGTGTACTGGCCAGCATGCCTTCTCCACAAGATTGGAAACCCGCAGGCTACTAACAGCTCCCATCCTTAAAATTCTACAAACAGAAATGGAAAAGACACCATTTATCTAAGCTCTGTTTATCTTAAAAAAAAAAAAAAAAAACATACAGAATTCTGACTGAGTGATTTGGGTTTGCATACCCACACCCAGACTTAAGTCTAGGGTCAGACAGATGAATGCTGTGATTGGCCAGGCCTGGGTCACATGTCACCCAATGGCCAATGGGAGCAGAGAATACTACCAGCCAAAGAGGATCAGCCAAGACAGATGCAGCAGAGGAACTGTTGCCTGAGCAGCCACCCCAAACTGTGTCTTCAAAAAACCTTCCCCCTCAGCAAAAGGGGGTAGCCAAATACACACATCTTCTCCTCTCATAGAAAGGTGACTTGCAGCTAAATCTTTGTGCACATGCGCACTTGATTCCTTAAGGTAAGTTTTTAGAAGTGGCACACCTGCTTTTGTGGTAAAGTGTGGGTCTCTCTTATTTTGCAGGTCTTTATCCTCTTTGCTGACCTACTTTTTGGAAAGAGGGTACAAATATATATCCCCACCAGTATGTGAATGCATTATCATTATTCTTTGTATCTGCTTCCTAAGGAAAGGGTGAGCATGCACTACAATGGCCCATAGACATGGGTACAACAGCAAAGAGAAGAAGGAAAGGACCCAAATAAATTACCACTTATACCATCAGGGTCTGAACAGTTGAGAAGTATTATACTGACGAGGCATGAATGAAATCGGGCGAGATGGTGGATTACACTGGATCCCATGCATGACCATGGGCCAGGGCCTTCCCGAATAGGGCTGCACCATGAACAGGAAAGGGTCCCTCCTGGCAGGCAGCTGAGCATTAAGGTAACTGGCCATGTATAGCTTACTTCCCAGCCTCCCCTGACAAAGATGAACTCCTGGCAGCTTGCGGATGGGATTACATCTCTCAAGGATCACGGCCTCTTGACGCCAGGGCGGTGTACCTGTCAGAGGCAGAATCTGCCCCTTAATAGCCCCGAAGCACTGTGGGCTAATTGCCACCGCCGAAAATAATCTCCAAAGATTACAGCAGGCGTCATAAATAACGAGGGGCTCTGCGACACACATTATGACAAGGTCTCCATCGGTCTTATCTGTTACTGGAGTGCAGCTCGTGCCTTCGTGTTACTAATGAATCTTAGTCATTTGTGCAACTGATGTTTCCATTTGACAATGACATGAACATAAAGTGGAGGTTAATTTACTCCATTGCAAGAGGTTCATTATTTAACCTGACGTTGAGGACAAAACAATGTAGCTTAATAGATGACAAATAGAAATTAGTTGTGATGAATTTTGCCATTGAATTCTAGCAGGCTCGCTGAATGTTTGCCATTCAACATGGCAAGAGAGCCAGAGTTACCTTCTCTGTGGGTGGCAGTTGCTCATTCTGCTGTTCCCAGGGTGTCGTCCAAGGATTAGGATACTTCCACTGGGAAGTTCCCCGGGAAGCAAGCTGTTTCTAGTTACACATAAGACTTTGGAGACTAATGGCGATGTACTATCATTGGGTCAAATTTTATTGGGCTACTTTCCTTTAATAAATAACGGATTTATAAGGCTAGACACTAGAAGTTGTAACAAGTTTTGATAACTATTAGTATTGTTGTCTAGAACCCTACACTTGTGCCTTTTTTTTCTTCTACATGGAGGTAGCTGAGCAATAGCAGGAATGAGCTCCAACTCTAGAATCGAACAGAGCTTATGAGGTGCTTTTAGGTTAGTTATTCAAATTGTCCTAGCCTCAGTTTCCTTACCCATAGAATGAGGCAGTATTTACCTCATCTATACATCTAGAAGCGACTGAGCTTGTAACATATGCTTATGTGTATGTAGTTATGTATGTGTGTGTATGTGTATGTATGTGTGTGTGTGTGTGTGTGTGTATATATATATATATATATATATATATATATATATATATATATGATATGTGTGTATAAGAGAGAAGGAGAATCTGGCCAGTGTGGCTCAGTAATTTTCTACCTATGAACCAGGTCGATTCCCAGTAAGGGCACATGCCCGGGTTGCAGGATCCCAGTAAGGGGCGTGCAGGAGGCAATTAATTAGTCAATGATTCACTCTCATCATTGATGTTTTTTATCTCTCCCTCTCCCTTCCTCTCTGAAATCAATAAAAATATTTGTTTAAAAGAGAGAAAAAACGTATTTGTGTGTATAGTATGTGTTTATACACACATATGCAGGATATATTATTTAGATAAATTAAGAATTTAAGTACTGTTTTATCTCCAAATAAAAGTTAGAAACCCTGTGCCCATCTCCTACCTCTATTAACTGCATCCCTGTGACATATTACTCATGTTCTTTGCTTATTTTTCTAAACTACAGAATGTATATACTACCCTCTTTATACTTTCTTTTATCTATCCACTGTGTGACACCCCATTTTTATTGGTATCCTGGCTTCTATTCAGTTTACTAGTTTGTGGCCTATGGAAGCATATTTTAATAATTTTGAAGGAATCTTTTCATCACTGAAGCTTGTCTAAATAAGGCCTGAAATAATCAGTATTTCGTATTTTTACTGCTCTCCACCTCCCTCCTCCACCGCGCGCGCACACACGCACACACACACACTCATATATGTTTTGCTATTTTAAAGAAAGAGATTTAACAGCCATAAGGCACTTTTAAAAATAACATTCACATCTGGGCTGACCACCTGTATGCCAAAATTTAGCTTGATGTTAATTAAAACAGGCATGTTATAAACCTCAGGAAATGGCAGCTGACCCCTAACTATGAATGTAATGCTATAATAATACGTAGTAAAAATAAGACATTTTGAGGCTGTTGCCCAAACCACTCATGCATTAAAATTCTCACCACTGTATACACTTGTGTGAGGACGAGTAAATCAAGTGCAGAAGTGATCCAACCAAAAAATAATAATGATAACAATTCAAGGGGTAAGAGCCATTCATTTGACAGATGGCTGTAAATTCCTGTCCTCGACAGAGAGTGGTGTTCTGCCTCTTGAGAAAGATTCTGCATGAAGTTTGGAAGATTAATTAGCTCTATCCTGCCAGATATGACAATTAGAATATCAATGAAGCTGATTTTTTTAACACATTACTATGTGTCTGACAATATGTAAGCATTTCACATAATTTCAGTTAGTCCTCCTAACAACCGTACAACATAGGTGCTATGATTATCCCCATTTTACAGATGAGGAAACAAAGGCTTAAAAGATTTAGTTACCCTTTGTGGGTGGTACAGTAGCAGGGCTGGGAATGGAATGCAGGCCATCTGAGCCCAGGCCCCAGGTGTCTCATGATGGCTCCACAGCCACAGAATCCTGCCCTCATTCCCATTTAGATCTTGTTCCATCTGCAGACTCACTCTATTCTCTGCAGATCCAACTGCCAGTGACCTCCTGCATTTTCCACCACCTCCTTTCCTGCCCCTTGTCACTTTACTCCCATGTGACCCCAGAGCTTCTTGCATTTCCTTTTCACTTTCCCATCAGCCCCACTCATTTGAAACCACTTCTCTTAACTACCTCTGACACTCTGGCATTTGGCAACTCGGCTTTGGCTCTGCTTTCCATTTGATCCAGCTATGTGCCACTGCCTCTGAACTCTGAAGTTGTCTCCTTTGTCCTTGCACCTTAAATTTTTGCTTCATAAAGCAGAGTACTAGAAATTTGCATTGTAGGGCATGTAAATATATAAGGCAACTAGGTAGAGTAACGTATTTGTATTGCAACTGGATATTAAAATACATAGACCTTAAAAAATAAAGCCTTAAAATTCTTGACTGTACAAACAACACTGTCAAGAATGTCCATTGGTGCAGCAGTGAATAGTACCTGAAGTTACAAGTCTAAATTCATATCTGAAATCTCCATATTCACTTCCAAATGTAGACTTTTAAAAACATTAAAAATTCCTCTAAAATTCAACTGTATTACAGCTCCTGAAGCTACTCTTGTAGGCTGGGTAAGAGTCACTGAATCCAGTGGAGACCTAATATGCAACAAGACTTGACTCTGTTCCATCCCCCACAACCTCAAAGGCGTTATGCATCCTGGTCAGGACACCAGCTTTAAATCAGAAGGGCCAGGTCTTGTCCTTACTTCTACATGTATCCACTAAGTGGCCTTGGATATATCACTGAACTGCACCTTGGTAAATTAGCCTTAAAATGTGAATGACTACAGGACACTCCCCCTAGAATTATGGCAAAACATCAAATGAGAGAATAGATTTATGCGTATCTGTGAATGATGTTGTTGCTGTTAACAGCAATTCTTTTGTAGCAGTTGTCTTTATACTAGAAGCAGTGGTAGCGGTCGTTGTTACAACAGGGCATCCAAGTTCATTCTGTGCTATGGAAAGTCCAACGACTCCTTCCCTCTTCAGCTGTACCAAATAGTGTGTGGTTATCCTCCAACCCCATATTGCTTCATCTCTCCTCTGTCTTTTTATATATTTTGTCTTTCGTGGAAATATTGGTTCCCTATAAATTGGCCTGATAAAGTCCAGAAACTGCCCAAATCTCAGGTCAAATACTATTAACATTATTGTGAAATTCACCCCAACTCCCCAAACAGCCTTAAACATTCTTCATCCCATTTTTCTTTTCAGTTTCTAAACTGAACTGGGAGGGAACAGGTACTATGTTTTATTTTATTTTTGATGTTACTGTATTCCCAACACCTCGGGAAGTGGCTGGGATACATGGAGGCCTCTGTAGGAAGCTTTGGAACCAAGGAACAGAACTGGATTAGCGTGAAGGAAGTATGTTATCTCATATCCCATGAAGTACAAAGACAGGATGGGGTCCAGGGCTCATTCAGTGATTTCACAACCACATCAAGAACCTGGCTCTTCGCATCTTCCTTCCTTAGTGAGGCAGCCTTGCCTGCAGGTAGAAGTCTTCATGTGAATAAGATGGCTGCCACTGCTCCAGGCCCCTCAGCCAGGTGCAACAATGACAAAGAAGGAAAGAAACTCTCTTTTCCTGTGTCTCCTTTAGAGGAGCCAGAGCCTTTCCCAGAAAGCTCTCAGAAGGCTTCTGATATTCCATTTCTCAGGATTAGGTTTTATGTTCATCTGCAAACCATTCATTCACTGGGGAAATGAGATTACCAGAATTACTATAGGCCAGGGATCACCACACATTTTCTGTAAAGAGCCAGATTGTAAATACTTTAGGTTTAGCGAACCATACAATCCTCAGTGCAACTACTCAATGTACCCTTACAGCACAAGAGTACCCATAGACAATGTGTAAGTGGATACAGTTAGTTATGCTCCAAAAAATTTATTTATGAACACTGAAATGTGAATTTTATACGGTATTCACATGATGCAATATTCTCCTTTTGAATGTTTTCAACCTTCTAAAAATTGTAGAAACCACTCTTAACTCATAGGCCATGCTGGCAGCAAGTTGGGTTTGGCCGAAGGACTATAATTTGCTGACCCTTGGCTTATATTTGGAGTCAAGTGTATGTTGAAGTGCACGGCTAATATTTAAATTTATCCACAATTTCTGAAGGGCACAATAAATATTTTTTAAAAATTAAAGAAATAAGTGACTAAAGAGAACACAGTTCTTGCCCCTGAGAAGTTCACAGATATGCATGTATATGATTTCCTGAAAGATATGTTTTAAATAACTGATTTGCCTAATAATGGTGGAGTTAGCAGAACTAAAACAACCAAAAAATTTGTGGTTTGTGACAGCTTAGATGTTGAATTGTGAAAATGGAGGGTAGCCCTGGATGGTTTGGCTCAATGGATAGAGCATCAGCCTGCAGACTGAAGGGTCCTGGGTTCGATTCCAGTCAAGGGCACATGCCTGGGTTGCAGGCTCGATCCATGGAGGGGCCGTGCCAGGAGGCAGCTGATCGATGACTCCCTCTCATCATTGATGTTTCTGTCTCTCTCTCCCTCTCTGAAATCAATAAAAATATATTTTTTTAAAAAAAGAAAATGGAGGGTAAATAATCTTTTGTGTTAGGATGTGTGAGAAATACAGATCTGAAAACTCTTCAGGAATCCAAAGTCATAAAACGTTTGCTTTGATGGTAAGTAGGTGAAAGAGATTACTTAATGGATGTTTTCTATGTTAGCATCTACTGACTTCACAATTTTCCAAACATAATGTTGCATGTATCTGGATGCAGACAGAGAGATAATTATAGAGTAACTGCTTGCACTCAGTGTAAATTAATCAAATGTAAATTAAATAAACTGTAAATAGAAGATACTCCTTAGCTGATACGGCAACTGAATCACCTCCATTATAGACTCATTTTTGTAAAATTACATCTAATCATAGTGTTTTAAGATAGTGTTTGGCAAAACATCTCTAAATCTGTCAACAAAAGCAGCGATTACTTCTTTGCGGCTGAATACTTTTGCCAACAAACACCCATCTGTCTGGAAAGATTTATGTATGGTTCTGCCTAAAGGCATGGCTAAAATCTCAATGACCTCTGGAGGCTTCTTTCACCTTTGTGCTCTGAGTCAATAAAAATTCATTTTAGAGTAATCTCACTGTGATCCTTAAAAAAAAAAAAAAATTCAAATCTAAAATGTAATCAAGTCTATTCCAAGAATCCTCGAAATAAATAATCTTCTAGGTAATTATATGGCTTTTTCTGCTTGATCAACATTTGAATCTTGTTTGTCAGTGGCTGCTTTAATAGTGTCCAAATTCCTTAATATAGCTCATAAGACCCAGTGTGGCCTCAGCTGCAGTCGGCACCACTGCTCTTTATGGCTCACTGGTCTTTCTCAGTTCTTCATGCACATGGTGCTTGCTTCCTGGCCTTGAACCATGCACTTCCTTCTGCCCAGGCCATGCTTTCCCTCTCCCTAGCTCACTTACTTTTTGTTAACAGGTCCTCTCCCATAAGGCCTTGGCTTAGATTGGGAGAACTGGAAGCCTACTCTGCCACCCCTCCCCCCCACCCATCATGGGTTAGGTGGCCCTTCTATGTGCATAGCTACCCTGTGCTTGCTTCCTCCCTTGTACTATTTATAATCCAAGCATTTTCTGTGTATGTGTTAGTCTCTTAAAGGTTGAAGACAGGAACTGTGTCTTGTTCACTATAGCAAAAAGTAGAGGCTAGTTCATAAAGGGATTTATGTCTTGCTGAAAAGTTTTGATTTTATCCATAAGGATGTAAAAAGAAGCCATTGGAGACTCCTTAGCTGATAAGGCAACTGAATCCCCTCCATTACAGACTCAAGCTCATATGTGCTTTTCAGTAAGATCACTTTGGAAGTAATATAAGAGAATGGACTTCCAGAAAGCAAGCGGGTGATGGCGAGGGATCCACTGTAGAGACTGCGAGATCACTTAGTGAGCTGTTGCTCTATTCCAGGTGAGAGAGGATAGAGGACTGTCCCATGGCCATGAATACTGTGAATGGAGAACAGTGATCAGTTTAGAGATATATTTAGGAGGCAAAAATCTATACAATTTGTAACCAAATACGTAAAAAACTGAAGGACTGGGAGACAAAGAAATCAAGGCTTGGATAATTCAGCAAATGATGATGCTAGTCACTTGAGAAGAAATATAGGATGAGGAGCAAATGGAAGCTGGGGGAAAGGGATGCTTAATTCCACTGCAGACTTACTGATTTTAGGAACCTGAAAAGCATCTGGGAGGAGATGACCAGTCAGATATCTGTACAGTCAGTTGTTGTATTGTTCAAGCTTCTGTTTAAGCTTTCCCCTATTTTTTGGACATCCATTTTCTTTGGGTGACCTACAATACCCTTTATACTCTGATGACTCTCAAATTTAACTTTTGGTCTAGACCTCTCTTCTTCATTTTCAAAACAGCACCTGCAATAGTAGCCAAGAGCTCCTGGGCCACATCACAGCATTCCTAAAGGACATGCTTTGCTGCCCTTCAAATTCCATTTTACAAATGTGATTCCCAGCCAGGCCACACAAAGAATGGACACCGGTAGTGTCAGTGATGTGGCTATCACTGCTCTTTCCACAGAATTTGGAGAGCACGCATCTTTGGGTAGATCCTAGGGAAGATTGGCTTCTCTCTTCTCTGATTAGTTATCCAATGTGCACTAACAGTTTGTGTTCCAGATGGGCTGTGTCCCCCACTCCCAACCGAGATGTTTCCAAGTACTCAACTGATTTTGTTTTTCCTGTGCATCTACTCTGTGCTTAGAACTGGGTCAGATCTAAGGAGAATGATATCGCTGGAAATACAGAGCACACTAGAAGCAATTACAGAACAATAGAGAACAACATATAGTCAAGTATCACATGAGAGTACAAATGACAGTTCAAATAAGGCAAGGTTAAATTAGCTAAAATCATGGCAATGGGTGCAGGAATAAAGAGAGTATAGAATTTGAGCTAGCCCCAAGGAACCAGCTATTATGGCAATTAAAAATTATCCAAAGTACTTCCCTCTTCCCTCACCCTCGAAAATAAAGCTAAATAATAATAATAATAATAATAATAATAATTAATAATAATGTATAAATAATGATTTGCTTTAATTTTTTAAGTAAACATATGACACACCTGTTACTTTTAAAAGCGGGGGGAAAGGTGTTAGCAAATCAAACCATAAGGTGTCACAAATCCAAGAAAGTTGAAAATCAACACATCCAAGTCCCCCTTGGGTTGGGAGAGATTTATGCTTCTTAACGGGCGTCCAGACATTAGTAGCTCAGACCCCCACACTGTATCCTGGCTTCATTTAAAGGACCCATAGGTCAGACCAAAACACAACAGGGCTTTATATGCCAATTTTTCTTGACTCTCTGTGGGTCAGGGGAAGTTAAGCTCATGTAATTAGAGGATAAAGACAGAGGCTGGGAGTGGGGGATGGAAGCATGATGAAAGTTCCAGAGTTTAAAGGCTCAGTAGGAAGCCAGAGGAAAAGTCAGTAAAGTCATGTCTTTGTGAAACATGTGTTTTCCATGGCAGAGCAAACCTACTTGCCATTACACCCAGGACCTCTCTCTGTGACTTGGCACTCTCACCCACCTGTGTGGCGAGGACCATTCAAATTCAGTATGATGATCATGAGCCCACTGTTATCCGGAGTTGCCCTCTCCATTATCAAATACTGATTCCATTACTGTTCAGCCTAATAACAGCGCTGAATGCATTTAATTGCATTAGTGTATTTCACAATGGATAATCTAGGTGATTTTTTTATGATAATTCTCAAGTAAAATATTTAATTGGTTGAACTGTCAATAAATGATGCCAAAGAACAAAGAGGCTCCTATAAATGACAGGGCCAGGCTCAAAAGCACAATCTCAATGTGTAATCACCAAAAGAGGTAAAGAAGCAATGACTGGCAGCAATAAAAACAGAGCAGTGGAAATTAAGAAGAGCCATAACTGAGAGAATAATGGAGAAGGACCTGTAATCCTCAGAGTGAATATAAAAGAATCTCGGGCTGTCCCAGTGACAAGCATCAATACTCATATCAATGACTAGACCCCAGAAATAGTCTCCTAGATTCTAGCTGTGCTATTAAACTAAGGAAGCCACAACTCCTTCAGACTGGAAACCAGTGTTAATGGACTCAGTAATCTTCTTCTGAAACCGGGTATCACCTAGAGAACCAATCACCAAACGTACTGCCATGAGTCACCAGGAAGTATTATCAGTAATATTCTTATAACAACATAAAATTTCATGTGTTGGTCAAATAGTGTTTATCTATTAGAAATGTTGTCACCTATCATTACAAAGGAAAGTATTTTTTTGTTGTTGTTGTTAATTCTCACCGGAGAATATTTTTCCCATTGATTTTTAGAGATAGTGGAAGGGAGGGAAGATGGGAGGGAGGGAGGGAGAGAAAAAGAGAGAGAAAGAGATGTGAGAGAGACACATCAACTAGTTGCCTCCTGCATGGGCCTTGACCAGGGCCAGGGATTGAACGTGCAACCCAGGTATGTGCCCTTGACCGGGATCGAACCCACAAACCTTCAGTGTATGGCCAATGCTCTAACCACTGGGAAATACTAGCCAGGGCACAAAGAAAAGTATTTTTATGTCCATAAGGTTTTTCAGTCTTTATTCATTATCCATCCTCCATTGATCCCTCCATAGATCCTTCCATACTTCCAATCTTCTTTCCCTTCTTCCTTCCTTTCTTCCTTCCTTCTTTCCTTTCTTTGAGGTGTACTGAGCATCTGCTAAATGCCAGGCACTGCTCTGAGCTTCAGAAAGAGTTTTGACAGACAGGTGCTTTCTCCAGTGTAGTTTACATTTTAGAGAGGGAAGGCAAACGAGAAACACGTAAACAAATACATAAAGAAAGAAAACTTCAGATACTGCTTAGAGCTATAGCGGAAAGAATAAAAAGTAATGGGAGCGAGTGAGACTGCTTTAGAGAAGATGGTGGGGAAGGCCCCTATTGGAAGAGAAGTGATGTCTGAGCTAGCACTTGAACGTGGAGAAAAATCAGCTATAATTCAGGCTTCCTCAAATTGCTCAGTCTTAGCATTGCTGACACGTTGAACTGGGTAAGTCTTTCTTGTGGGAGGTTGCCCTGTGTATTGTAGGATGTTCAGTAGCATCCACGCCTCTGCCCACTAGATACCAGTAGCAACCCCATCTCCAAGTCATGACAATAAAAAATGTCTCCAGGTATTGCCAAATACCCCCAGGGGATAGAATCACCCTGTTAAAGAACCACAAGGCCACGTGAAGATGTGGAGGAAAATCATTCCAGAGAGAAGCAGCAGCACAGACAAACTCCACGATGGGAATGAGCTTGATGTGCCGTAGGGAGAAGAAAGCCGGCCGGCCAGTGTAGATGGAGTGCAGTCAGCAAAGCTTAGAGTGAAGCGAGATGAGGTGGGGAGGGTGCCGGGTCAGGAAAAACCTCAAGGCCACGGTAGGGTTTGCATTTAAGTCATGAAAACACATTCTTGATATAGAAGCTGTTAGTGCCACGGAGTAAAGAATAAATGTGTGAACCCAAATTATAAAACTGTCTATGCTTCAGCAATTAACCAAAGGGTATGGAGCTAATCCATAGTTTGAGAATTCATCCTGCATCTGAATGCCCATATCTATAGCAACACTGAAGAAGAATCACCTAGGTACCTATTTTATCTCCACTCCAGTAATTGTCTCCTCAGTAGGTTATTGTATTTCATTCATTCCCCTTCGAAAAAGTGTTCCAACTAATTTTTAAATGGTTTGCATTGGACATCACCAGTACTAAGTGGAGATGCACTTAATTTATCATCCTTCATCCCTTCGTGGCTTTGGACAGGACCAGGATTGTCAACAGTATATAAATCATACGTCACATTTGATTTGCGTTCACTTTCCATGTTATTTTATCAGAGGTAAAAAAATAAATAAGACCTCAAACTGCCAGCACAGGAACTTATTTGGGAAAGTTTATACTGAGACAGAAACAATAAAATCCTTCTCTTTCTTTTTCCCAAAAGAGAGATGTAATTAATGATGACAATCCTCTTGAACACTGAAATAGACACACCTTAACATGGGAAGTAGAACAGAATTTCTCGGCTGGGTTATGTCTGGGGAGAGTCGTGCTGAAAGCTCTTAGGCCGACTCCTCAACACCTTCGAATTTCAGCCACACAGAAGTTGCCTTCAAAATTACTCAAGCATGATTAATTGAGCTGCAAGCTAAGAAATTGACTGTATGTCAGAAATAACAACAAAAAGAGAGTTTGGAGCAATTTGTAAATGGTGTGGTAGATACAGACTTCAGGTCATTGACAATAAAAAAAAGAAGGCAAGGAGATTTTGCAGATCAGCAATATTGACAAAGTGAGTAAGAGTGTAAAACACCTTATCCTTCTCTCGGCTCCATAATCATAGAAGCTATGTGATCTAGTAAAGAGAGTTTGGGGCAGGAAATGGAGTTTCTAACTTGCATGGCAACAAACTACTGTCTGACTTTGACAAATCTCCATGCTCTGCCTCAGTTTCTTACCTGCCCAACAGGTGAAATAGGAGCAAGTGTACTTAAGCCCACAGGGTAGGTCAAATCACATAACATTCCTATGTGCAAAAAATTCCACAGAGAGTATAAAATCTTATAAATATGTAAAGAATTATGGTCAGCAAATCACCACAAGGCCTGGGGCTTTATCCTATGAGTGGTCTTTTTATGGCTAAGAAGAAGAAATCCCAATATTAAATTCTACTTCAAGTGGCCCACATAATCCCCAGGTCCAGATGGTCTGTGGACAGTGTTCAGTTCATTTCCCTGCATGGAAGCTGAGACTACAGGACTACACCAGGTACTTTCTATATGATCTTATACATTTTATGACCATATTCTAGATGGCAAACAGAAAAGGATGTTTCAAAGGTCTCACATAAAATCACAAAGCTTCTAACTAGGAAGCAGGATCTGAGCCTGTTCATTCATTCACTCATGTGATTTACTGAGCACCTACTATGTGCCTGGGGCAATGCTGGGGCAAAGCAGAAAACAACACAGGCAGAATCTCTGGTCCTTTGGTGCGCACAGAATTGTGAGGAGAGCCTGATAAAAAGCAATAAACACAAGTTTACCTGATGCCAAAACCCAAGGCCCTTCCACATGCTGCCTTCCTCTGAGTCATCGCTTGGTGGGGACAAAAAAGAACGAGAGGGGCAACACCGGCACACAAACAACAAGGCCAAACTGAGCATCCCCCATAAACGAGAAATCCAGAAAGAATAAAGCCAGATGAAAGAGGCTGCCAGAACACTGAAATGTCCGCTTCCAAAGTCTAAATTGAAAGTATGTGCATTTGGTTTGAGTGTCTAGAAAGCCAAAGGCAGGCGGCTCACAGACCATCCACAGCACAAAGACCACCCCTCTCAGGGCACAGGCGTGGAAACCAGCCCTCCACCAGAGGGCCTGAGGTTTAGAGAAATTAAAAGGCCTGGGTCCCTGGCTCCTGGAAATGGCAAAACAAGACGGGAGCATATGCCTCCCCACCTGGCAGCAGCTCCCCCTGGCCTGGAATGAGTGTCTACACTGGCCAAGGGAAGCTGGCAGCCACCGTGGCCTCGGGTGGGGAGAAGCCGCTGCCAGCCAGCACCAGCACGGGGCTTCCCGACAGTCGGCTCTGCTGGAACAAAGAGGGACGAAGGGAAGAGCTGTGAATGTCCAGCCTCCAGGCTCACATCTAAAAATTGAGAGCAGTGCTGTGCTAATGGAAGGTCGGATCTGCTCCAAAACCTTGGGCACCGTGTCTGGGATGCAATCTGCGTAATTTCCTGATGCCCCTGCTCTGAATAATGGATTTGAGTTCTAAAGGAATTTATGCCCCCAGGACCAAATTACCCAGATAATTGAAGATACAATGAAGGGGAGGGGCGAAGTGGAAAGAGAGAGCGAGCGAGGCCTCAATTACACAAATTTCTCCTTCGCCCTGAATGAGTTCAACATTTGAATTCACCAAGGAATTTAATTTTTAAAGCCAGGTTATTTCCACAAACTGCCCTGGGTTGGAGATCCGGATTCCATTGCTCTGAAGTACAGGGAAGCTGCCTGGAGGCCTGATTGAACGTAGGCTTACAGAATTCCGAGCCTGGACCCCGCCCCCTCCAATGCCCCTCCCCAGACCTCCAAGAGGAGGCTCCACTTCCTGGTTTCAGCCTCACAATCACAAATAAATCAATGACACTACATTAAGGTTAGAGATGCTTACTACTAAAACAGGGTTGATTAGAGCCCGTAGGGCCGCTATGGGAACTCCAACCCACCTCTCAGTCACCCTAAGAATTTGATGGTAACTTTAAAGGTAGGATGGTTTGAATTCCTCAAAGGCGCATGCCCACCCTGCCCCTGTGCCCCTCTGCCCTGGTTTTCACACTTGGGTGTTCACATAATTATTGGCAGAGCTCTGGGCACAAATCACTGTCCTGGATGCACGCATTAAAGGATTTTTCAAAGTTAACTTTGTCACCTCTGGGCTGACTTAACAGCCCAAGCACAAGGAAACTGTGTCCCCTGAACATTGCTTATGGGCCTACCTTCGGGATTAATGACTATAAGTCAAGTGCAAAACCTTGCTCTGTTACACACTAAATGGAAGAAATTCATGAAATGTCAGTGTCCAAAAAAATAAAAAATAAAAAAAATAAAAATCCCACAAAATGCTCCTCTCCATGTGTTCTCTGGCACTGGGTCCCCTTTGCTCTAAGAGGTGGGAAAGGGACACGAAAAACTACATGAGTCAAGTTTCCCATAATTTAGTCCAGATTTATTGAAAGATTAAGGAATCTTCACTATAGATTTCTTATGTACCTGAGCACACTATATTGTATTTATGGGCCTCATTGTTGTCAGTATTTACAGAACTGGATGGACGAATGAATAAAATCAAAGACACTGAAATATGACTGGAGTCTTCTAGCCCGGGAGCCAGGGGTGTAACAGGTAGTGGAATACATTAGTAATGTTGGTACATTAGGTACAGAATTTGCAAAGCACCCACCCCTGGCTAGCTCACGCCAAGTCCGTCATGAAGCACCAAAGGGCTCGGGGTGTGGGCAGGATGGATGGTGGTGAGGAGTCTGTAAACAGGTGTTAAACCACTTATTCAAGCACTCCTACAAATGGCCTGATTTTCCCAGCATCCTCCTGCTCTCTATGAGTCACTGTGGGGAACAGCAGTGAGGTTTGGAGTTGAGTTATAACCATTCAGTGAAGCATTTCCCTCCAGACTGTACAAAGGAAAGGGGCCGTGTTAGTAAATTTATTGACTATTTCATTAGATCAATATGGAATATGATTTAAAAGGCTCTGCCCAGGCTCTTTAAATCTATTTAATCAACCCAATTAATAAAAAAGAGTAAGAAGTTGAAGCATATCCTGTAAGGTGCATCATAAATATATTCCCTTACTTGGGCTTTTGATCTCACCCAGGTAATTAACAGCTTTGGTTAAGTTCAGTCATTCCTACATGCCTGGCTATGGTCATAAAAACCCCCAGGCTACGTGTAGCTCTTGGATTTATTATGTTTTTCTTACTGCAAGAGCGTCTCTCACATTCCACTTCCTCTCCCCTTGAGAAGTCTATGCAGCCATTGCTTTTGCAGCTGTCACGAAGGCTACTCAGGCTGGAAGCCTTGTGCTGCTTAAGAGGCTGGGTGCACTCGGCTGTTGGTTTCCATTTTGGTAGTCTTTTCACTCCCGGATAACTATTCCACACTATCTCCTTCCGAGAGTGGGGAGATAAACATATCCCGTAGGCCTGACCTCCCAGGTTCTTCACTCCCACTGTCTGTCCATTTTCAGCTACTTTCCATAAAAAATAAATAAATAAATAAATAAATAAATAAATAAATAAATAAATAAATGCCTCTCCCTGTTACACAAAATATGGTCTTTATTATGGAATTTGGGGTGATTTCCCTCCCTGTAACCAGTGAGGATGAACCATTCTCATCAGCTGCTCAATGACCCCACTCCAATCTACCCTCCTTCAAGTCCTCCTCCTACCAGCTCCTCAGACCCAGTCTTCCTAGCGGTGAAGCTCAGAGAAGCCTAGGTAAGCCAAGTGTCGCCCAGGGGTGTGAGGGAAAGTGAGGTGTCTGCCTAATGCCAGAGGGGCTGACATCAGAGGCATGGCTGCCCTATTTCACTTTTGCCTGCCTCTCCTTATTTTGGTCCAATTCAGTAAGTATGTACAGAATCTCTACCATTCTAGACACTGTCCGAAAAGACACAAAACACAAAATGCATACTGGGCACGTGAATTTTGTAATCTTTGTAGGAGATAAAAGCAGGCTGACATGAAATGCTCATGTTTAAGACCTTCTTCCTCTTAAACTGACTGTTTACACAAACCGTTGGCCATCATTCACTCAACATTTATTGGGTAGCTGTTACTCTACACTACACATAGTGTGTGTGTGTGTGTGTGGTAAAATGATAAGTGAACACTAACTAGTCTCTATGGGTGTACTGTAGGATCAAAGAGATATAAGACACAAAGAATTTCGTGGCTCCTCATACAGCGAAAGTTACTTGAATAAGACCCAAAAGAGTTTAATTAAAATCTTCATACCATTTTAATACAGCCTACACTTCCTATTCTATTGTACACTGAAACCTCGCTAATTTATTCAAAATATGTAAAGATCCCTTGGATTTACATAAACATGTGAACTAGAGAACATATTTAATAAAGTAGTATTTTTTAAAGTATAGTAATTCAGATTACAGTGGACAGGATATTTAGCAGAGGGTGTAGTTGGATAACTAACTACATATAATAAGTTGTTTCCACATCCGCTGCTTGCAAGCAGGGTGTCTAAAACACCAGGGGTGGCTTGAAAACTGGGTTGTTTAACCATTGCAATCGTTCCATTGTCCTAAATAGCAAATTATTTTCAAATAAGCCTTCCTTCCTAGACTAACATTAATTTACGAAGAGACACCCTCTTCCAACACTGCTACCTTTTAGCTCAGCCTCTATTTAAATAATCACAAATACTGAATTGCAGAGATTAACCATCATTATTATGCTTGAAACTGTTTGAGCCCTTGAGAAATGTCAGATACCGGACTAAGTGTGGTAAGTACTAACGTTATCTCATCGATTGTCACAACAACCCTATAGGGTAGGTCGTCTTATTAGCTCTCTTTTACAGATGAAAACATTGAAGCCAAAGGTCCCATAGCTAGTGAAGACTGTCTGAATTCACAGCTCCTACTTTTAAATGAATCCAAAATCAATGGAGTTGTGTCACATACATGCAGTTCAGGGTTAAAATAAGTAAGTAGGTTGGCAAAAGTCCCAAAAATATCCAAGAGCACAGAGGGAACAAATGTGATTTTTTTTTCCCTTCCAATTTCCTTTTAACCTCCTGATTTCTAGAGGGACCGTTTTTGCTCTGTGCCTCCTGTTCTTTTGCCTGCCCTCCAATCAAAGATGCTCAAGTGGCCAAATCCACTTAAAACATAGAAACTGTTCCTTCCTCTTGCTTCAGGTGCTTGTCTGTGTGAGGCAACTCTGGGACGTGTGGTGGAGAGGGAGCTCGGAGAATGGGGGTAATTCCCATCACTAAAATTAAATTATTAATCTTTTATCAATTAATTGGATGAGGATTGGTGGGAAAGACGGGCCCTCAGCTCAGCAGAGCTCTACTGGGTGCCAGATAAAACAAGAAATCTGCCCGGGTGAGATGGTAAGAGGGGAGGAGAAGTCACAGTAGTAATCAGTGTGAGAATCCCCTGGTTTCAGGAGCGGGAGAGCACACCAGCTCCCAGGAGGGGAGAGGCGGAATCGCTGAGATTTCTCCAGGGGGGGCCTTGACGGAATCAGCCCTCCAGGCCTTGTAAAAAGAAACTCCACTGCTTGCCCAGGAGTTGCTTTTCTTAATTCTCCCGCAGACTGAGGAAGATCAAATCCCAGAGAAGGGAGGTTTCTAGCCGCCCTTTGAACAGATGGAAAGTATTCTTACACAGAATACTATTCCTTTAAAAAATCAAAATAGCTTATATAAATAAATCACATTCATTATAAAAATATCAAACGGCTTCAAACACATATTTTTTAAAATGCTGTTTTTTTACTTGAAATTCCACTACTGCAAGATAACCATTGTTAACATTTAGGAAGCATCATTCCATACATCTCTTTTCACTCATGGGGAAGTATGGACAGTTACAAAATTCCAGATATTGGTTTATTGAACAAATATTTACTGAATACGTACTATGTACCAGAGATCATAATAATACATGCTTTTCTTTAACCATTTTATTTTTATTTTGTAAATATATATTTTTTTATTTTTTTATTTATTTAGAAAGAGAAAGAGAAATAAAAACATGGATGAGAGAAACATAGATCAGCTGCTTCCTGTATGCCCCCTACTGAGGATTGACCCTGCAACCTGGGCATGTAACCTGACCAGGAATCAAGCCTGCGGGAATTGAGCCTATGACCTCTTGGTACATGGGACAACACCCAACCAATAGAGCCACACCGGCCAGAGCACTTTAAGCTTTTTAAAACTCAATAATATTATATGAGCTTATTTGCATATCCTGAGCTGTCTACATTATCATAAATCATAGCATTGTGTTTAATTATAATTCCAGGGATGGACCTTTACATTTTTTGCAACTTCTTGCCATCAAAAACAATGATGCAAGAAGACTTGTATCAACATCTCTTTGATTATGTCTTCCAGATGACTTCACTGGAAATTCAGAACACTCCACATTTATATAATACTTCACTATTCTAGTTGGCATTCTATTGATAGCATGACGATAAAGAGACTGGTTTCATATGGGGACAGGATAAGATTTGACTTTGGGTGGTGGGCACATGCTGCAGTATACAGATCTTGTAACACAGAAACCCACGCTTGAAACCTGTATGTTCATGTTGACCAATGTCACTCCAATACATTTAATAAATAAAATGAAAGACACTGGTTTCAGGAAAACTGACCTTAGAATTGGTCTCATTGCATCCCAGGTAATACTGTATATATATCTGGCTTTCACTAACAAATTTGAGAGAGCAAGGTTTGACAGATGAGGAAACTGAATTACAAAATATATGTGTGTGTGAAAGAGAGAAAGAGAGAGGCCTACAGATAATTCTCTGAAACTAGGAACCAGGTATCCCAACAATACCCGAGTGAAGCCCAGCAGGTACCTGTCCACTGGACCAACAGAAGACTGGTAGCCCCACAGAGCTTTCCAGATAAAAAGTCCCTGAGGGTAGAGGTTATATCTGTATTTCCTGTATCGCCGATGCGTTTCCAGTGTCTAGCTTGGGCTTGGCATATGACAGGTACTCAATAAACAGCTCTGGATTTAATGGACAAACTACCGAACAGGTCTTCATGAACCACAACAAACCATGGTCAGTTTCCCACCCTCATCCCCACACAGCAATCAAAACTCTGAAATGAAGCAAAGAATCCATAGCCGTGTGTGTGTGTGTGTGTGTGTGTGTGTGTGTGTGTGTGTGTGTGTGACTCTTATCCTACAATAAACAGCAAGTCTCCTCCAAAGCAATGCCAGATCCTTGAACTGAAGGACTTAAGCTAAAGGAGCTGGGTAAAAAGTAAATGAAGAAGAGGTATTATCCCACTGAGTGCTTTATTTATCCTTCCTGAAAATTTCCTCCCAACTTCTATTAGCAAATTCTGTTCATCTCTCCCATCCCTGCCCCCCCTCCTCCTCCTAACCCATATTACCTCACCCTCTGCCTCTGTCAGAAATCTGTCTTGCGTACTAATTCATATATATACATACCTTATATATGTAAAGTAGCATTACCAAGTGGGTGGTTCTTGAACACCAGCCATTCATCATGCATATTGATCACTGGGGTAGTATGGTATGAATCAGAGAGCAGCAGTCATTAAATCAAAGATTTATACTAGTAAAAGAGCGCCAGGGCAATTCATCAATTCCCTACCACCCTCGGTGATTAATTAGGTCCCATTCTGACAGCTTAGAAGCTGGTTCACAATTAAGGCTATTACAGTTCTGAGGTAGGTTGCTTTTTTTCTTTTTCCCTTTCCTTTAGGGAAAATGAGGGTAGGGGGGACTAGTCTGTTAGGCTTATGCCATCCTACACTTTTCTTTCATAGCATTTATCACGGTTTGCAAACACAGTTATCAATGGGATTATGTTTAAATCCTCTCTTTCCATTAGTCCATAAGGTCCACAAAGCCTTAGAGCCACTAGCACAATGTCCAGTGCATAGTAGGTGCTTAATAAATGTATATTGAGCAAATGAATTATTAACCAGATGCTTCTGATTAATTATTAACCAGGCCCAGATGTAGCATCCCTTACAGTGAGACTTCCAACATTTCCCACTGGCTCTTATTTTTTTAGAAGTTAAAGTGAATCTTTCTAGACAATGGAATCACACTGGAAAATTGTTTGGCAATCTTGATTGAAGCCACCATATGCATACCTACTGACCCAGCAATTCCAATCCTCAGTATATACCCAACAGGAAGGTGGACAAATGTTCCCCAAGACATGTACAAGAATGTTCATTCACAGCAGCACTGTAATTAATAGACCAATCTAGAAACAATCAATTGCTCAACAGAAGAATGGAAAAATAAATTGTGGTATGTCCATAAGTGAAAAACTGCATAGCAATGAGTCTGAACAGACCATAGCCTCATGCAGCAACATGGATAGAGATCACAAACATTATGTTGACAACACGAAACCAAACACAAAGGGGTACATGCTGTGTGATTCTACTTACATAATGGGCAAAAATGGGCGAAACTGATTTGTAGCATCAGAAGTTGAGACAGCAATTGCCTTTGATGGGTTAGTGATGGGAAGAGAGCATGAAGGAATCTTCTGGGTGCTAATAAGGTTCTGATTCTTCTCTGGGCACTGGGGACTTAGTTAAAATACATCTAGTTACTTTCAATTGTTTCATTTTGTGATAACAAATAGAGTTATATGATTAGTGTTCTTTTCTGTGTGTGAGTTCAATCAAAAACAATTTTTTAAGATAACCTGGTTTGTTTGTCTCTGTGTGCTAGAAGAGGGAGATAAGGCTCTGAGAGAAGACTGCCTTTCCGACTTCAGCTCATGAGCCTGCATCACCTTTCACAATTTCCCAGCAACACTTGCAAAGCTAAGCCTCCTGTAAGTTGAGAGGGTTTAGAAGTGGGTGTTGTAAAGAAATACTGTGCTTTGGGGATATTCAGAGATTTGTGATAATCCTGAGCATTAGACTGGCAAACTAAGACCTAGATTTATAATAACAAAGCCCTCCAATGTTCTGAAGATTTCATGTATATTCAAACACTGATTTTATGCACTTTTTACATATTCACTCATTTAATACTTAAAACACCTTATGAGATAGCTAAGAAGTCCCCCAACTGTAAAGAAGGTGAATCACATCCACTGTCTGAGCCTCAGATCTGAGTCTGTACAATTGGGAATAAAATGCCATGCCCATATAGCAGTGGTTATGAGAAGAGGCTCTGGAACAAGACTATCAGGGTTCAAATCCAAGCTCTGCAACTTACTAGGTATATAACCTTAATAAAATACTTAACCTCTCTCTGCCTCAGGTATCTCATTTGCAAAATGGGATTACTAATAGTTGTCTACCTCACAGGAGTATTATAAGGTGTAATGGAAATCTATCTATCTACCTATCTTTTTCTATCTATCTCTCTCTCTCTCTCTCTCTCTCTCTCTCTCTCTCTCTCTCTCTCTATATATATATATATATATATATATATATATATATATATAGCATTTAGTTATCTACTTCATAGGATTATTATAAGGAGCAATGGAAATCTGTATTTATCTATATCTATATGGCATATATATCCTATCCTGTATAATAAAAGGCTAATATGCAAATTGACTTAACAGCGGAATGACTGGTCACTATGACGCACACTGACCACCAGGGGGCAGGCGCTAAATGCAGGAGCTGTCCCCTGGTGGTCAGTGAGCTCCCACCAGGGGAGCACCACTCAGCCAGAAGCTGGGCTCACAGCTGGCAAGCACAGTGGCGGGGGCAGGAGCCACTCCTGCCTCCACAGCAGTGCTAAGCTGTCAGTCAGATATCCCCCGAGGGCACCTGGACTGCAAGGGCTGCAAGAGGGCACAGGCTGGGCTGAGGGGACCCCACCACCACCAACTGCATGAATTTCATGCACTGGGCCAAGAGAGAGAGAGAGAGAGAGAGAGAGAGAGAGAGAGAGAGTGTGTGTGTGTGTGTGTGTGTGTGTGTGTGTGTGTGTATAGCATTTAAAACTATGCATGGCACATAGTAAGTCCTTAATCAACGGTAGGTATTTATTAATATCATTATTTTTATATTATTTTATTTATATATCTACTCTTTGAAAGAACCAGCAAGTAATACATATTCAATTAGTATAATTTTTAGTAAAACAAATCTGTCACTAATTGTTCTATACCTATTTAAGATCTATTAGGGATCTAGATCCTTAAAACATAGAGGAAATAATTGTCATATCAGACTCCACATTTCTTTGAAAGCCAAGATCATATCTGTCATGTTCTCTGTTGTACACTGAGCCACAATGCCTGGCACCTGCCAGGCACTCAACAAATATTTGATAAATGTTTGACTAAATATTTCCCCAGTATACCTACCTACCTAATCTCCTTACTTCGCATCCATCCAGGAAAGGCCTGGTTATTTACAGAAATTTTCTCTCAACCATAATGACCACAGATATCTCTAATGTTTTAAATTTAAAAAAAACTATTTTATAATAAAAATAAAATATAGCATTCTTTTCAGAAAGATTCATGTGTGTTCTTCAGTGCATTTAAACTATGACTCAATATATCAGAATCTGACTTATCCTTACTTTTTTAAAATTCACTCATCCTAAAGTCAGATTCAATACAAGACTTTCATCCTTAGAACATAAACCTCCAATTACTTCATTTGTTCATTCATTCATTCATCAAGTGTTTGTTAACACTTGTGTCAGTGTTTAGTAGTCTCAGTTATAAGTAACAGAAACCTCAGGCAAACAGATTTTGTCATGAGAATGTATGGCACATGACAGGAAGCTCACAGGCAGTTGTGCAGGCTCCTTGTTTGGTTGGACTGAGCAGCTCACTATGTCATCAAGGACCCATATTCTTTCCATCTGTCGACTCTGTTATCCTCGGTGTTGACTTTCATTCAAACCTCAGCCTGATGACTGCAATCATTGTGGGCTTGGCCAACACTATTGGTTCTCTACCTCACAGTCATACTCTCCCATGACTTCCTTTCTCACAGAAGCCCAGTTTTGTCCAGGCATCAGTGTACATCATTAATTCTTCCTGAATGTAGATGGTAATTATCTAAGCCAATGATGGTCATTCCATTGGTCTTCCTACATTGTTTGAGGCAAGCACATGTCTTGGCAGTATTAGGGGAAGTCAACATTGACCCTCCTAGAAATGTTCTCCACACTCATATAAAGGGACATGAGTCAGGAACTTGCCCCTTTTCCTGATTCTAGACTCTTGTCTCTCCTGTGTGAGATGATTCCTAGAACTGGTACAGCCATCTTGTCACCACTTAGAAAGCTACCAACACACAGTATAGGAAGATGCTAGATATCTTTTGCTCCTGGGATTAATCAACCTTGGAACTGTTCTACCTCTGGAATTCTTGCTATGTGATAAATTATAAAATAAACCCATATTCTTTAAGCTGATTTTAGTTGAACCTCTGAGAAAGTTATAAAGCACTGTTAGACACATATAGTTATCACTACACAAACACACCTACTACAGGAAAGAAAAAGATAACCTCTCTCTGAGGATTTTTCTTACAATAGCAAAAAATTACCCAGATGTCTCAACCTTTTTCTCTCCTCCCCCAACTTCTTCTCAATTCTAATTGGGCCAGTAACAGGCCACATGTCCTTTGTTGAACTAATCACACACTAGAGGAATTGAATTACCCTAAATACAATTAGACCCATGCCTGTGATCTGGGACTGGGATCATCTGTGTCTGAGGTAACTGGCTGCTGCAAGAGGGGTGACTGCCTGAATAAAATGAGTTCTGTTAGGAGGAGTGGGCTGGATGTTAGATGTGCATCCTGCATATTACTGTGTGCATAATGTGTACTGGACTTGGGACTCCCTAGTGATAGGAAGTGTTAAGAACAGTTCTACTTCAATAGTCAAAGTCTGTATCTTATTTTTAGAATCTCAAAACCTCTTAAATCTAAGCCAAGTCATAAGATTTCTAACAACTCTACTTGGGCTCAAGTCCAAATGTGGATTTTGCTAACAGCGATCTTATCTGAAGTAAGGTCGAAGCAGGTTATTCCCACCTCCCACTAACTTTACAGTTAGAAACAATTTGTAAGCATACTGGTATATTCAGGAGTACTTACTTGCTTCCAGGCATGTTTCTAATACTCTCATTTCCAATCAAACTTTTCTGAACCTAGGTCATCAGACTTCCTGGAGCCAAGAGAACCATTCCCCAAACTGGAAAGAGCTTTTCTCCTTTGGAGGTGGTATGATACACTGGTTAAGATGGGGTTCAAA
This sequence comes from Myotis daubentonii, assembly GCF_963259705.1. NCBI lineage: Eukaryota > Metazoa > Chordata > Mammalia > Chiroptera > Vespertilionidae > Myotis > Myotis daubentonii. The sequence continues at coordinate 96,205,000 of NC_081844.1, read as the reverse complement.
TCCATGATCGACCACTAACTAGGTGGTCCTTAGAGAAGGTACTTAACCTCTCCATGCTTTCATGTGCTCAACCATAAAATGTGAATGATAACCATAGTTCCTACCTCTTAGGGTTATTTACGTACTACATACATTAGTGCATGAAAAGAGCTAAGCACAGAACCTGGGAAATGAAAGTTCTCTTAATAAGTATTAGCTGTCCCTATGTTTCTCTCTCCATGTCCATCCTTCTTCTCTCTCTTATTGCATCATTCCAGAGCTACATCATCACCATTAGCAGGGCTAATTGATTAATCTTCTGGCTGGGTGTTGTCAGTTAAACAAATAGCCTGATTTTTTCCCCATTTGGTTAGACTAAGTCACTATTTGGTATAATAGTGAACTTGGCCAATTAAAAAATTTTAAAACATATATTTACATGGTAATACTCTCCATCCTGAGCTTTCTCAGGGGTCCTGGCACTGACCTTTCTGAGCCAGGCCTCTGGAGTCCAAGTGGTTCCATTTTCTTTGGGCTGCTTTCCTGGCTTTGAGCCAGTTCCTCTCCACAGCCTCAGAAAGCCTAAGCTTCAACAGTGCCTTGGGGACCCAGCTTCATTGACTCACAAAATCAAAATATACAAATTCCCCTTTTAAACTATGATATATAACTGGGAGAATATTGCCTCTGCACTGCATTAGGGCCCGCCCTATTACCTTATGGAATTACCCACAGTGGCAGAAATCCATTCACCTGATCCACTGGTACCCTGGGGGCGGCTCAGATAGCATAAAGCCAATTGATAGATGTATATTTGATATATATTTTATGCCTGGAATTTATGTCTTTTCGTGTTTCATTTGCCATTCTGACTCACTTTATGCCACAGGAGAACTAGAGAAATTTCGAGAGGAACGGAGAAAGAAACGGCAAGGAAGAACAGGGTGGAAATCAAAACAGCCATTTTTCTTCCTGATCTAAAACCTTACACCTGAGCAGCCTGATCAGCTCCAAAACAAAGAGGAAGTGTTCCCTGCCCTCCTCCCCCCAGGAAAGGGTTATGAGAAGAGGAGGAGCTAAATCTGGGAGAACAGGAAAATGCTTTCCCTACACACCAACAGCTGAGCCAGATCCCCATTACTAAGTGTGTGTGGGAGAGGGGAAGGGAAACCGAAGATATAAACAATCACAGGCCTGAAGGTATGCATTTTATTCTATACAGTTATCAAGACCCTGCCACACATTTCAGCTCATTTCACTCTCAAGGTGATCAAGACAGATATTTTCAGCCCCGTGTTTCTGACGGTCCAGAGAGGAGAATGACCTGCCCAAGATCATGGCTTGTGGCACAGCTAGACTTATATCCAGCCTTCTGCCTCTTGAATGTGTGTACAATTGATGATGCATAAGCTTCTACGTACAGGGGGAGAATCCATGGTCACGCACACCATTCACACCCCTACTATGTGTCCTATATTTTCCAATAGCTTATTTTTTTAATATTTATACCAATTTATAACAACATCTCCTCTCTCTCTCTCTCTCTCTCTCTCTCTCTCTCTCTCTCTCTCTCTCTCTCTCTCTCTCTCTCTCTCTTTCTCCTCACCGTAACCCTGTGAAAGTAACACAAGGGACTCTGACTCCAGGAATCATGCTCTTAACCACTCTGCCACACGGCCTCTATCAATTAATGAGTGAAGAAATGAAAGTCTACACCTAAAAGATAAAGTTGGCAATAAGACCAGGTCTCCTATTGGCTCAATAAGGATAGGATCCAGGGAGAGACAAAAATCAACTGACCCAGGCCCTAGTAATTCAGTGTGAACAAGATAGGCATAGTCTTCCTTCTCGCGGAGCTTACAACCAGGAGGGTAAAGCAGATACTCTGCCAGGAACAATGAGAGCAGCTAGCCTTTTTCATAGACTCTCCACTGGAAGAGATAGACGTCATGTAGTCTGGCCCACCTAATACAGAAATCTCGCCCACAATCTCTCCTGTAGAAAGGCATGCAGCCTCTGCTGGAATCCTCTTCCAACAGCAGTGCATTCCAGTTTAATCATGAAGCTCTTCCATATATTGAGTACACATCTTCTGCCCTACTATGAAAGCAACCCTGTGAAAGTAACGCAAGGGTTACTTTCAGCCCTACAACACTGTTCCAAACATCTCTTCTGCAGCTCACAGAGCAGGATCTATCCCTCTTCAGCATAGCAGTCCTTCAGCACCACTGAGGACAGCTTCAAGCGACCCTTGAGTTTCCTCTTTCTGAGACTAAATTTCTTCTCTTCCCATCAAGCATTATCTTGGGCCTTGGCTTCCTAAATTCTTCCCTACGAGGTAGCATGCTGGGTGTTACTGAGTTTGCCAGTGAAGTAAAAAACCAAAAAAGAATTCTTTAAATGGATTCTGACCAACAGGGTTAAGCAGGACTATGATCTACCTTGAAAAGGATCCTGTAGTCCTATTAGTTACTGTATTCATGGTTTTAGTTTTAATACTGATCACACATAATTGGTGCATGTTGCACTCAGATATTTGCCCACATTTTCAAAGACAAAGTTATCAAAGTCACTTTTCTCCCAAACCTCTACTTGGGCAACAGTATTTTGTTTTTTTGTGAGTGTTTTTGTTTTTCATGTTTTTTATTATGACACGCAGGGCTTTCCATTTTCTTCTGTTACACTTAATGTTGGTGAAAGTCAGATAGCATTTTTGAACTTGTTGAATAACCAACCCAGTCTTAGGTTCAAAAAAATTATTTTCATAAGAAATCTATTAAGACTTAGCACTTCATGAGCTGAGTGGTCTTTGCTGAAGACTACAATTATGAAGCAGGATCCCATAATTGGGCGTTTCATATGGAAAATCTCTTCTCTGAAGCTCCTTGTTCCCTCACCACCAGCTCTAGAATCTATGCCTTGGCTTCCCTCTGGCCCAGCCTTTGTACTAGCAACTCCTGCCCACCTGCCCCTTCTCCACCATCCCAGCTCCAACCACATGTCTCTCTCTTCTATTATGAAAACAACCCAGTGCACCCCTAACTCCAACCAACAAATTTGTTATCTCAATATGCACTGTCGGAAAATAAAATAAAACTTAAAATTTTCTTTTATGTAACAGGCCTACCCTTCTCGGTGTAAATGCATGTAGTAAGATGGTAATCAGTATTCAGAAAATATTTACTGAGCACATACTATGGGCCAGACACTGAGCTCCTTGAAGGATGCAGTGATGTTCAATATCAGATATGATCCCTGACTTCATGGCACTTACCATCTAAGATAGACAGCAATCAACTAAACATACAGCCAATGTACATAACAAGCGCTGTGAAGGGAGGACACCTCCATGTAATTGGAGGATTTGCTGCCACTGGGTCAGGGAGGGGTTCTCTTAGCAAGAGGTAAATGAGCTGAGAGTAAGGAAGAGGGAGGATTAACAAGAGTATTCACTAATTTACAATTCTAAAGAACTGGAAACAACATAAATGTCTACATAAAGGAATCAGTTGCAGCAGATGCACATGACAGGCTACTACAATTCCTTTAAGGATTAAATTATTGATGCTAAAATATTACAAAGATTTAAAAACTTGCAAACCAACCTAATTTTAAAAATATTAATGTAAAAAAACCTTAACTATAATGTTAACAATGAGAATCCACAGCGCATTATGCAAATTGATTCATTCCAGGAATTCAAAAGTATTTCTATCTTAAAAGCCCATTAATAAAATTCATCATATAAATAGGTCAAAGGAGAAAAATATGATTACCAAGAAAACTGTCAAAAGCATTTGATAAAAGTCAAATGCACTTCATGCTTCAAAAAAAGAAAACCCTTACTTTTTGAAAAAGGACATACATATTCCCCCAAATTACAAATTATGCTAATCAGTGAAACACTAGAAGAATCCCCACTGAAGTCAGCAATATGACATGGGGACAGTCTCACATATTTGTTATTTAATATTGTTCTAAAAGTACCAGCCAGTGTATGTAAAATCAACAAAGTGAGGGATGCAACTTTTAGAAAATGAATACACAATTATCATCATTTGCATATGATAAAGTGATACTTGGAAAACAAAAGAAAAAATAGAAACAGAAACGCATGATGAAGTTGCCATTTACAAAACAATATACAAAAGTCAATACTGGTCTTATAAACTAACAATAACTACTTACAGAATATAAAAGAAAAGAATCCCATTCACAAAAGCAAAAAAAAAAGTTAGAGCCTAAAACAGCCGTGGGCAAACTACAGCCTGCGGGCCGGATCTCGGCCCATTTGAAAAGAATAAAACTAAAAAAAAAAAAAAAAAAAAAAAAAAGACCATACCCTTTTATGTAATGATGTTTACTTTGAATTTATATTAGTTCACACAAACACTCCATCCATGCTTTTGTTCTGGCCCTCCGGTCCAGTTTAAGAACCCATTGTGGCCCTCAAGTCAAAAAGTTTGCCCACCCCTGGCCTAAAACATGAAATAAATATAACAAAAATGTAGTGTGACATCAGAAAAATATAAAAATAAAATTACTGAGAGGTACAAACAAACAAATAATGAAGAAACATAACTTGTTCTCAGGTAAAAAGTCTCAATATTATAAAAATACCCATTTTCCACAAGAAATCTGTAAAAAAAAAATCAATGGAATCCCAATAAGATTGAGAGATGATTACAAAAGTCACTTTTGAAGAGACTATTCACAAATAAAGTGAAAATAGCCCAGAAAATCTGAAGAGAAAAAAAAGTAATGAGAAGTGGTTTGTCTTATAATGTGTGTTATACATATCAAATATATTATAAAGCTGCAAATTAAAATGTTTGATCTAAAAAAATAGACAGATAAATGATACAGACAAGATAGAACAGAAATAGACTTAAATATGCATGAAAATTTAACATGTAATTAAGAAAACATTAGAGTGATCATTTTTAGAAACTAAATACCAAAATCTGAAGGGTACAATTAAAGCACAGATCAGTAGTCAAGATGAAAGGATGAAAATAGATTAAACAGGCCCTGGCTGGTGTGGCTCAGTTGGGTGGATGCCATCCCGTGCACCCAAAGGGCACATGCCTGGGTTACAGGCTTATTCCCCAGTAGGGGGCGTTCGGAAGGGAGCCAATCAATGTTCCCTTTTCACATTGATGGTTGTTTTCTCTCTCTACCCCTACCTCATTCTCTAAAAATCAACTTTTAAAAATCTTAAAAGAAAATAGACTAAACCAATTCAAAAGTTTGAAAAAGAACAAAATAAACCAAAGCAAAGCAGAAGGAAGGAAATAAATAGCAAAACCTAATGCTTTAGAAGAAAGAAAAAGGTAAAACTAATAAATAAAAATCTGGATCCTTCAAGAAATCAACAAAACAGACAAACCACTAACTCACTTAAGAAAATAATAAGAGAAAAGTACAAATACACTAAATAAGAAATAGTAAAAGGTAAACAGAAAACTGAAAACATCATTAGAAAATATTTTGTATGATTCTGCACAAAAATGTGGAAGCCTAAATTAATGGATAATTTTAAGAAAGTACAACTCACCATATTGATTCCAGTAGACAAAGCTTGAATAGGTCCATTTCCTAGAAGAAAAAAAAGAAAATTATCAAAGCCCAACCACAAAACAAAACAAAACAAAACAAAACAAAAAACACAAGCAAACAAAGCAGTAAACCTTAATGACTACATCCAGAAACTAGACCTTAAAAGAAAACATAATCCCAATGCTACCTAACCTATTCCAGGGAATGGAAAACTTCCCAACTGCTTTCATATGGCAACTATAACATTAATAACTGAATCTGGAAAAGGTTGTACCCCAAAACTACAGATCAATTTCACTTGTAAATATGGATACAAAAAGAAACAGACTTTTAGCAAATACAATCAAATAACCAATTGAAATAATGCTCCAGCGCTGCAAGGAGAGTTCAGTGGGAGAAGACTTACTAATAGAACTCACCATGCTAATAAATCAAAGGGGAAAATCATATGAACCATGGACACTGAGAAGGCACTTGACAGAATTCAAATTTGTATGAAATTTGCAAGGATGTGAATTAAGAAAAAAATCATTTAAAATATAGGCATCGCTAAAAACATTGGCATTCCTGGGTCTGTTCCCCTTGAAGACAAGGCACATTCCCCCAGGCAATCAGACAAAAGTAGCCCTGCAGTGAACACACTGGATGCAGGTGAGCCTATGAGACCTGAGCAGGTTAAGGGCAGCTGGTGTGTTAGGAAACAGACTATGGTAGCAAAGTATCACTGCCTCAGACTACTTGCAATATGCAAAGGAAAAGGGAAAATATACCTCTTCAATGTTGAAATATGGCTAGATATTTCTACATGCATCATCTAATTTAACCCTCCTCATCACCACCCAAGAAACAGGTAGAATCATCTCTGTTTGTTTTGGTTTTTTTAATCTTCACCTGAGAATATGTTTTTAATGATTTTAGAGAGAAGGGGGAGAGAAAGAGAAACATTGATCGGTTTTCTCCCATATCAGGGACTGAACCCATAGCCTAGGTATGTGCCCTGACTGGAAATGGAACCCACAACCTTTTGGTGCATGAAACGATGCTCCAACCAACTGAACCAACTGGTCAGGGCAATCTATTTCACAGCCAAAATTTTGAGGAGCAGAGATGCTTAGTGACTTACTCCGAGTGAAAAGGATGGGTTTACATTCAAACAGTCTAGTTCACTCTCTTCCTCTCTACCTCTAATTTCCTTATCAGTGATCGTCACTGGCCAAACCCAAAGGTAAGCCAGAGGGCAGGGGAGCAGGGATGCGATCCACATCTCCTGGGTAGGGAACAGGGGGGAGACGTATAAGGTACACATCTGGAGTTCCTGCCACATAAGACATTCAAGGCTTGAAAAAGATATTGCATATAAACATCTCAGCACCTTCTTGGCACTGCTCAAGTTCTCAGCAAATATTGGCCTCCTGAAAGGTGGCTATTACCTTTCATTGGTGAAATGCCCTGAATCAAACAGACTTCATTTTTCAGTCAAAAGCTTGGCTTTTATATTTAAATTTTAAGAACAAAGAGCCACAAAGAAATGACACAGCCGGCCCCATTTATCAATATCCCTGGAAAACTGGTTAAATATTACAAACAAACCAACATCTGGGCAGAGGAGGAGCATGCCGGTAAAATGAGCAACATTGATTTCCCCTCAAAACAACACATTAAAACCATTTTTAAAAGCAGTGCTGACAAGGGACATTTTTACTAAGGCAATATCTTTTGGAGCTGTGGGCTTATTCTGAGAACATGCTCACTGCCCCATATTATAGATGGTAAAGTTCACACTTAATCATTTGGGTCACAAAGACCACCTAAATATGTCAGGAATAATTTCGCATCTATGACCCTTACAGCTGAAAATATAGATGAATGTAATTAACCTACTTCCAAAATTCAGAAAAAAAATCCACTCTATTCTCTCCTAACTTGGGAACATATGGTGTCGGATTACATGGTTGGCACCTGGCTGACTGCTGGGTCCAAGTGTCGCCTTCTAGCACAAACAGGCAGAGGCAAAAAGCCTGCCCAGAGGCGTCGCCAGCCAAATCCAAAATGGGCAGCTCAAGCCACAGGCTTGGCCAGAAACTGCTATTAACATCCTGGTGGAGGAATCAGAGCTCTCAGCACCACGCTTCAGGCCCAGTTTCCCCTCTTGTCCCCTGACCTCCTCCATAAATGTATTGAGAGGGACCCATGAGGTTGGTTTCTCCTTTGACACACTTTGTATTTATCAGCGAAAAGCTGAATTGGCCTCACCTTTGGGGTTGGCCCTGTTACGTTCAGGCATTTTGAAGCAAGTGGATCTAACCAAATGCTTTCCATCCTAATTAAAGGTGTGTGTCGCTCTCCCCACCCAAGCTCCCAAATCCTGGCGTGTTTATATGGAGTGAAGAACATTCACCTCCGACCTAGTGTGAAGAGAGCCAGGGGAGCATCATCAGCCTCCTGGCCTCACTTTTCTGCTCTTCTCTCCCCGGTCTTACTGTAGACGCCCCCCCCCCCCCCCTCCCGCCCCGTCTCTGTGAATCAACTCAAGCTGCCGGTGCACCATGAGGCTAGTGAATCTGGTCCTTCACATCCAAGTCCCCCAAGCTGCCCATTGCAGTACTGAACACCCCTGAATTAAGTTATTCCTTCCTTCTTGTGAACAGTTTGCTCCTCTTTTTGCTTGCTTTTTAAAATGCGCTCACCCGTCTCAGGTTGAATCACGGATAGAGGGCTTATCCACGGCTGCTCTGGGAATTAAGAAACCCCAAGGAACTGGATGGAGCTAGTGCAGTCAGAATGAGAAGCAGCCTCAGGAAGGAGACCAATGGTGGCAGGTGTGTGACTCCCCTGGGCCATCCTCTCACAACAAGCTGGGAGGTGAAAGACATCAAGGAGGAAAGGTCACTAAAGGGATTAAAAATGGGTCTTTTTAGCCAACTAGAAGGATTCCCCCTAAGGCCAAAAAAGAAAAGACCAGCTACATCCACTAGTGAGAAATGGACCCCTCCTACCACTTACCAGTAGAGACTATCTGGCCAGGACAACATAGTGGGATGGAGGACTGTTTTCTTTCCATGACCCTGACTCGGTTGTGGGAGATATCTGCTGTTTGTTTGCCCAGAGTCTACTTCCTGTTTCTTCTGGTAATAACACTCCCATTTCCTTAATGGAAGGTTTCTTTCCAACTCTAAATGGTTGTGATGGGGTTGCCGATCTTAATCCCTTGCCCCACCCCCATCACCACGGATCCAAGTAGGTGAGACAGTTTCTCATTTTGCTGACATAAGTGAATTAATCCTAGGAAGTGGGCATGTACCCAAGCCAGATCAATGAAAACATTCTCTGAGATTTATATAAAACTGGAGTCTAGAGGAGAAAGCATTATTTTGTCTCTGGAGTCACCAAACTGGGAATATGTCAAAATGGAGCTGCCAGGGCCATGTCCTCAGCCATGTAGAGGAAGCCACTATATAGTCTGTAAGAAGAGGTCCAGAGATGGGAAAGGTATGGAGGAGAGAAAAAGAGATGAGGCCAAGGAAATGAGTTGGAGGAGAGATAAAAGAGGAGAAAGACGGGAGAGAGGTTGGGGAGAAAGGTGGGGGGGATAGGAGACTAGAGAGAGATGGGGGAAAGCGAGAGATATGGGAAGATAGAGGATTGGAAACAGAAAGAGAGGGGAGCCCAGCCAGTGTTGCTCAGTGGTTGAGCATCACCTATGAAACAGGAGGTCAATTCCTGGTAAGGGCACATGCCCGGATTGCGGGCTTGATTCCCCAGTGTGGGGCATGCAAGAAGCAGCCGATCACTGATTCTCTCTCATCATTGATGTTTCTATCTCTCTCTCTCCCTCTCCCTTCCTCTTTGAAATCAATAAAAATTTATTTAAAAAAAAAAAGAAAGAGAGGAGAGACATAGTTGTAGAAATGGGTGAGAGAAAGGTGAAGGAGAGAAAATAGAGAGAGTGCAACAGGAGAGAGATGGGAGAGAAAAAATGGGGAAGAGAGAGATGAGATACAGTGTGATGGGGGAGAGAGAGAAAGATGGGGAGGGAGGGATGAAGTAAGAGGTGGAGGAGAGAAATGAGGGAGAGAAAGTAGTAAAAATGGGGGTGAGAGAGAAAGGCCTGGGGAGAGACAGATATGAAGACAGAGATGGGAAGGGGTGGGGGAGATGAAAGACAAAGAAGAGACGACAGAAACCTGAGGACATCTCTTGAGGTCTTGCTTCCAGGTAACTCTTGTAGCTAATTGCATTCTTGTATATTCTAGTTTATAACCAGGTTTGAGTGGGATCTTATTGTTTGCAACCAAGAATGATACCACTCTACTGCCCTTAATCAAATCCAATTCTAATGAAAACTTGGCTCTCAACCGCTATATTATAGAACCCAAAGATGAACTGGAGGTTTCACTGATCACCTCAAACCATAATCACTCTTAGAATCTACCCAGCCAAATTCCATATTTCAAATATGAGGGAAAATGTAAGTTCCCTTCTCCTGCCTGCAGAGAGCCTGTAAATGTCTTAGTTTCTTCTTTCCTACATCCCGATCTAGATCTGGCTATTAGCAACAAATCACCCACCAGAAATAGAAAAGGCACTACTTGGAGGTTAAAAGCAACATTCAGGCAAAAATGATGCTGCACATCATACCAAAAATTAATATGTCCCCATGCAAAATAGCAATGTGTCTGGTAATGCAAAGATTCTTGCAAAGTAGATTAATAACAATCCGATATTATCCTCCTTTAAAAAATGAAAATGTGTGTTTTTTTAAAGAAAAAAAAAAGCCTAAAGTAGCTAAATCTTGTACCCATTGATGGAGCTGATTTACATAGATAGCATTTAACATCCCATCATCATTATCCTATCAGTCTCCTGTCTAATGTGCAAGCCTAAAAACGTTCAATGTGCTTAGAGGTTAAAAAAAAAAAAAAAAAAAAAAAAAGCCCTATATCCACCAGCCAAAATGGTGGTAAATGACAAAATAAAAAAAGGGAAAAAAAATTTAGGCAGGCAGATGAATATCAACTGAGATGAGAAAAAAGCCTGTCTCCCCCCCCCCCCTACTAATATAGTAACCTAAACGACTGAATAAAAGAAAACAAAATATTTAAGGGTGAAATGTGGCTATCAGATGGGGAGAAGGGAAAGAGAAAAGGAAGCTCTATGCTAATAGTCAAGCCTGCCTCTGCTAGAGAACGCTGCTTTGAGTGTGCCGGCCTTGACTTAAATGGAAAGCAAATGTACATGAAACATATTGCGTCCTTTAGAGTCAATTGTGCGAATATCTGCAGATACTTTTTCCTTTAAAATGTTAAGTGAATTTAATTCTGATGAGAAGAACCAGAGCATGCTCTGGGGTGACTCATGTGTCTGTGTGAGAGGGAAGAGAAGGGTGGCCTATGTGCATACCATCCTCACGTTGAGAGCTCCTTCTTGGCCACGGACTTGGCTGTGGCCTTGTAAGTCCTGTGGCCTCTTTAGTGCCCCTGCCAGCATAGCAGGAGGGATGGGAGGCAAAATGAGCCTGGGCATTTGTAAAGCTGTTGACATCGTCACCCTAACCACTAGGTAGGTTTGAACGGCATCCAGATCCCCTGAGAAGAGCCAGAGTTAGGCCAGATGTGTGCAGCCAGGGTGGGTGTGGAGCTACTTTTTAAATCAACTGAAAGAGAGGTTCGTGGAGGCAGAGAGAGAAGAAAAAGGGAAACAATGGAGCATGGAAGAGCAGGGAAGTAGGAAAGAGGAGGAAAGAAGGTAATGATAAAAGAGATAAAGAGGTAATGAAAGGAAAATGAAAACGTTCTTAACCAGACTGGCGTGGCTCAGCGGTTGAGCGTCAACCTATGAACCAGGAGGTCAACCTGATGGGAGCACATGCCTGGGTTGCAGGCTCAATCCCCAGTGTGGGGCGTGCAGGAGGCAGCTGACCAATGATATTCTTTCATAGTTGATGTTTCTATCTTTCTTTCCCTTTCTCTCTGAAATCAATAAATAATATATTTTTAAAAAATAAAAAAGCTCTCAGCCTCCATACACCTGGTTCCTTACCCTGAACAGTTAAGGAACCCAGTCTTCCAAATATGTGCTGTAAAGCCCCATACCCATGCCCCCCGGCACTTGTCACTCACATAACCCGCTGCTCCTTCCTACCGTGCCCAAGTACACATCAGACCCTTTCCAACGCAGCATGGCAGACAATCACTGCTACTGAATAGGACTATGCCACGGATACATAATGCCCCCCACACCCCTGCGTGCCAGTCTTTTCCCACAACCTTCCTGTGTGCCTGCTAGCAACTGGCCCATCAACAGCAGGCCTCGCCTGGAATTGTTCCTGATGAGGCTGAATTTCATTTACAAGAAAAAGGGACAGAAGTCAATTAAATAGAATGTGATACCAAGAGAAGTATGCAAAAACGTCCCCCCCCCACCCCCAAATTTTTAAACTAACAACCTTGGGCCATGTCTCTTTTTGTCCTACCCCACAGTGTGACAAGGCTAAACCAGACACCCCAGGTTCTCCCAGCCAGCAGTCTAGTCGACTAAAGAACAAAGATAAAATACAGTGACAGCTTTTGAATATTAATAGGGCATATCAGCAAGGGTGAGCAGCAAACAGTGGAAGTCATCCACAAGTTCTAAAAGCAGTTCCTAAAAGCCCGAATTCATCTCGTCGCGCCCCACTTAAGAATTCCACTAAGAAAATGAGCCTTTATTTCAGAAATAAACTTCTGAGATGATGAGAGATAAAAGCAGAGGAAGAAACACGGAAGCACCACAGGACCATTCTTCACTCATCTTCTCCCCTCGGGGCCCATCATGATGCCAAGCACATTATACATGCCCAATAAATGTTTGTGGCATGAGTGATGTGAAAAGAAAAAGAATGCTTTAAAATCCACTTCAGGATGGGAAAGGGCCCTGACAACAGGCCGACCCCGAGCAGGATTACAGAAACAGAAAACAGAGTTTGAGGTCATTGAGATCCACTCCAGACATCACCTAGAGGATCCTTGGAGAGTTTTCATTTCTAAAGTAGCCAAGTTTTCTGGGGCACCACAATCCTATCTCTTTTATTCACTCACCTACCTACTCACTTATTTAATCATTCATTCAATAACTATTACTGGTGCCTACTATGTGCCCGGCACTCTGTAAGGCTCTGGGCTCTGTGGTAAAGAAAGACAAGCAAAGGCCTTGGTCTCATAGAACCTGTATTTGCTTTGTTCCTTCTCCTCGCCCTAAACTATGCCTAGGCCCAACCATCGTATGCTTAAGCCATTTCAACAGCCTGAACCACATCCCTATCATGAATGTCCTCCACCATCCATTCCTCTTGCCCACCTACTCTGCATTCATTTTTCTATAAGATTACCATTATCATGCTGCTCACCTGCTCAAAAATCTCCAGTGGCTTCCTATCAACTATAGTCATTTTAATACCCATTTATCAACCAGGTACTCCTTATTAGGCATGAGACTAGGATTGTAAGATAAAGTCTACACTCTTCAACATAGCACTGAGGTCTGTACTGGCTATTAACTGCTGGATAGCAAGTGACTCCAAAACTTAGCAGCTTAGAACAATAAATGAGTATTATCTTCCAGTTTCTATAGGTCAGGAATCCAGGAGGAACCTAGCAGTCAAGTTGCCAGCCAGAGCTACAGTCATCTGAAGGCCTGACCGAGGCTGGAGGATCCTCTTGCAAGAAGGTTCGTCCACATAACTGTTGGCAGTTCCCCACCATGTGGGTTTCTCCATAGGGCTTCCTGGGCATGTTCATAACCTGTCAGTTGGCTTCCCCCAGAGTGATACCTAAGAGAGACAGAGGAGGAGGAAGCCACAGTGCCTTTGTGACTTAGTCTTAGAAGTCACACCCCATCACTCCTGCTATCTTCTATTAGAAGTGAGTCACTAGTCCAGTTTATAGTTAATGGAGGGCAAGCAAGCCCCACATCTTGAAGAGAGGAATACAAAGAATTCATGGGCTTAACCTAAAACCACCACAAATACATAATCAGATATTACATTACATCATACATATATATCATATTATAATCACCACTATCTTTAATTGGACCCTACCCCATATTTTTATATCTCTAAGCTGGTATTCTCAGTATTAACTTCTATCCTGCAACCCATATGGCTCTCTGGAATACACTGTACCCATTGTAAACACCAACTCTTTCCTCATATGTTGCTCATGCTTGTGCCCCTGTCCTCTGCCCTCCAAATTCCAGAGAAATAGCACAACATAGTGGCTATGATTTTGGACACGGTATTGCGTGGATTCAAATACCATCTCAATTTTTGGCTAGTTATTTAAGCACTGTCTACCTTGATTTCCTCACCTATAAAATGGTAATAACAGTATCTACTTTATAAGCATGTTATGAGAATTAAATGAATCAATATTTATAAATTACTAAGAATAGAGCTTGCCATGCACTGTGCTATTTTAGTATTTGTTAAATAATACCAATAGGATTCTTCCACTTCCAGTTCTAGTTCCATACTATAGCCCAGAGTGAACTCCTTCACAGAACGCCTAATGCTATAATTGTGATCCATTTTAACCCTGGTCAGATCTACAAATGATCACTTAACTCCCTCACTTGTACATGTCTTTCCTCATCTCCCAGTTGCTGGTTCCTGGTGGTGTTTAAATTCTGTGCTGCTTTAGAGCGCCTAGAAGGGAGTAAACATTCAATTCAAAGGGAAGAAAGGAATTAATTCACATTTTAACCCCTAGAAAAATTATTCATGCTATTTTTCTGGTCTCTCCATACACCAAGAAACCACACTCTCATTATTTCCATGTGACCATCTGATATTAGAGAGCCAACCCAAATGAGGCTTTCCCTCAAGATCAGCCACTTGTGGAACTTGTGCAAACACCTAAAATGGATGTGGTGGGATCCCCTTAGCCCAGGAGGCAGGGGAGGACAGGTGTGAGCCTCAAAGAGGGGGGCATATTCTGCGATCACCACAGGTAAAGCAAACTTCAATTATTAGGTCATTCATCTTTAAGAGCCTAATTTTTCAAATTCATCACCAACCAATGCTCCTTCTCCATTCTTGACTCAAACTCTATGGAATTTCAGGGCTCCCCACCTTCACTTTTCTCAAAATAGTGGCATTTCCTCCCCCAAGAGTTTACGGCTTCCAGTCAAAACTTATGCTGGGCCCGTTTTATAGCTGAAACCTGCTGGTACTCCAGGTGAACATATAGGAGATACCAATTCATAGTTACAGGGGGGCTTTGGGAGAAAATTTACCACCACCCCCCCGCCACTCCTGTCACAGATAGAAGGTAGTAGTGGACGTAATTCAGCCACTAGAACCTTCATTAATTTCTTCATTCATTCATTTTTCAATTAATGTGTATTAAGCATTTACTAGGGATAGTTGGTAAGAACAAGAAGTAGAACACCAGCTCCAAGTAAGTTACCTGGAAGAAGTCTCCCTCTCTGGTATCAATTTCTTTTCTATAAAGTGAGAAGGTTGGACAGTCTCTAGGGTTCTTTCCACTTTTAAAAAATTGCTGTTTTTCTGATTCTAATGCATGATCTGCTTTGCCAGGCAGGGCTGCTGTGAAGATGAAGTTAGAAAATGTGCATGAAAGTGCTTTGAAAACTGTACAGCACGGCTGAGCATGAGAGGCATTATCCTCATTGCTGCTGCCAAAGCCCCAAAATCCTTAGAGGAAAGTGTTCAAAGACCTGCTCGATAGCATCCCACTGGGACCCGAACCAGGAAAAGCTCCTCCTCGTCTCACTGGGATCCCTCCTGCTGCTGGGAAGCCCACACGGTTGTTTCTGTACATCAGCAGCTTCTCACAAATAATGCTTTTCAGAGACCGCAACTGCCCCCTGGACAAAAGAATGCACATGTTCTCGTCTTGAGGTCTAGTTTAAGTCCAGAGAAAAACAAACAGGACTCTAATCAACTAGTGATGTCTGCTTTGGGCAGGGGACGAAGAAGTGGTCACCAGCTGATTGCATTCCTAGAGTAGGTCCTTCAGTAGTTATGATGTATGAGCCACAATATGTGCCAGGAATTTTACTATGTGCTTCGCAAGAATTATCTCATTTTTGGAGTAGATACGATTAGTAATCCCATTTTACAAAGGAGTAAACTGAGACCCAGAAAGGCTGACTTGACCCAGACCACACTGCTAGCATATGTCAGAGCCAGAATTAGAACAAAGGCTGAGAGAGGCCAGTATACTTTGTGACAACGTTACACTGAACTTTAGCTTGGATCCTAAGATAGTATATGAATAGGTAAACCAAAGGAACCACCTTACATTTTTTCTGAATAGATGAAATTATTAATATCACCTCAAGGTTACTGGCAGCCTCTGGCTTATTGTGGGAATTGAATCTCTAAAGCAAGAGTCTGTAAACTTTTTAACTGCACATTCCATTAGTTAAAGATTAATAAATTGTGTCATCCAATCCAATATATAAATACCTATTTACATATGTGTGTATGTATTTTCAAAATGCATACATATATCACAACACTAATGTATTAGATACATATTAAAACATATCAAAAATTAAAAGAATTTTTAATAATAAATCTATATAAACAACAAATTTGAATATTTTCTACCCAAACCCCCAAGAGACTCTTGTTCCCTGTCGCTGGGACACACATAGCCACTTTCTGTAATACAGAGCAAAATTAATGCATTTTCCTTATTTTGCCTCTGTTTCCTCTCTGGACTCAGGTTCAAGGCTTGCCCTAGGCAAAATGTCCAAGAACAGGACCACTTCCTCTCCCACCTTCCATTGGATGCTCCACACCTCTCTTTCCCAGGCTCCCAGGTGTACAGGCACCTTCACGCCTTTCATACCCACTTCCCAAAGTCCCCCCTTTGAGTTCTTGTCCTGGACTGGCATCTCCTGCTATGGCCAATAGCCATACATTCATTCATTCTTACATCAAGCAGGCACTTACTGAACCCTGTGACATAGACATACACTGTAGGAGCTTGAACAATCCAACAATGAACCAGTCTCAGGCCTAACCAGACCAGAAGGGGGACTAATGCACACACATAAATTGACACAATAATGATGAGTTGAAAGTGATAAGTTCCTTAAAAGAGACTCAAGAGAGATGGTTTCCGGGTGGAAGGATTGGGGAATGTGCATGAATAAGGAGGCCGTGAGCATGGGCGCAACTTGGAAATGGCAGGAAGTGCACTGCAGGCTCAGGGGGCAGAGGGAGGAAAGGCAGAGAAGTGAAAGAACTTTCTAAGTGGGGCAGAGGATGTGGGCAAGATAATAATCTAACAGGCAGAGAGCTGGTCCAGTGTTATGTGAACTGTGCAGTCCAGGCAGAAACAACAATGCTCACAACAGCGTAAGGAAGGAAAACAGCCAGAGTGGCTAGAACAGGCAGTCTAGGGAGTGCAGGGCCTGATGAGGCTAGAGTGGTGGGCATGACTCACACCCGAAAGGCTCCCAGGGAGAGGTAAGCCCCGGAGTGGAAAGTGTGCAGAGCAGCTGTGATCAGATTCACCTTCAGGAAAGACTGTGCCGGCTGCAGTGCACAGAGTGGTGGAAGGAAGGCAGGTAAGGGAAGGTCATCATCCAGACACTTTCCCCTGGGACATCTTGGTGGTCCAAGACCTCCACTCTGCAGAGCAGTCCTAACCAGTTTCTCAGCTACTCTGGAGCGAGCCCACCATCAAGACTAACCACAGAACACAGGCTCTAAAAAGACAGCAGAGCCCTAGCTGGTTTGGCTCAGTGGATAGAGCGTCGGCCAGCGGACTGAAGAGTGAGTCCCGGGTTCGATCCTGGTCAAGGGCATATGCCTGGGTTGCGGGCTCTATCCCCAGTAGGGAGCATGCAGGAGGCAGCCTATCAATGATTCTCTCATCATTGATGTTTCTATCTCTCTTTCCCTCTCCCTTCTTCTCTGAAATCAATGTATAGTATATATATTTTAAAGACAGAACTCCTGACCCAACCCTGGCACCTTCCACTGACCAAACCAAGTCTTTAGAGCCCAGTGATTTCGGGGGGACATTTCCAGCACCTTGCCCCTTTATCACCTGGGGTAGGCCTCCTCCTGGCAGGACAGATTCTTCTCTTGGTCAATCAGAAGCTCAGAATCAGATTTCCCATTGAGCTCCCGGGGTGCTCTGGCCTGAGCCCACACACTGCCTCTTTAAGCACATTATGAAGATTATCAGCAATGTATCAAGGTGTCTTTGCAGAACGGTATAAACTTCGACTGCACTACTTATTGCCATAAACCACACTTCCAGGTTTTTATTTATATGCGCATTAGTTCAATATGATTGGATCTGTAGGCAGCAGAGGGGATTGGGGTAATTTATATATATATCAATAAAGGTCTCCAGCCAGCCACTGGGTGCTCTAAGGGGAACAGTAGTTCCATTTAAAACATTAGGAACTGAAGAAATTGAAAATAACTCTCTATTTAGAGGCCAAGGATTAAGGCATTTTGCAGGGAAGGTCTCAGCCCAGCCGGGCTATGCTAAAAAGGCTGTTAAAATGTCATTTGGCTGATAGTTAAGCTACAGAATTTACCTTAACCCCTTCATTCAATTGTATTTTTTCTGGGCCGCACAGGAGGACAGCAGTGTGATGGAAAGGTGGATGAGTGCACGGGCCTCCTAATGTCCATTTTCAGTGTCTACTGGGAGCATCACCTCAGCGAGCTCTGCTGTACCCTCCATGAGAGGCCTTCCTGGAGCTGCTGGCCAAGGTTCCCGGTGGCCCCAGCCATGCAGGCCTCCTGGTACATGCTGGGTCAATCAGGCTTTCCCTCCCGAGATTCTGACTATTGCTAAAGTGCCACAAGGACTAAAAATGGTGAAAGCCAACTCATCCTGGTGCTGCTTCCCTGAAGAGACTCCCTGTTCGTGCCTGCCCCCGCCTGCCTTCCCCCCCCGCCCTCATTGCAGCAGAGCTGCCCTGGCTCCTATGTTTTCTCTTCCATTTCATGAACCATGAAATAGCCTTCCAGTGAGTCCTGCTTCTGTCAGCCGGAGTTTCTGTTGCCTACAACTAAGGAGCCTACATGAGCCACTGGGGGTCAGGCTTGGACCCATCACCGAGTAGCTGTGTGACCACTGAAGACTTGGGGCATCAGTTTCCTCCTCTGTCAAATGAAAGTATTGGGAGGGTCAATAATTCGCAAACTTTAGGAATCTGTTTCAAAACTTAGACTCTGGCTCCATCCTTTTAGAGTGGGGCCGAGGCAACTGCTCTGTAACCAGCACTGATTCTGTGCCTACGAACTTGAAGAGCCCATTTGCAAATCATGCCCTCCAGGGTCCTGTCCCGGGGAGGACCCGTGGGATGGCCTCTGGGTGAGGGCAACGTTGACGAAGGTGACCCTCTTGTTTCAACTAGGGCAGCTCTCCTTTTATGTTTTAAATATTGAGGTGACACTTTAAATTTCCTCTGTGAAAAGGGATCTACCGGTGGGGGAAAAATCAAAAGCAGTGGGCTCAATCACCAGACCATGTCCAAGGAGCCTTACTCTTTGATTCCACGAGGCACCTCCCACATGGCTTCCAACAGGAAGCAGATGTCAACCCCTTTGGGGAACTGACCACTGCATTAATTCTATTTGAACTTCAACTTAGAAAGAGAAACAAAAGCAAGACCTCAATCTTGAAATCATCTTCCTAACAAAGGCATGGGCAGGAGTTTATTGCCCCACTGGCCCTGCCTGGCTTGCCCGGTGTGATGCAATTAGATAGCAGCGGAGCCTGTGACCTCTCAGTCACATCTCGGGGCTCCTCCCACAGTGCCTCTTCCTGCCGTGGCGTTTGAAACACCATAAACTGGAGCCAGAGGAGATCCATAAACAGCCCAGTTCTTATTTTTTACTTTAGAGTCCCTATGTGGCTTCATTTATTTTCAAAAGAGCATGTGACATGTTCGTTGGCACCTTCCTTGCCATAAAATATCTGTTGACATTTGTGGTTTGGGGCTGGGTTGGATTAGTTGCTGTTTCATTCCATCTACCTACTGCATGTAGCACCAGGAGAAAACACCATTCTACCCTGAGCCCCTGTCACATCTTCTACTCTCTCCCCAGAGCAACACATGTGTGCCTGCTGCTGAATGGGAAGACTGAAAGAGAGCTACTCCGTCTTTTATCATCTGTGCGACCTTTAACAAGGCACATAACCTGGGTCTCCATATCCTGGCCCAAGAGTGGTTTTTGTAAGGTAAGACAAGGAAAATAAGATTAACAACGGTGACTAACATTTAACTATCACTCACAAGGGACCAGACACTGGCCTACGCTACTGTACCTGAATTGTCTCAGTCAGTCCTCTCACACACATTACGTAGGTATGGCTATCATTACCCACATTTCACAGAAGGAAAAATGGAGACACAAAAAGGTTCAGTAACTTGCCCAAGGCCACATAGCCAATAAGTGATAGAGTAAGCTTCAGTCTCAAGGAGGCTGACTCCATAGTGTTTCATTACAACATTATATTCATGGTGCCTCTTCCATACCTGGTTGAAAAGTTTGGAGGTGTGTCAAGGAGAGGGCTCCTACAGTCTGCTGGAGAGATCAGATGTGGAGGGTGACTTAGGATAAAATAATGCAAGATAAAAACATGGTACAATGGAAAGAACACCAGCTGAGGTTTGTCCTCACTCGCAGTGAGTACGTGCCACTTGTCCCCCTGGAGGCTCAGTCTTCTCATCAGCAAAGTGGGGAAATTATGCCCACCTTGTAGATCTAGTGTCAAAATAGGCATGTGTGTATGGCCACCGACCACGTATTCAGTTAATGGAAGTGATAGAATGTGTGTGGTAGCATGCCAAAAAGCTAGTTGGAAGAAAGACATTAGTCATATAAAGAATGACTATAAATTAGAGTAACACAGAATTCCTTCCAAAATTATAAAATCAATACAGAATTTTCTTCCCTAAATTAAACTCACAGGGAGCATGAGTCAAAAAGTCCATAAAGTTAAATCAAACGAACTTGTCTCTATCTCACACCCACCCAACTTACCTGGGCCAAAGCCTTGAAACTCCTACAATAGGAAATCTCTGTTCTATGTAAGGGCATGACATATAAAGGACAATTTAAACTTTATCTCATGTGAAAACTAAGTTCTTTTGTAGTTATCATCCAGATAGAATTTCTATTAACACATTCATGCAAATATTTTAGATATATTTCTATACATATACACATCTACTCACAAATAAATATTTGTTAGTGAGAGCATGCTAAAATTGAAATCCACTTTTTTCCTTAACAATGTGCCAAGACATTACTCCATGCCAATACATGCAAATAACACATCATCATTTTAATGCCTTCACAATACTCCATTGTACAGATATACTATGATTAACCAATTTTGGAGGTTTAAATGGCTTCTAGGTTTTGCTATAATAAACAACACTGCAACAAATGTCCCTGAACAAACATCTTTGTGTACTTATCCATGAAGGCCTTAGCACAAACTCCTAGATATAAAATTGTAGGGTCAAAGATATGCACATGTATAACTTTGTGTAAGAGTTTCCAGGTTGGTGAAATGCATCCACATGCTGGGAGATGGTACAACCAAGCTAGTTCCATGGGGACACAAGTTCCTGCTCTAGGGGCCCCTCCAGATCTCACGCCACGTGCTCCTTAATCTAGCTGTTCATCTGTATCCTTTAGAACAAGCTGGTCGTCATGGGGATGAGAAAACTAAATGATGTAAATAAGCTCTGCCATCAAGTGCAGGGCGAGCACGGAAAACAAGCCTGTTGGACAGCGAAGCACATGTCCTTTCTGCTCTGGCTGGGCCTCCTCCTGGCTTGTTGGCCCAAGATCAGGGCCTGGCATTGGGCAGGTTGAGTACAAAATTGTGCCATGAGAAGACTGTGGCCAGTGTGAACAAGTTAAAGACTCTGAGTGGTTACTAACTGACCTGATTCCAGCAACACTGTTAGCAGTGATGAAGCCAGGTGACTAAAGGTACCAAACTGGATCCTCCAAGAACACTAGGTACAGGTTTGAACAGGGGAACAGGAAGCTGGGAACTTGAAAAGGTGTTGGAGGGATATCAGACCTGGAGAAATGGGATGAAAAAAAAGAAGAAAACAGATCTAGGCAGTAATTCAATAGTGAATTTAAGGTACATGAAGATTTAGCCTGTGGGACTGCAGTGTGAATCCATGATGGGTCTATGGCTTGATGACATGGACACACAGTTTTTAAAAGTAACTCCCAAGAGGATTTAAATAAAGTATTTTACACCAAACACACACATACACACACACACAAAAAAAAAAACCAAAACAAAACAAAAAAAACTTTGCTATATGTTTCCAAACTATGTTTCTCCAGAATGGTAGTTCTGCCTTAGGGTCCCACTAACTAGTATGAGAGAGAGTTGTAAGTCAGAGGTTGAACCATATGAAAATGTTACATTTTATGGGTCAAAGTGATTGAATATCAGTAAATCCACACAGTTCAACCCAATAATTCATCCCTAACATGAACCAGGTTTTGCCTTTCCATGGCAAACACTGCACTGGCCATCCGGAAAAGGGTGATCACCTATCTGTACCGTGCCCTTTTTTAGGGAGGATGGGAGGAGGAAGTAGCTGGAGACTGTTTTCACTGCCCGTCTGGGAATGTGCAATTACCTGAAGGACGCCTGCGTTCCTTAATAAGGTAAAGGCATTGATTCTGCGTCACTTGATGGTAAAGAGTGAGTTGTCCCTCTACCACTCTTTCTTTGTTAAAAGATAGACTCAGTATAATTGCAAGGAAACTGGTGTGCATTGTCACAAGTCCTTGAAGTCACCTCACTACACACAGGTTAAATCTGGAGGGATGTCACCGCCAAAGAGCCTCACAGCAACCCAGCCATTCGGCAGTTGTGTTCCAGGGAGCTCCGGTCCTACAAATGCTCCAGAAAAGAAAAAGTCCATGGCCATGTGTGTTGGGAGACTAGGACACTCTGTTTAGTTTAAAATGTCTTTAAATTAAATTTAAAAGTTCATCCTCCTGGCAAGTCACGGCTCCCTGAAACCTCCAAGGCCCAGAGAAGGCCTGCAGGAGGGAAGCTTGTCCTCCTAGAGAAGCCTGCATCTGACTGCAATTCCTTTTGTGCACATGACGTTTATTACCGTGCAGGGGAAGAGACATTCAAAATGCCCAACACTCTCCTTTTATTAGAGAAGAACCTGGATTAGGAAGGTTGCACATTAGGTCAATGACAAAGCCAGGATTAGAAGTTTTATCTCAGGCCACTCTACAGGTATTTATTGAGTGCCTGCTGTGTGCCAAAATCCGCACCAGACCCTGGCAAGTATAGTAAATAAAACATGATCCTTGGAAGGAACAGTGGGAAGAAAAGATAAATCCACAGGCACTTTCAACTCCGTGTAACTTGTAATCATCTAGAACATGTGGCTACTGGACACTTAAAATGTGGCTTCTGAAAGTGAGGCATGGAATTTTTAAATTTCATTTCATTTCAATAAATTTAAATTTTAAGACAAAAGCAGTGTAAAATAATTTTCTATTAAATACAGCTTTGTTGTTTTGGCAGGACTATATTTCACTTTAACCATTGAAAATTTAGCCTTTGAGTTGAGTTGAGCTGTAAGTGTGAAATTACACACCGAATTTCAAAGACTCAGTTCAAAAAAATGTGAAATACCTCATTAATAATTTTTGTATGGATTATATATTAGAACATTAATATCGTGGACATATTGGCTTAAATAAAAGAGATAATTAAAACTTCTTTTTTCTGTCCCTTATTTAACTTTTTAACACAGCTAGTAGAAAGCTTTAGATCACATATGTGGTTCATCATATTCCTTTTGGATAGAGCTGATCAAAAAGACTTAGAGAGCTCAGGAAGCAGGATGCCTAAGATCTGGGAAAGCTTCCTAAGAGATGGTTTTACAGTGAGACCTAAAGGAAGAGAAGGAACAAGAGAAGAGAGGAAGGAAGACTGTTCCTGACAGAGGGAATGGCTTGTGCAAAGGCCCAGAGGCTTTTGAGTGGAGGAGGCCCATGGATCCAGGTCCCTGTCATTTCCAGTGCAGGGCACCTTCTTTGCACTGGGCCCCCAAACATTCCTCACACAGACCACTTTGCCTCTTAATATCTCTAAAATCAAATGTAGGCATCGGGTACTTAGAAAAGAGTATTGTTGTTCATATTTCACGCAGATTAAAGCTAAATGTAGACTCCACTCCCACACAGGTTACTGATTCACTTAAAATGTGCATCCATTTTATATGTGCTCAAAGGAATCTTCTTTAGATGAAATAACTCCCACCAAAGCAAACATCATATTACTCTCAGTAAGTACCATTGCAGTTGGCTTCTGTGAGGGCAGGGAGCTGGCCTGGAGCAGAGGCAGGGAGGGAGCTCAGCAGCAATGAATGGTTGTAGCAGGGGATGCTGGGAGGCAGTCCAGCCAAGCGGTGAGAGTTCAGGCTCTGCTGGCTTCCTCACTTCTGGCTGTGTGACCCCAGACACTCTTATAACCGCCCTGCGCCTCTGTCTCCTCATTGTAAATGAGGAAAAGTAATATCTTTATCGGGAATTGCTGGACTTTAGCATTACTGGTACCGGGGCCAGATAACTCTCTGTTGTGAGGGCCTGCTCTGTCCACCGCAGTGCTGAGCAGCATCCCTAGTCTCTACCCACTAGAGGCCAGTAGCTCCCCTCGCCCCGACTGTCACAACCATAAATGTCTCCAGACATTGCCAAACATCTCCTGGGGAGTAGAGGGGGGCCAGTCACTGCCCTTTGAGAACCCATGGTCTCCTGAATGCGTTGTGGGGAGCACATGGAACCCTGCCTGGGAAGTGGTGGTACAGCGCTGAAACTTGCCAAGTGCTCCATAAAGGTTTGCGAAATAAATGCATAAAATGAAGGGAGGAAAAGCGCCTACAGGGATGACAATGGTACTTAGCACATCTGCCATTCTGCGAATTTAACCAGCCATCACTTTAGCCCAGAAACTTCCATCTATCCTCTCTCTCTTCTCACCCCAAGAAGCCAGGCCCTGGGTCTCCCGGGTAATGTGGGCAGAAAGGCCCTGCAAATGGGACATGGCCGCCTCGATGGATTTAATGGTGCTTTTTAAATGTGGGTAATTATAGGGCCTCTTCCAAGCAAGTGCACCAGTGGCAGGAGGCTGAGGGCTCTGGGGCACTGTGGGCCCACATAGCTCAGCTCCGTCGAGCTGATGGTAATGTTATTAAATGTGCTCTCTCCTTTTATTAGGCATCTTAATAACCTCTAAGTTGTACCCAGGAGAGTTGCTGCAGAAAAGGAATTCTGGCCAACCTAATTTGTATTTGAAAATACCCCATAGGCCAACAGAACAAGATTCAGATGAATTTCACAGGCAGCTGAGGGCTACACAAGGCAAGTGTTTCCAAATTGTACTCAATTATTGAATGCAAAATGCCTGCCTCTCTGCCTCCTCCACCCCCGTGCTTTGCCCTCCTTTTCTGCCAACGTCCCTGCACCCCCACACATGCATATGCAACCCACGCTCCAGCCACTGGCTGACAAAGAGACTTAATGTGGGTGCTCCCAAGTCTAAGAGAAATAATGATAAGAGTTCACACTTACTGACCATTTATTATCCTAAGTCAGACGCCAGTACATTCCTCAGAACAATTCAAAAGGCGAGGAATGTTATTCCCATTTTGAATTGGGAATAACCTTATTCCCATTTTATAATTGAGGAAACTGCAGTTTAAAAAGGTGACTATCTTACCAGAAAGAAGTACACAGCTAGATAATTATAGAGCACGGGCATAAACCAAATTCTAGCTGACTCCCAAACTGGGACTCGGCACCACGCCTAACAATTTTCAATAATCGGATGGGGTCAAGGAGTATGGCCCTTTGTTAGTTTACCGAGTTTGGATGACAATATGTTCCAGTCCTATATGGAGTCCTGGGAAAAGACACTGCCCCTACACTCAGAGATTTCACAATGGAAATTATACACATGGAAGGAACACTTTAGAGGGATCGGGAAAGAAGAATAACAACCCCCATTCATTATCAGTGAGAAGTTGCTATATGCCAGGCAGTGTGCTACCTGTTAGAGATACTGCCACAGCTACAAATGAAGGTAGTAGATTTGAGAAACATTCCAGAGCTAGAATGAATAGAATCTATCAGTCTTGACCAAAAGAGTAAAGAACAGAGAGAGCAAAGGAGACTCATATTTCCCTGGCACAAGAGACTATGAGGATGAGCAAGCCATCAGTTGAAACTGAAGGGCAGAATTTGAGGAAGAAGTCATTTGTTTTCAAGTATGTTAAGTTACAGTCGTCCTAAGACATTACAGTAGTTTCCTGTTGCTGCTGTAACAAATTGCCAAACCTTGTGGCTTTAAACAACACAGATCTAACTTCTTCCAGTTCTGGAGATCAGAACTCCAAAATGAGTCTTACAGGAATGAAAATCAAGGTGTTTGCAGGGCTGGTTTTGTCTGAAGGTTTCTGACAAGAATCCATTCCTTGCCTCTCCCAGATTCCAGAAGCTGCCAGCATTTCTTAGCTACTGGCCACATGAATCCAGTCTCTGCTTCTTTTGTCACAGAGTTCTTCTCTGTCCTCCTGTTTTCTTCTTCTAACCACACTTATAATGACATCCACCCACTGAAGTAGTCATGGATATTTCCCCATCTCAAGATCCTTAAACTTAATCACATCTACAAAGCTACCGAAGGTGACATGCCACTGAAGGTGACATGCACACGTCCCAGGGATTAGCGTGTGGACCTACTGAAAGGCCGTTATTCAGCTGACTGCACACATTCCGGAAGCAATGTCTACACAGAAACAGGTAAGTCTAGCACTTGGGGGAAATTCACTCCTTCATCACGCAGACATTCAACAAACATTAAGGCATTCATACGGGTCAAGGAGATCATCACACCGTAACAGTTGACTTGGGATTCATCCCCATAGTTCATAGGCGATGGGAGTTTATGCAAAGAGAGTATGGAGAGTAAAAAGCAAAGAATGGAAGACAGCATTTGGGGGAAATCGACACATTCCTGGAACAGACTGGGAGAGGGGAACAAATGTGGACTTGTCCGGGTTAAGAGCTTTTATGCAACTCCATTAGCACAGGTTTGTTTCTGCTGTTTGGGTGACCGTAGGGGATCATAAGTAGAGAATGTGATTTCAAAACATGCTGTCTGGTGGCAGGGGCGAGGGGAGGGGTTCACACAAATTCTTCTTGAGCCACAGCATCTCTGGAAGGTCTGTTCCCAGCCTGTGCTCAACGCTACGACTGTGGTTCTGGCCAGTTCATTTCCTCTCCTTTTCTCAGCCAAGTACAGCCATTAAGCCCTTCACATCCAATCCCTGCAGCCGGAGCTCTTGGCCGCCCTAGTAATGGAGGCAGCAAGAATTTAATCCATGGCAGCCTCAGGTGCAGAAAGATGATACTGAATATTTCATTCTTGGGATGATGGGAACTGCAAGCCCCTGGAGAGGATCTGGCCGAATCTTTTAAGTGAGCCTTTCCAGGAATCCACTGGGTAACGCACTATTGGCAGTAATGACTGCCACTCGGGCCCGGCTTCCCAGTGGGAGGGCGGCGCATTAGTGTGCACAGTGCTAAAGGGCCAGCTCCAACTCCGCTTCTGAGAAATTCTTTTTTTTAACTCTGCTCTCAGAGGTTTCCTGTCACTTCTTTGAATCCAAAAGACATTTGTCACCCATTTCTTCCCTTTTTTTGTTTTTCATAAAGAGCCAAATGAAAGGAAAATAAAAGGTCTAACAAAGAGAAATTATTTAAGGTACATTTCTTCTCTTCAGGAAATTGCCTGCTTTGGCTCCCATCTCTAACTCCCCTCAATCTTGAACAGCTAGCACAAGGAGACAGCTAGTATTAGAATGGACAAGGGGAAAACAGACAGTTATCTCGGTGGGAAATTTCAGAGACTGTGTGTGTTGTTAAGTAAACACCATTTGTTAAGCACCGGAGTATTGAAATGAGGGGGGGGAAAGGACTGTTTTTCCTTTAAAAAATTAAGTGTTTTGAAAAACTGAATTAGATTTTTTTCATTACAATTCACAAAATTGAAAACAGATGGTATATGCTATAAACTTAAAAATAAACACACAGAGAAAGTGAAAAAGGTCACTCTCGGTGTAAGAGGGAGGTGAGATGGCCTGAAATGGGACCCCTTTGCCCTTAAGACCTGAACTCAGATCTGACTGTGACTCTGTGCCCACACTGCTACCCTGGCAGAGTGGGGTGAGCTGGAAGGTACAGGACTGGTGAGCAGGGAGGGGCCCTGGGCGCCTGTATGGGCTCAGCTCAGCTCTCCTTCCTCACCTCGCCCACCGTGCAGGGGATGCACCCTAGGGATGGGCTCTGGAGAAAGAGCCGGCCTGTTTACACCTAGCACTGTTATTTTCCAGCAGAAGTTCTAAATATAAACATTTACCTGCTCAGTGTCTGAGTGTTCCAGTTTGCGAATGAAATTGGCATGAGGAGAAAATTAAATAATGCAAAGTGCTAGCTTCGTGCCTGGTATATACGAAGAGCTTAATGTATGGTAGTTATTATTATTAACAATAGCAGTAGCATCAATAATAACAATACAAATGGGCATGTCTATGGAAATGCGTGTCTTTTAAAGGCCTTTTGTCCAACCATTAGCATTTATCCAACCCATCTACTAGGTTGCCTGTCTGCAAGCCCAAGGTTTCCTACTTCTAGTTGTGTGGCCCTGGGCAAGTGACTTAGCTTTCTGTGCCTCCATTTTCTCAACTGTAAAATAGGGATAATAATAATAATCACACCTTTAGGGCTTCTGTGAGGAGTAAATGAATCCACAGGTGTGAAGTATGTCTGCTTTTTCCCAAAGTCAACTGTACAGAGTACTCTTGATTTGCTTTCGCTTTTATTGTCATAGTTCTTGCCCTCACAAGGCTGCCATACAGGCTGGGGCTAAAGGAGGTTTACAGTTGTGATTATGTGAAACAGTTTATTCTTATATTATTATATATTAATTATTGGATCATTTTCCATACAAACAGCTGTAAACCTAATTTTGCCCCACCCTGTATAGTCTCCCACGTTCCTAAAACAGAAAGCTGCCTTCCGAACCCTGTATTTGCCACAAATTGTACCCAGCTGCTAATTCAGAGACAAAGGGACAGCCATAGGAGGATGCTTAAGGCTTATCTATAGAGAACAGTGTATCACTGAGCCCAGCCAATTAGTTCATATAGATTGAGATCAAGCCAGTTTTCTAATTATATGGAGTAGAAGGTCACCTCCATCTACATTGTGCATTCTCCCAGTCACCAGGAAAATTTTCAACCATTTTCTTCTATACCTAGAGACTGGGGAATATAAACATCGCACGCATGCATGCATACACACACACACACGCACACACACACACACACACACACACACACACCTTCCCACTGTGTGAAATTTTTTTTATTGAAAGTTGTGCTGTTAGTGTAAATATCAAACAGAGCAACTGAACGCTTCACACCAGAACCCAAGGCCAGTGCAGACCTGGAGCCTTCATAGGAATCACCCTGGTTAGCTGAACACATCTATACAGCTGTGCAGTCCAGGAAAAGATATAAAACAACCTGCTTTTATTTTTTAATCTAACCTCTCTCTTTTTTTGCCCTTATAGGAAATTGAGACAAGTACCTGAGTGCTCAGATTCAACCTGTAGATAATGAAGCTGCATGAACCCAGCCAGAGATAGTGTCAGAACACCCATTCTTTTGACAAGTGAAGCCAGCCAAGTGGAGACCTCCCAGCCAAGCCAGGCTCTGCAGCTGCTCCCCGGATGGAAGTAGTTGCTTCCATCCAGGCTGTGCCAACGCAGCTCCAGACATAAAGGTGATGAAGGGCTGTTTTCAAAGCCCAAAGTCTTGCCTCAGGACCATTTAGAAAACACTGCTGGCTAGGGACCCATCATACACACAAGTCAATGAAATATTACCCCTAATTGAGTGGGCCATTTGAGAATGCGACCGCCAGCATGTCCAAGGAGTCAGCACTCCCCTTTACAACTCCCCAAGCCTCTCCTGGGTTAGTTCCCATTTAAAGGGAGAGAAAAATAAAGCCACTTTCATCACTTCAATATAAATGAATCAAAGTTTGATATGGATAGGGGAGCAATCAGCTTCCCCTAATGACTGATCTGTTAAAGGGAATGAAGGGTGATTAATTCAGGACGTGGCGCTCCAAAACACACTGCCAGGTCATTGATTCTAGATTCCCCAAACTTCCACAGAAGGACAGTCAGGAGTTCATCTGAGGTGCAGAATGCAGGAAAATTGGTGGCCTTGAAAAATGAAAAGGTTTTGGGTGCATCATCAGATCTGGACACCAACGCCAGCCAACTTGATCTCTGAGTCATTCTTCAATTAAAAAGTTTCCTGAAGAAACGAATCCCAAAGCCATTTCTGAAAAGCCAGATATCTCCCAGAACTAAAGAGGCATCTGCAGTCAGCATTAGCAACTGGTCCATTTTCTTTGGCCCAAAGAGTGCTCTGTTTTTTGTTTTGTTTTTTCATTTTTAATTAGTTGTCAATATTTAAAAATCACGGTATTTCATGGGATTTTGCATCTCTTTAAGATCATCTGACATTGTTTCCGCATACAGAGAACCAGCGGGAGCTGAGGAGCCATCACCTCTTCAAACAGTCCCCATGGTCTCCACCTGGCCTCCTTGGCACATTTATGTTAACTGCTGGGCTCCATAGGCACTGACTTTGCAACTTCTCTCCGGGAGTTTACTTTGGTGCCTGTACAGACAGAAATCAATTCTGATCCCCTGGTCCTGACTCAAAATCTATGGTATGGACTGAATGTGAATAAAGCCAATTGGCTTAACATGAAACACCACAACAGATACCTCATGCTAGGTGGTGACAAAGTGGCTCATTTAAATCTTCTTTCATGGAAAGTGTGACACAGCTGTGAGGCAGCTTGAGCTAGCTGTCCGTTTTCCATGAGACCTGCCTTATATCCCAGTCTTAAAAGTAGCAGGATCCAGAGTATCCTGTCCACTGAGAGTCACTACACTTTGCAACCAACTCCTATTTCTGAAAATACTCTAAGCTTATCTCTTCATAGAAATACTAAAGGCAAAAAATGTGTGCCTTCTGCACTTCTTAAAAATCTCCTCTCTCTACATTCCCACCACCATGGGATAATATTGCTTCATGAGAAAACTTAATAGAATGGCGATGAGCAGAGCCTCCACAATCCAGATGGCTGGGTCTGAGTCCCCATTCTAGCCCTTGCTACATGTCTTAGGCAAGTCTGTTTACCTCCTTTTATGTGCACACCTCTTATACAAAATGAGATTAGTACCCACATCACAGGGTTATTATAATTAAAGTAATGCCTGTTAGCACTCAGTACAGTGCTTGCTTATATAACGTATATTCCATAAATATTAGGTTCAAATGAAATCTACTATGTGAAACTTTTCACCTATAACTTGTTTAAAACAAGTTTTCACCTATAATTTTAGCTTCCCTGCTCCTTCCCTGGACTTGCTCCTCCCCTGGACTACCCAAATACAACGTATGTGTCCCCACATTTTGTCCCCAGAACTCCTCTCTCACTGGAATACTCATCTTTTTCCACTGTATCTAACTGACTCTAACCCATACCTTAATGCTTAATTCAAATTTCACTTTTCCCACAAAGCCCTCCCTGACTATGCCAAGCACAGCATGAACTCCGATTCTCCTGTAATCAACCTGTGAACTGCTGGGTGTTTCAAAACTACCCAGACGGCTGCCTCGAAATGCTGTTTCTGCATGGCAACCTGAGTGTGGCAGAGAGAAAAAGCAATGCCCGGCTCTTCCTCCTGCCATCACCATCACATCTGGAGCTGCATATAATATGGATGTGTCACATTGCCCAAAGGTTTTGAGACATTTTCACCTCAAACTTCCCTGTAGTGAATTATTTTACTAACAATTAATGCCCGCTTCCCAGTCACTGGAGCTATTGATCCTGACGTGATAAAACTGAAGGTTATTAGAAAAGATTTCCTTCTTTTATCTCTGATGGAGGATAAAAACAGTGAAAGTAGAGCCAACAGGATTAGTTTGGGGATGTGACTAAAGAAACAACCAAGGATAATTTCCTGGGTTTAGAGTTTAAACAACTGAGTGAATGGGGTGCTCTTTCATGAGAAGGGAGACCGAGAGGGAGATGTGGGGATTTTCTTGGGAATGAAAGGGACATCGAGCATTCTGGCCATGTTAAATTAGAGGCACCTTGGACCAATGAAGAGGGCAACTGTATGAGTCTGGCACTCAGGAAAAGAGATGAAATTTGAAATATAAATTTGCTAGTCATATTTAAAGCCACAGGACTGGATCAGATTACCTAGGGCGTGAGGATGAAGAGAAAAGAGAAGAGGGCTGAAGAAAGAGCCCCAGGAGCAGCTAACCGACTACGAAGAGGTCACCAGTGAGGTAGGAGGAACATCCGGAGACAGAAGCATGGCCCATCATCGGAAGAAGGTGTTTCGAGGAGGATGAGTGGTCAACTTTGACAAACGCTGCTAACAGGATAAGTAAGAAGAGCCTGATGATTACTCACTGAATTTAGAAAGATGGCGGCCATTGTGCCATTGACAAGAAAGTTTCAGTGGAGTGGTGAAGATTAAAGCATGATTAGAAAGAACAGTAGATACAATATATACAATACAGTAAATTCTTCTGAGATGTTTAGTGTAAAGGGAAAAAGCTATGTGTGTGGTTAATTGACCATAAAGGGCAGGAGCAGAAGCAGGAAGACCAGTTGGAGGCTATTAAAATTGTCTAAGTGATAGAACTAGTTGACCTCTCAGATGTAAGATGGTTGTCCAATTCCAATAAAACCTAAAAAAAAGATAGTTATGTTGCCAATATCCTTGCATAATGGGGGAATTACTTTTTTTAAGACAGAAGTAGGAGTGTTAGAAATAAAGAGAACTTGAGATTATCTAATCAATCTCAATTGCCACTCATCTGCCATTTTCCAGATAGAAAAACTAAAGATAAAGAGATAAAATTATTTGTCCAAAGATGAAAACCTTATCTGTGTAGAAACAAAATTAGAAATGGGAATGTCCAGTTTAATACACTTTCCTTATACCACACATGTTCCTCATATGGGAAACTGTAGCTCATCAAAACCCCACTCAAACAAAGTCAAGGGGGAGAAATCCGTGTTTCATGGAGGCAGGCATATTAAAGCAAAGGTTAAAACATGAGTTTTATGCTCCAGTTCTGACTTGGCTAGTTATTATCTACTTCACCGTGGTTCATTGCCTCTCCTTCTCTAAACCTCGGTTTCTTCATTCATAAAATAAGGATAATAAGAGCACCTGCCTCATAGGGTTTTTATGAGGATGAACTGAGCCGATAAACATAAAGTCATAATGCCAGACATACAGGAAGGACTTAACAAATGATAGCTATTGGTATGACTCTTTGTCTTTTATCTCTGTATTTATCCAAAAGCTAAACTCAAAATCTTTTGAAGAAACTTAACAACTAAGAATGACCAGGAAGAGAAATTCCAAGCGGAGAGAAGAACAACCAAAATCATCAAAGTAGGCATCACAAATCTCATTTGTAGAAGAGCACAACACCAAGTAAGGCTAATACACCATGGGGAGCTGGGCAAGGGGGCGGGCGGGGGGGGGGGGCGGGGGGGGCGGGCTCACATCACTGTGAGGCAAAAGGAAATTCAAATTCACACAGATACAGAGTTTAACTCTTTTGTGACAATGCTAGTCTATTACATCTGGGGGTTTCCTGTGATTCACAAAGTACAGTTATGAGCATGTGATCCCCCAACCTTGCAAGATAAACCAGGCAGTTGCTCTTTATTACTAAGCCCATTTTAGAGATAAATAAATGAGGCTGCAAGAGATTACAAAATTCACTCAATGCCATGAAATCTAGTCAGAGCCAGGGTCAGGACTAAAGCTCAGGTCTGCAGGATCGTCCGTTTAGGTGTCTGATTTCTTGGGGGAGCCTAAGGACGGCTTCTGTAGCATTTGATGATTTTATGATGTGCTTTGGGATTTATGGATGTTATTTCGTTGGTACCTCTCCACCTCATAATCCACAACGGCAGTGTCTGCCTTTTGTCTGTGAGACATATAAAAGCACCCAGAGATTGTTAAGTGGTGGGTGCATCCAATAAATACATAAATCATAAAAATACAAAGCGCATATGATGGCTGGTTTCCTTTCTGACAAATCTGTTTCCTTCCTGACAAGAGATGCTGCCCTGTGGTTCTTCATGTGGGGTAATAAATGTCATAAGTTATCAGCCATTTAGTATTATGCCTTGTATGCACCTAGAGTCCTGTGGGGATTTAAATTTCAAATTGAGGCACATCAGTTATGAGAGCTGGCCTAGCCCTGCACATAGGCAAAGTCAGCAGATCTGTTTAGGAGGTTATTTGAGAGTATCTCTGCTCTCCCAAAAAATAATTTCTCTCGTTGTCTTATCAAAGTCTCTAAAATGCCCACCTTTATGTGGTTCTTTGGATTAAATTATTACAGGTTATTCCTTCATGTATTCCAGAAATATCTGTGGAGCTATGACATATTAGGCACTGTTCTAGGTTTTGAAGATGCAGCTGTGAGCAAAATAGACAAAGAACTTACCCTCATGGAACTTTCATTCCACTGAGGGATAAAAGCATAGATGGATGGTAGGATTGGGAGATGGGATGTAAACAAATATAATATTATTAAAATGCCTTTATTCAGTGAGTATCAATTAAGTACCTATTATGTGCAAAGTCAACACAGATCCTGAGAGAGCTTACCCAAGAGGTCATTTAGAATAATTTAATTTGATATATTAACTAACCAGCCATCTAATAACCTCAAAGAAATTCGGACAGTCTCAAGCCCTGTGCAGTTTCTGGTCTCTCTGTGTCTCCCTTCCCTGCACCTGAAACCATTCGGTTTGACTCCAGTCCTCATCAGACACAGATAGGAAGGATCTAAGCAATGCCAGTCTCCAACTTTTTGGAATCCCCTCCCAAGTTATCCTGATAACTGAGCTTCCTTCATTTGATAAAAAAAAAAACACAACAAACCATATCTGAGTGCCTACTACACATATTCGAAGTTAGAAATACAAAGATGTGTGGGGTAATCCCAGTTCTAAAGACCTCACGGCCTCTAGCAAGAAGAAAGTCATGTGAAAAATAAAACTGTTGTCCAGAGGCTGAAGTCCTATTACTGCTCACAGACCACAACCCCCACTCCCCACCCCCGCCCTGGCTATTCCTTCTAAATTAATTCACTTTCTAGACTCTCACTGGTCAAAAGCATTGCCCAATAGAATATTTTGCAATGATATAAATGTTCCATATGTGTGCTGTCAAATATGGTAGCCACTTACCACATATTGAGTAGATGTGGCTAATTTTTTTATTTTAACCAAGAAACTAAATTTATTTTATTTCTTTTACTTAATTTAAATTTGTCTAAATAACCACATGCGGCTGGCTAATGGCTACCACACTGGACAGCACAGGTCTAGAATTAGGAATGTTTCCAGAGTGGGCAAACCGCGATAAGAGATCTTAGAATCCAGGGTCTATCATCAGGATTTAGGGTTCTGATGCCAGACTCTCCAAAGCGTTGCCATTCTCCTGAAAGTTTACTTGGAGTTTCCTGTTTGAGCACATGTTTTCTTCCATGTGGTAATTCAGGACCTTGCCACCATCCATTTTGTAACTCCAGAACATCCCCGAGGGCAGTGATGGCGAACCTATGACATGCGTGTCAGAGGTGACACACGAACTCATTTTTTTGGTTGATTTTTCTTTGATAAATGGCATTTAAATATATAAAATAAATATCAAAAATATAAGTCTTTGTTTTACTATGGTTGTAAATATCAACAATTTCTATATGTGACACGGCACCAGAGTTAAGTTAGGGTTTTTCAAAATGCTGACACGCCGAGCTCAAAAGGTTCGCCATCACTGCCCTAGGGCCTCAGAGGCTTCTGTGTTTAAGTAGGAAGAGAGAAAACAGAAACGTCACAATGAATTCTTAAGAAGACCCAGGAGATGCAAGGATGGTACAATATCCGCAAATCAATAAACGTGATACATCACATAAACAAATTGAAAGAAAAAAACCACATGGTCATATCAATTGATGCAGAAAAAGCATTTGACAAAATTCAACACCCATTTTTGATAAAAACTCTCAGCAAGGTGGGAGTAGAAGGATCATACCTCAACATAATAAAAGCCATATATGACAGGCCCACAGCCAACATCATACTCAACGGACAAAAACTAACACCATTTCCCCTAAGAACAGGAACAAGACAGGGATGCCCCCTCTCACCACTCCTGTTCAACATAGTACTGGAAGTGTTAGCCATTGCAATTCGGCAAGAAGAAGAAATAAAAGGCATCCAAATTGGAAAAGAGGAAGTAAAACTGTCCTTATTTGCAGACGACATGATATTATACATACAAAACCCTAGAGATTCCATCAAAAAGCTACTAGACTTAATACATGAATTTGGCAATGTAGCAGGATACAAAATTAACCCCAAGAAATCTGAGGCATTTCTATACACCAATAGTGAACTTTCAGAAAGAGAGATTATAAAAACAATCCCGTTTACCATTGCACCGAAAAAACTAAGCTACCTAGGAATAAACTTAACTAAAGAGGTAAAAGACCTCTACTCAGAAAACTACAGGACGTTGAAAAAAGACATAGAGGAAGACATAAACAGATGGAAGAACATACCGTGTTCATGGATTGGTAGAATCAACATCATCAAAATGTCCATACTACCCAAAACAATCTATAAATTCAACGCACTTCCCATTAAAATACCAACAGCATACTTCAGAGATCTAGAACGAACTTTCCAAAAATTCATCTGGAATAAAAAAAGACCCCGAATAGCTGCAGCAATCCTGAAAAAGAACAAAGTAGGTGGGATCTCAATACCAGATATCAAGTTGTATTACAAAGCCACTGTTCTCAAAACTGCCTGGTACTGGCACAAGAATAGGCATATAGATCAATGGAATAGAATAGAGAGCCCAGAAATCGGCCCGAACCAATATGCTCAATTAATATTTGACAAAGGAGGCAAGAACATACAATGGAGCCAAGATAGTCTCTTCAATAAATGGTGTTGGGAAAATTGGACAGCTATATGCAAGAAAATGAAACTAGACCACCAACTTACACCATACACAAAAATAAACTCAAAATGGATAAAGGACTTAAATGTACGACAGGATACCATAAAAATTCTAGAAGAATCCAAAGGCAACAAAATCTCAGACATATGCCGAAGCAATTTCTTCACTGATACAGCTCCTAGGGCACTTGAAACTAAAGAAAAAATGAACAAATGGGACTACATCAAAATAAAAAGCTTCTGCACAGCAAAAGAAACCGTCAACAAAACAACGAGAAAACCCACTGTGTGGGAAAACATATTTGCCAATGACATATCTGATAAGGGCCTAATCTCCAAAATTTATAGGGAACTCATACAACTTAACAAAAGAAAGATAAACAACCCAATCAAAAAATGGGCAAAGGACCTAAATAGACACCTTTCAAAAGAGGACATTCAGAAAGCCAAGAGACATATGAAAACATGCTCAAAGTCACTAATCATCCGAGAGATGCAAATCAAAACAGCAATGAGGTACCATCTCACACCTGTCAGACTGGCTATCATCAACAAATCAACAAACGACAAGTGCTGGAGAGGATGTGGAGAAAAAGGAACACTTGTGCACTGCTGGTGGGAATGCAGACTGGTGCAGCCACTATGGAAGACAGTATGGAGTTTCCTTAAAAAACTGAAAATGGAACTCCCATTTGACCCTGTGATCCCACTTCTAGGAATATATCCCAAGAAACCAGAAACACCAATCAGAAAGGATATATGCACCCCTATGTTCATAGCAGCACAATTCACCATAGCTAAGATCTGGAAACAGCCTAAGTGCCCATCAGTAGATGAATGGATTAGAAAACTGTGGTACATCTACACGATGGAATACTATGCTGCTGTAAAAAGGAAGGAACTCTTACCATTTGCAACGTCATGGATGGAACTGGAGAGCATTATGCTAAGTGAAATAAGCCAGTCAATAAAGGAAAAATACCACATGATCTCACTCATTCGTGGACAATAGAGACCATTATAAACTTTTGAACAATAATAGATACAGAGGCAGAGCTGCCTCAAACAGATTGTCGAGCTGCAGCGGGAAGGCCGGGGAGGGTTGGGGGGCAGGAGGTAGGGGGGTAAGAGATCAACTAAAGGACTTGTATGCATGCATATAAGCATAACCAATGGACATAAGACACTGGGTGATAGGGGAGGCTAGGGGACTGTCTAGGGCGGGGGGATAAAATGGATACATATGTAATACCCTTTGTAATACTTTAAGCAATAAAAAAAAAAAAAAATTAAAAAAAAAGAAGACCCAGGAAAGGTTGCTCTCATACCCATTAGAAAATTAGTCATGTGGCCACACCTAGATGCAATGGGTGCTGGGAAATGTAGTCCCTGGCTAAGCAACTACCTCCCAGTGATGACTACACACTATGGAAAGAGGATAACAAATTTCTGGTGGACAGCTATCCATCTCTGCCACAACCAGCATTAGCCCTCTGCTGCAATTTTAACGTTGAGCTTGGAAAAGCACCTAATACATAGCCCCAAATAAAAGCTACTGCTCTGTCAGTGAAAATAGGAACAGCATTAATCAAAGTGTCACTGGACTCAATTCTCCAAACAGAAAATCTGAGGGTAAATTCACAGCAAAAAATCTAAGGATGAAATGCCCTTCACAGCCAAGGAGAGACTGTCTCCTTACCTGTGGATGAGAGAAAGCTGCCCTGTTCTCACTCTTTCTTCTCAATACGTTCATTAAATGGCCCTCCAACTGTGGACGTCTCTCAGCAAGTTTGCTGATTGAACCAGCTACAACCCTTTTGCCACCCCCTTTCCTTCCTCCATGGTCAGATCCAAAGTGTGCCTAAGCATTTGATAGCCTAAGTCCAACTGGAGGCGAAAATTTAGGAGGGATGGAACAAGAGGTTCCCTTCACCTCACGGCCCTGAAATGCTCAAGTTGTAAGCTCAGAACAGAAGGGAACATTTGAATATCCATGATTTACAGCTTTTATTTTTGCTCTGGCAGCTTCAGCTTTAAATTCAGGTTTCCTCCATGGTGAGACCACACAGAATGCATTGCTGTGTTGTCAGGATCATGAATTACGGTTGTATTGATGACACTGGAACAGTGTTATATGAATATCTTTCCACGAATAAATACAATGTAAGCCCCATATTTCTTGTTGTTTCTTAGAATGGCCTGAATCACTAAAGCAAGAATATTCCTATGCCAGACAATTCTTCCCCTTGAAATTCCATTGTTCCTTTGCTGCAAGAGAAATTAGATTCTCAGTGGGTATAGTCACCGTTACAATCACGTTAGCACTAAA
The DNA here is from genome assembly GCF_963259705.1 of Myotis daubentonii. Taxonomy (NCBI): domain Eukaryota; kingdom Metazoa; phylum Chordata; class Mammalia; order Chiroptera; family Vespertilionidae; genus Myotis; species Myotis daubentonii. Next base: position 96,165,902 of record NC_081844.1, on the reverse strand, counting down.
TATGTATTAATGCCCATCTAAGTTACATTATGGAAAGTAATCAATGCTTTTGCTGCTATTACTCCATAGATAACAGAATCCATCTCCTAGGGTTGTTGGGAGGTGTAAATAAAACAATATATAAAAAAGTGTTTATCACTTACTAATTATTAGTTCTAATTGTTATAATTTGACTACAGTGCACATCTATCACCCTGTTGAATACTAAGACTCCAATTTTCCTTTGAGAAACATTTCTATACCAGCACCAACCTGTGTGGTTGGCAGTGCAAAGCTGTCGCCATCTCCAGTCTCCAAGGTTGAGCCCATGATGTAAATCAAATGACCACATAGTGCCTGACCAAGTCGGGGATGGGTAGGTGACCTCAGGCCAGGCCACAAAAGTACTCCCTAAGGATTTTCTAGAATCAATGGTGAAAAGGTAGTCTCAGACTCATGCTAACCTTCCTACCTGGTAGAACATAAGCTTAGAGCAGCCAGGGACCACCCTGTGAAGAGGGTGTAAATGCAGATAAAATCAAGAGGAAGAGTCTGGGATTGTGTTCCATCCGTCTCTGTTTGAAGTGGCACAGAAGCCTGCACTGTTCTGAGTCCTGGGGGCTAAGGCGGGTGTATTACTCCTGTGTCCTCACTGTCCTTGTACATCCCCTCTCTTAGAATTGGTCACGTTGTGCTGTAAAAACTGGTTCACCTGTCTGCATCCCCCACCTGATTGTAAACTCAACAAAGACAGACTATGCCTGTCTGAAGCTCACTAATGTCCCAAGACCGAGCACAGGACTGGCACACAGTAGGGGATCAATCAATATTTATGGAATTAGTGAATGAAGGGATGATCAAATAGCACTTCTCACACTATATTAGAATTTCTGGCTATCTTAGAATCATTCAGTGCTCTTCCTAGATTTTAATCTCTATGAGGGCAGGCACTCTAAGCACCAGAATCTCCATGAGTACTGTCCTCACTGCCCAGTCTCCAGCACAGAGCACACTCTCAATATATATATATATATATGGCATATAAGTGCAAGAAAAAGAGCTATAGCAATTTCTGTAGCAATTCTATAGAGTTAGACCTTATACCCAGAATAAGCTTTTTGAAAAGCAGGCCTATTCTTATTGCCTTACTTCTTTAAACCCTTAAATAGCTGCTTATGACTTCTGGTGTCCAGACAAAATTCCTTAAAATTAATTACAGAGGCCTGCCTGGAATGCTACACAAGACAGCCTGCTCTTTGGAGGTCCCAGACCCTTGAGATTCTGATGAAAGCTATGGTTCCCATGTCCTGGGGCGGGGGGAGCTGAGATGGGGAGGCATAATCATGTGATCGTGAAGAAATACTTTCTCCTGCTGTTTCACAAGGTTGGTGGAGCCTCTGCTATCCAATCCTGGGCCCTCCTGGGACCCACAACCCTGGGTGGGAGGCATCTCAGCGGCCCACCTCATCTGCCCTCGGAGTGAGGAGGGTGTCAGTTCTGCTAAGGGCCTCTGTGCAGCTCCTGCAATGCAAGGCAGCCCGCCCCACTGGAGTGCCAGCTCTCTGCTAGTTAGCAATTCAGAAAGACTTTCCAGAGCAATCCCTCAGTCTCCCATGATACTTGTCTGACAACCCCTTAATCTTGGCAAGAGCTGCATTAAACCAACCTGTCATCATTGTCGCTGCACACAGCAGCAGCTCGGAGAGAGACACACACACTCACTCAGAAGCAGACTCTCCGACCCCTTAGAAGAAATCAGAATGGGAGGGGCCTGCTGCTCCATAAGCAGCACTGGCGGGGGGGGGGGGGGGGGGGGGGAGGCAGACAAGGGCTGCCAAGAGGCTCTGGGCCAAGTCCAGGCGTGGGGTGAGCTTCTTCTAACCTAGGGGCTTTCAGGAGTCGTCAGAAGGGATGTTAGACCATCACCACGCTCCATACCCAGGTCCATGCCCTGTTGGATTAAAATAACGGAACGGAGCTGTGATAGGAAAAGGTGTCAGGGGAAATTTGCTGAGAATGGGATTCATTTTTACAAATTCAAAGAGCCCTGTGGTTACTCTGGTTCTGAAGAAACTGTTTCATCAGTTACTTTTGTGACCTGTGAAATTCTAGTCCCTTTTAAAGGAAAAAATGAAACTATATCCACCTGACACCTCAAAATATTTTGGAAAGTTAAAGGAAAGAAAAACCACAATAAATAGGCATGTCTGGTGAAAAGGCAGGCATGGTAAAATCCCTCTCCTGGGCTAAGTCTTTTATGAAATCCATAATTTAGCAGATATTTATTAAATTGTGAACTGCTATTTTTTTAATCCTTTATTATGTGCTAAGCACACTTTCAAATCCTTTCTTCAATATTTGTTGAGAGTCAACACTCGTAAATGATTGTAAAATTGGCTCCAATTCTTCACCCCTCCCACCTTGGGCAAAGTGACCTATCTCACCCCTTGACTCTGGTCTTAGTCAGGCAACTTGCTTTGGTTAATGAGATGTTAGCATATGTGAAAGAAGCAGAGGCTTGAAAAAGCATTCCTGCATTGCCACCAGCATTCTGGTACCTCTGCTATTCCCATAAGGATATGCGAGAGCTAGCCTTCAGCAGAGGGAAGAGATCTGTGAGCAGAGCCTAGTGGTCCCAGGCACCCTAGACAACAACCAGACCTTCAGACCCATGAGCAAGCTCAGAAAAGACCAGACCTACCTACCTAACGTCCAGCTGACTCTTGACATGTGAGCAATGAATTCACATTTTATTGCTTATTACTGTAGACCATTAAAGTTTTGTGACTTGTTGTTACATGGCATTATGGCAATAGATGACTGATATACCAACTGTATTCCAAGCAATGTTCTAAAACAATGGTATACAGCAATGAACAAAATGTGCAAAGCCCTTGCTCTTACACTCCAAAGTACTTCACCTAATTCAAAATTTATAACGAATTTATAAAGAAAGCTATTTCCCCATTTACACACGAGGAAAGTGAGATACAGAATGGTTGCATTACTTGCCCAAGGCGTTTAAGCCTGCAAGTGGAGCTGGGATTCTATCTCAGGCTTTACGATGTGGTGGGTAAGGCATTAAACTCCAATTAGCCATGGGTTCTGCATCTGAAAGATGGGATAATGATAATGCATACCACAGGAATTATTGTGAGGATTAAATGAGACCGTGCATGTGAAAGCACTTGGCACAAGCCTTTGTGCATGGGAAACTCAAGAAGGTTTTGTTCTGGACAATACTATTTCTGTTATTGTTATGATTGTGGCTGTTGTGACTGTCTGAACCCAGGGCCTGGCTACTTCACCAGTTCTTTATTATCGTGCTGCCTCGGGTCTAGTTTCCTGTCCTTCCTACCTGATCAAGGTGTAGCTAGAACTGACTGATAAGCCTAGTAAATGTCCCTGCTTCTTTTCATAGGGAAAAGATCAACTTTAATCACCTTCCTTCTTCTGAACCCAGACAGGCCACAGGCGATATCTCATAGACTCACTACTGAGAGATTATTATACACTTGGGCTAGAAGCAGGCATCTCTAAAGGGAATAACCTCTGCATAAATTGCAGGGCCCAGTGCAAAATAAACATACAGGGCCCCTTGTTCAAATATTATTCCAAATTTATATCAGAGTTACAGTTACATCACAGCATTGGACCAAGCCTGAGGCCCTTCTGAGTCCCTTAGTCCCTTCTTCAAGCAATTGTTTTGAAAAAATAAACAAGATCAGCATTCCCGGTCCTTAAAGCAATGGCTGACAAAGAGTAACTGCTCAATTGTAGTGGTGTAAGCTGTCACTGTTATTATTACATGTTTGCTGAAGTAATGAAGGAAATCCCAGCTGATGTGTAGCTCTTTAACCTTTTCAAAACTCTTGGGTGATCATTGGGTGATTTTTGTAAATAGCCTTCTCTGTCCCTCAGCTAAAGAACTAGGAGCTCAGAGATTGTTTAGAGTTCTCCAGAGGCTAGGAACAGCTGAAGTCAGCCTGGCACCTGGGATCTCCAGTCCTGCAGTATTTCCACCAGGTCCTCCTGCTCCAACTTCATCTGGCCCTGACAGAAGTGCCATGCAGGCAGCATTTACCTATTTGGTACAAATCAGGACTCAACCATTAGGCTGAGAATAATTTAATTTGCTTAGAGTTCTGCACCAGAGGCTCTGACTCATTGCCCGTGACTCACATTATATAATGCAACCATGTCTTCTGAGCAAACCATAGGCTACCCAGAAAGGGAAGGGCAAGGAAAATCATCAAGTGGGTGATTAGTACACAGGCCCTAGAGTAAGAAAAGGGAATTTGAATCCTGGCTCTGGCACGGAAGAGTTTAGACAAGCACTTAACCCAGATTACACCACTACTGGCATTTTGGCCTAGATAATGATTTGTTGTAGGAATATATGCTATGCATTGCAAGACATTTACAGCAACCATAGCATTTACTCACTAGATGCCAGTAGAACAACCACCTCTCCAGCTGTTAAAACCAATAAAGTATCCAGATTGTTAACTGTCTTCTTGGGGTAGGTGGAAGGATAGGGTTGGGGAAAGCAAAATCACTCCCAGTTCAGAACCACTGACTTAACTTCTCTGAGCTTCAATGCTCTAGACCAGTGGTTCTCAACCTTCCTAATGCCGAGACCCCTTAATACAGTTCCTCATGTTGTGGTGACCCCCAATTTCATTGTTACAAATTGAACATAATTAAAGCATAGTGATTAATCACAAAAACAATATGTAATTATATATATGTTTTCCGATGGTCTTAGGCGACCCCTGTGAAGGGGTTGTTCGACCCACAAATTGAGAACCGCTGCTCTAGACTGTAATGTAGAGATGATGATGATAAAAATATCTGCTGCATCTGGTTCTGAGGATTGAATGAGATGATCAAGGTGATCATGTACTGGTGTGGCATAGGCCCTGGCACACAGTGAGATGGTTAATAAATACATGTTGTTATTATTGCAGTATTGGCCATGGAGTGGGGATCTTTGCCAGAGCTCCATACTGAATTTGGAGTTGAAAATTCAATTCAGCAAATATCTACCAGGGGTCCATTTCCACAGGTAAATTTCCCCAGGTACGGGGAATGAAAGGTGAATAAGATTTAGACCCTGACCTCAAGAGATAATTCTAAATTAGCCCACTACCTGCCTAGCAGGGAAGCTCACAGCCCAATCCTCGTTCTGCAACATACATATGTGAGTTGGGACAATTTTGGTACATTTTGCTTAGTTTCTGTTGCCTCATCTCTCAAGTGGAGACAATAATAAAAATCCCTAAGGGACTTACCTCTTTCTTAACCAGCTGGCTACACTGTCTCTCTACCCAAATCCCCCAACTGGCTGTCAGATTCCTTTCCCTTCACCATACTGCCTGCAGCACAGAGTATAAATCCATAGCATCTCCAACGTAAGATGCTACTTCCTTCTCATGAACATTTACAATCATCCAGGAGGTAATGAGGGATCTGAGTTCCGGGGTTAGATGAACTTGACTGTGGCTGTGGCAAGTCACTTCGCTTCTCTCACCCATCAGTTTATTCAAGGGCGCCTCCTTCGTGGGGTTCTTGTGAGGATAAGGTGAGACCACTCAGGTAAAACAACCAGAGAGCCCAGCAATGAGGAAGCGCTCAATACCCTGTCGCCATGGCAATAAAGGGCTGAGACGGAGGAGGAGGATGCTGACCAAGAAAGGAAGGAAGAAGATGTGGCCTGATCCGATCGCCTTTGAGAGCTAACACAGGAGCCCAGAATCCAGGCTCCCTCCCAGACTGTGGGGTAGAAACTGCAAACCTTTCAACACCAAAACCTCCTCTCTGCCCCAGCCCCTCCAGGGCCAACTGTAGCAGCTTTTTCCCAGGCTCTTGCCAAATGATTCAAGTGGATTAAAATATGTATGTATATATTTATGGGGACAAGGAGGAGGAAGAGCATAACTTCTAGTCAGAGCCTAAATTTCCTGCCTCCAAAGCCCAGCTGGAGAGCAGGAGTTCTAACAGAAAACAGCCGCACAATTAGCTGGAGTTCTGTAGCTGTCTGCAGCAGGCTGCTTACGCCGATGTCTCAATAGGTGGTCTCCCAGTTCATCAGTTCATAAATAAGTAATTTGAAATGTGTTCCTGAGGGAAATTTTCCTCCTGCTCTCCCCAACAGACTGTGCTCATCAGCCTTCCCGTTCTCCAGGTAGCTGCCGTCCTCATTTAGAATGGCCAGAGGAGCTGCGCTGTTCTAATTCCTGCCTCACTGCATTGTCTAATGCGAGTTCTCACCTGCCTCACAACTCCACGTTTCTGTATACTGATAGGAAAAAAAAACGACGTCGCATATATTATTTATTGGCACTTTGGAGGTAGCTTTGTTACAGGTATAAGTGGAATATTTTTACATACAAAGCAAGACGGTCAAGCTGAGCTCTGGGCAGAGGTCTGAAAATGTTGTTTGTCAGGTCCCCAGCTGCACATGCATGTGCCCTGGGCGGGCACACATGTGCGGAGCACAAGCCACATTCACAACACAAACCGCACACGCCACACACTCAGCTACACCGTCACCCCTGTGTTACTTTGTTTACCTTGGTTTCTACCCTCGCCACACCTTCAGGCTGGCAGATATTTTGTACGCATCTCAATGCATTGTTCCAACCCTCTATTCTTTTCCACTCGAGAAAATGCACAACCAGATCAAAAGCACCTGGTGACAGGAAAACCAGGGTCCCCCACTGGCGAAGCTAATGGAGTCACTAATTTGCCTGGCCAATAAACCCAATGATTTCTATAGTAAAAGCCTCTGAGTGAAGCCTCCGGGGCTTGCTGCAGGGGTAATGGAGGGGGCCTAGTTTCCTCTTAGCCAATAACCTAATTATTTTTAAAGCACTAACTGTACCTTTCATTATAATAATGCATATAACTGATTTTACTGATTATGCCTTTCGTGGCATCTCTTAGTCGCTGGGCAGTATATTTACTTCTTCTTGTTGTTTTTATGCTTGTTTAGCTTTGGGTCTCATAATAAGTAATTAATAAAATATGTTAATCTGAGAGTCATTTAACTAATGAGATCTCCAGGAATGCTTTGCTCTCCTGATAAAGGAATTCCTCAGAAGGCTTTTGTGGAAGCAAAAGCTTTTCTACAAAATCTTGGCACAATCGGAATCCTAAATTCAGATGGACTTATTTGTCCACCCCACTGCCCCAAAGAAATACATACACTTGATACCATAGAAAAGCACATAAATACAAAAGTAATGACAACTGCCCAAACGTGTCTTCACACAACCCTCACATGCACTCACTGGATTCCCCAATAATCAAAAAGCATGTGCCTGAAACACACTGGAGCAGCAAAAATAAAAACCTCAAATAAAAGCTGCTACTTGAAAATCATCGCCAGTAGTCATCATGGGGAAAATTCAAGTCTTTATTCTACTTCCTTACACTTCCATTACAATTTTGCATTGTTTTTATTTTCTATGACCTATGCTGATGGTCAGAGGAGGTCACCATAATTTTTTGAGATATTCAGGTCCTTTAACATTTTAACTGAGCCCTGAGGCACACGCAGACATTCACATCCAAATTATAACACATGGAAACCGAAGCCTGTTAATGCAGGTACCCCTGAGCATGACACCTGGGAGGGCACAATGGGCTCTGTTCCAGAAGCCAGGGGACCTGTGCTCTAATCCTCTCCTTCCACTTACTCTACTTGAATACCTTGTTCAGATCTCAGTTTCTCAATATAAAAATATAATAAAAACCAAAAATGACAGAATTGGCATGATTTTCAACTATCACTTGAGCTTGCCTATCTACGAATCCCAAGGTCAGCCATACCTGGTGGCCACATAGATAGAATTAGTGGTTATTCCACCTCCTAGTTCAAGGCCTTTTCCACAAAGTTGTACCCCCACACAAACACCCCTTCCTCCTCAGCTCCTCATTACTATGCACCTCCCCTCTCTTCTGTGCAGCCAATCCACCTCCCCTTCACCCCCCACAGATCACTCTGCAGGTGGTGCAGGAAGAGATAGCCAGGCACATTGAAGGGGTTACTTTGCCCGGGGACCCCATTATCTGAAGTTACCCTCAAAAGCGGAAATTAGTCCATCTGCATTTTCCCACTGAAGCCTGCAGAGTAGATGAGGAGTGTTTCTCGTTACTAAGTACCATCTTCTTACCGTCTTCCCTGGTTTGCCCTGAGGCCTTCTCTGGGGCTGGAGCAGCTCTGAAAACACCTGTATGCTGCCCATTTAAATACATGCTTCAGACAAATCTGTTTGGGGGTTTCAAAGGGAGAGAGAGACTCATGCTTTCCTTCTCCAGCATACATTTCCTTCCTATGAATGCTGAAAGCAGAAATTAACATTCTCCGGGCTGGTTATATTTCTAGCCTGTCTATCCATGCAATGACTCAAGTTCTGTATTCATGGACTGGCCATTAACAGCTTTCTCATTCATTCATTCATTCTAGAACTATTTACTAAGCATCTGTTCTGTGCAAAAAGCTCAGTTTTGGCTGCATGCAGCCTAACAGAGATAACTTGGATAAGGATCCTGCTCTCAAATTGCTCACAGCCTAACTGAGGAGATGATGTGCCTGGATGTACCCAAATATATCCAGATGTTACCTGGGAACCTCACTGCCTCTCAGAAACTGGCACAGCCAATGTGATGGCTTGCTGGAACCCACAGTTCACCTGAGAACTTCTGCAAACTCCTGGCCTTCCTGCCCTGCTGCACACCTAACCCTGCTGCCATGACTGGGCTCCAGGACCTCATGACTTGGGTAACTTTGCAGAAGAACTAAGGTGAGCAGAGAGGGTGGCATCACATGCCACAAGGTCTTCTGTGACCTTGGTGGCTCACCTCACTCTCCAGTGGCTCCCCAAAGCCCGGGCTCAACAAGAGATGACTCGTCTCAGGGTGCACCTTGTTCTGTGAAAGGTAAGCCCATCCTGCTTCTCTCACACGGAGCACATCCCACCGACCAGTCTTCCTTCCCTGGCATCCTGGAAATTTGGAGGATAGGTTTTCTCCATCCTTTTATTCACTTAATTATAACATTAGTGGGGAAGTGATGGAAGCCATAGAGGATGCCAGGCCTCAGGCAGGCAATCGATAAATATAGGATGAACATGTTGGTGGAAGGAGAGGGTTGGGAAAGAACTATGAGTGTTCGGGGGACGGAAAGATGGCCTCACAAAGAAGTCAAAGCAGAGAGTCTTTTCTGCAAAGGCAAGCAGTGTCACAGGGACAGGCAGTGTCTCCTGGTGCCCGGGCTTTCTGACCCTCATCTACACAGGCTTGTTTCTGCTTAGGGCATCGGCCCAGCTCTTCATGAAATACCAGGAGATGAAATGATCTTGAAGGTCTAAACAGAGGATTCAGGAGTCAGGAAATCCCAAAGGGTCTCTACTTCCTTGGTTTATAGAGCAGGAATCAGACCTCTCCACGGTCCTGCAACATGTTAATGGGCCATAATGCACTCACCACTCTTTCTTCTATGGCAGAGAAACCCAGGCTTCTGGTGTGTTTTATTTGGCCTGTAGAGTGTGTTTTTTCTCCCTTTTAATTTGAATCAGCAATCAACATTTTAAAATCAGGAAACTTCACATGATAATCCAGAAAAAAAGCAATGGTCTGTCAACACTGAACTCACGTTCCTGACCAGCAGCAATGGCTGGAGCTGGGTCACTACAGTCCCGTCTGTACAGTCCCCTCACTCCCAGTTGTCTCACATCTAGTGGGGTTCCATCATCTCCATCACAGCCATGGCCCCCATAGGCCTCAAAACTAACAAGCCTTGCTCCCCAGCAAGCTTCCTGCCCAGGCCCAGAAAAACCGTTCAGCATGTCTAGCCTCAAGCACCTCTACACGTATTGTGATTCAAGAAGGACCAAGAAACATTGTAATTGCTCTCGCTATCCCCCCAAAACCAAAAACTAATGATCCTATATAATAAAAGGCTGATATACAAATAGACCTAACAGCAGAACAAACAGAACAACCAAACAACCGATCGCTATGAAATGCGCTGACCACCAGGGGGCATGCGCGAAATATGGTGGGCACTGGCTGCGGCGGGATGGTAGAGCAGGTGAGTTGGGGTTCCAGACCAAGGTGGAGCGCTGGTCGCTGTCATAGAGACAAGCCTCTGATGGTTACTGAAAATTCTTTGCTCCCATGTGCCGTGGTCCCACCCAGCACTCACACCTGCTCCAGCGCCAGCCCCGCTTGCACCCACTGTCAGTGCCAGCCCCGCTCGCACCCATAGCCGGCGCTGGAGCTGCAGCTCGCACCCGCTGCCGGTGCCAGGCACCGGTCCCAATTGCTGGGCACCATCAGCAGGAGCTAGCGGCAGCTGCTGGCCCTGATTGCCCTGAGGACTTCTCCACCTCCCCCTGCTCCTGAGGGGCAATCAGGGCAGCAGCCGCTGCTCCCACCTGCTGATGGCGCCGGCCCCAATCATTCCACAGCCATGAACGGGTGCAAGCGGCACCGGTGCCATCAGCTCATGGGAGCAGGGGCAGCAGGAGCAGTGCTGCTGGCAGACAGGGGACCGGGGGCTGCGGTGGGAGGGGCCGGGCAGGGGTGCAGAGGATGGGCCGAGACCTGCCCTAGTGCCTACTGCAGCCTTACGACCCAGAGTTCCTTTCAAGGTGCACGAATTCATGCACTGGGCCTCTAGTAATATTAATAAATTCCTGGCAAAAAAGCAAACAGAAAGCCTTTCCCATTGTCAGATGCTGCCTGAAATCCCACTATAGGTTGGATTAAATATTGTGGCCCTCTAACATCTTGGATTTGGAAGAGAAGCAATCAAGAAAAAAAAAGTGGTCCCTAGTACACAGGCCTTCATATACTTTAATATCTTGGCTGAAGCCTTTCTTGACTGTAAGAACACTTGGACACTCTGCATATGCGTGCATGCATGCACACACACACACACACACACTACATAGCACAACCTACAGAGCCCCCTTTCCCATTTTTTTCTTTCTCGCTCTCAAAATCAGCCCCATACCCAACTTTGTTGAAATTTGATTTAATTAACAAAAACCAAAAATTTCCCCTTAAAAAAATAAGAAAATAATTTTCATGTAGTAAAAACACAGAGCAAATACACCTCTTTGCTGGTGAAAATGTGATGGTTTCCTAGAGGGTCAGAGCGAGCATGAACCAAAGGGGAGACGTCCAGGGTGCGGGAGACTGCACACAGAGAAGCAGAGGAAGGAATATGAGCACAAGGCAGAGAAAAGGAAGAAAAACCGTCATGTTAGCCAGGTTTAGCCAGGTTTATTTTACGGTGATATCAAGCTTACAGTTGGGTAAGGACCAAAATACTATGTCCAAAATTTTAACAAGCATTCTTCCTTTCTCTTGCTCCCACTGTGAGTTTGGGGAAGTGGAGAGAAATGTAATGAAGCATAGTTCTTGTTAAATGGCATGTAGCTGGCCTCTATGTGAATCCTGTTTTCTGGCATCATTTTAATTAGGAAAGGCGAGAAAGTTTCCAGTGTCCCCCCGCTGCCCTTTCCTGTGTCTCGGTGAGAGTTTTCCAAAGAACTGGCAACCAACAGGATTCTGACAGAGTGAACCTCTTTCCCTCCTAAGCATTCCTCCAATCCCCAGATAATACCCCTCACTCCTCCCACACTAACTCATACACACAACTTTCTTCCTCCACCCTCCCCTAACTCACACTTCTCTCCATAACATAATTGTGGAGGCTAATTATCAAATAATGCTTAAGCCTTTGGGAGCAAGATAGAAGGTTCTAGTAATGTTTTAAAAAGTCTCTAGGCTGCAATAGAAACGTGATTAACTAAAACAAAAAAAAAAAATGCCTGGTGAAAAGTTTCAAAACTAAAGTCAGTTAAATTTTTTTAAAATACATATAAAGGTACTACACACATATGTATTATTGTAATACATAATGTATAATATCATACTGTGTGTGTGATCAGTTTCTAATGGGTCACAGAGATTCTCTGACATTCTACGGCATGTCCCTTAAAGAGAGAAATAATTCTAAGTTGATTCATCTTTTTCCTGATACTGGGAGAACAACTGGTCTGCCTACCCCCTCCTCCTCTGAGAGAAGACCCCCAGCTGGCTCTGGAGGGAGGGACGAGAGTCCTGCCTCTTGTAAGAGAGGAGGGGAGAGCAATTCTGGGCAATATAATTCTCCCCCTGGCCCGAACATGAGCAGATAGGGCCTGACAGATGTAGTCTTTATCACGGAATAAAACGGGCTCACAGCGGTGTGCTGCACAATGAATGTCACATTTTATGAATTGCTGTATTGCCACGCTGCACGGGGCAGTGAGCAGAGCTGGGTAGACCCAGAGGTTGAGGGACAACAACTGGGTCTCCCGCCCCCCCCTACCCCTTCGGCTATAGGCACAGCATTGGTTTTCTGTTTGCACCCTCAGAGGGGAAGAAACAGCGGCTGTGGATGCACCTGGGTGGGGGCTGAGTGCTCAGCTGTGATGAGCGGAGAAGTTAAAAATAGCACCCCGGCTGGTCAGATTTCAACTGTCCTGGGACCCCGAGCAGTTACAGAGCAGAAGAAGCTCGAGGGGGGAGGAGGAGGGATTCAGAGAAAGCATGCACAATAACTATGCATGGCCTGTCTTGCAGAGTTCTGAGTGGCAAAAATAAGGCTCCTCACTCCCCCTTCTGTAGAAGGCAAGCCCAGGCTCAGGATGTGGTTGTGGGTACAACAAGCCCTCCAGCAGGAGAGAGAGCAGGTCCATGAACCCTGGGTCAGGGAAGATGGGAGGGTCCACAGATGAGCACCCCTGAGGATCAGCTCTTGACTCAACACTGAGGAGGAGATGGCGTCCATGCCCTCCAGGACTGGCTTTCTGATGGAAGAGAGCTAGTCCTGCTGGCTGTCTTTATCTCATGCCCCACCGAGACTTTCTGCCTCACTCACGGGACTCCAGCATGAATGGGGATTCAGGGTAAGAGATAAACAGAATCTATTGGGACTCTGCTTCCCCCAAGTTACTGGGCCAGGCCTGAGTCGGCTACATTGAAACTGACACCTCTTAATTTTCACTCTTTCCTACGATGGGATGCCATGCCAACCAAATCAGATACAGCCACTGGAGTGTGATGGAGTGTTCAGATACAGTCTATATAACAGCCATGGAGGTTTCATCTGGAAGATGTTCCCAGACCAATTCTTCTTCTGGTGCAGACGGGTGGGGTAGGGAGATCATTCTTCTTATCAGGAAGCAAGCATAAATATGGTGTAAATCAGAAAACGCAAACATTTTTAAGGGAAATTATTAGTTTTCATAGAAATTACAGGCTTCCAGAAGACTATTTGGAGCTTTAGCACTAACCCCAACCTGAAAATCTGGAAATGAGTTTAGTTTCCAAAAAGCTTATGCATATGGTAGGCTAAATAGTGGGCCCCCAAAGATACCCACATCCTAGTCCACGAAACCTGTGAATCTTACCTTAAATGGAAAAAAAGAGAAGACTTTACAGGTGTGATTAAGTGAAGGATCTTAAAACAGAGAGATTATCCTGTATTATCTGGGTGAGCCCTATATGTAATTACAAGTGTCCTTATAAGAGCAATGCTGAAGGAGATTTGGCTACACAGGGGAGAAGTGATGTGATGATGAAGTCAGAGACTGGAGTGATGTGATTTGAATATGGAAGAAAAGGCCACAAACAAAGAAGCACAGGTGGCCACTAGCCTGACAAAGTCTAAGAAAGCAAATTCTGCCCTCAGAGCCTTAGAAGGAACCCTGCTATTACTTGGTTTTTAACTCAGTTTCACTTTAACCCATTTTGGACATCCGACCTTCAGAACTGTAAGAGAGTAGATTTGTATTGTTTTAAGCCACTGAATTTGTGACAATTCATTATAGCAGCAAGAGGAAACAAGTACATTTCAAAAATAAAAGTCCAGATCATATGGATCAGCAACTTCATACTATTATAAATGAATGGTTTTGCTTTGAACCACACAGAATATAGGATGTTGAAAGATCATTACTTTACCCCTTTTCCATTAAAAAAAATTCTATTAAATCACAAAACATGTTTTGCTCAAACCAGCTTTAATGAATTTTCTCATCCATTCTCCCTTCCTCAAAAGTCCTCCTCAATCTCTAGCTTCTATGGTGAAACAAATAAATGAAATCTCCTTAAATCTCTATGCCCAAAGAAGCTTTCATATTTGGAAAAGACAAAGGATTTCTACTCCCATAAGGGAGGAGGTTCTTACATCCAGTGCCAGTCTCTGATTTTTAGACTGTGTGATCTGAGGGGTAGCAGAAATTTAGGGCCGCAAACTGTCTTTTCTGCTGGCTTGTGGCTGTGCTGTAAATTCACACTACTGTATTCATTGGGCATTACAGTCCAGTTTCTCCAGTGCCCCCTAATAAAATGAAAATAACATTAAAAACTATTGCCAGTCATCACCCCAAATCATAAATCAGTTTAAAATAGGCACACATTTGCCCAGACCTCTCATGAATTATCATAAAATCCAAACAATTGGAACTTACATTTATAAGACCTGGCTGGAAATAAGCAAAGAGGATCCAATACATGACCAAGAGGTGACCCTAAAGATAAAGAGCAAGAGAACTGAGGAATCTCAACAGAACAACAAAAACAAAACAAAACAAAAACTATAATGCAAAAAAAGTTTCCCTACTATAAAAAAGGATTTGAATTATATAATGAAAGAACATACTATGTACCTGAGAATACTGACCCAGAATGACCAAAAGTATTGTTTTTAAAAGAAAAAATATCTGGGCAAAAGGAGCATATAACTTATAAGAGAAATCAAATTAAATTATCCACAGATTTTTTTGTCAGTAAAGCCTTTTGCCAGAAGAAATTAGAGTAATGTATTTAAGATATTCCAAGAGAGAAAATGTGAACTAAGGACTTTTTTTTATCCAAGAAATCACAAACTGCTAATAACATGCAAAGACTCAGAGAATATTATTCCCATGAGTCCTTCCTACAAAGTCTACTAAAGAACAAGTTTCAGACAGGTATTACTGGTGAATATTAGATATATCGTTACTTGTAGATAAAAGATTAAATGAGGGTTAAAAGGTACAGACTCTAGTATGTAATGGCTATATGATTTAAAATGCAAATATACTACAACTATAAAAAATGGAGAGATGATTAGCATATGCAGAAAAATGTTTTATCTCCTCTCAGTGATAATAATGTCAGTGATAGTACAAGTATTATTCTGTGACTGTCATATATGTAAAGTAGAAAAAAGCAAATGCTAATTATGGGGTATTCTAATTCTAACATCCCCCATGCTTCCAAGGACTTTCTGATGGGAGAAAGCTGCTGAGGTAATACTGAAGATGCTAAGTAAACACCCTGTAGATATGAATCGAATTGGAAATACTAGTATGAACTCATGAGGTACTTATTTACTCCAGATATTTCCATTAAAAAAACACTTAGGAACAAAAGTCAACTTGATAGCAGTGAGCCTCTCTGGCACACAGATTTGATCTACAAATGACATATCCCACTGAACTAACCAGGATTTCTTGGAGAAATGGCTAATTCCAGGTCTGAGACAGAAACTGTCCCTGCAGAGTTTGGAATATCATAACATGCAATTAGAAGGAAGCTGTCCAAAACTACCAGGGTTATTTCCAAAGAACCCAGAAAGTACCTTGATCAGTTTTTCACTGGCCACAGATTTGAGATTTGCAATAGATTTAAACTCATCAAATATATATAAATCTAATGGTTCATGAAATGTATTAAAAATAATAATAATTGGTCAACTTTTGGGGAGACAATGATTCAGTTGTTATCTTGAATACTGGGTAAATAAGAGGAAATAATCAAACCTTATCTACCTATCCCATATGAACTGTAGTATGCATAACAAAATAGATGAAGAAAAGTGTCTCTTTACAAAAAGTATCTCGGGCAATAAATAAAAAGAAAATATAGAAATAAAATTGTACTGTTTTTTAACTCCAAATGAATTAATGAATGTCGACACTGAGAATCTACTTTGACTAATATAAACAGCATAAACCAGACACAAGACCTAACACTATAACCTTGTTAAAGGGATCAAGCCTCTTGATCCAGCTACCAACTTGCAGGAAATACAGGAGACAGAGACACCCATTGAACTGTGTCATGAATGAGCGGTCAGCAAATGTGACTGTAGAAAACTTGACAAGTTAAATGGCCCAGATTTGTCAAAAGATAAATTATAAGAGAAAGAAAGAGGTGGAGGGGGAAACCATAGATTAAGAGAGACCTAAAAGGCATATCAAGTTAAAAAATATTTAAAAAGGCAAGACTAAATCATAGAGTTTAGGGATGCATACTTGTGTGATGAAACCATAAGTAAATACAAGGAACTTATTAGTATAAAAGTCAGGATACTGGGTACTTTTGCAGGTAGGGAGGGATTGCGTTGGAATGAGGCACATGGAAGGGTTGCAGGGGTAGCTGGTAATTCCATTTCTTGATTTGGGTAACAGTTAATAGGCATTCGCTGTAGATAATAATTCACTAAACTACACAGTTTTGGTTTGGTTTTCTGTATCTATGCTTAATTTTATAATAAAAAAAATGTTTGGGAGTTAACTGCAATGGTTATTTGAGTTCTTCATCTCTGGGTTAGCTATTTGGTCTTGATTAACAATCAACTCTCCCAAAGCAAGGGCTCCTTTGACATCTCCTTTGATTTCTGAAGGAACTAGGACATAATAACTCACGTCTAGCCATGATTACTGAGTGAAGTACACGGTCACCTTGTGACAGGTCCTCACTGTAGTCCAAGCCTTGTGATCTCCCAACTCACCACTTGTACCCACCAGAGTCCTACAAGAACGGCACACTCAAGTGGGGACACTGGGGGAGAGCTTAATGAAGAGACTGTTAAATGTGAAGGTGCCTTTAAAGGAAGCCAACAAAGGATAGTGAAACACTCCAGTTGTAGCGGCTAGAGGGGCATGACCACCCCTGTGCCTAAAGGGGCAAAGCCAGGACCCTGGCAGGGAGGGAATGCAGACAATAACACCTGCCCCCTCGCTCCCCTCCAGCACAATGGCCTCCCACTGGTGCCTCCCACAGCTCAGAGGCTAGGGATTCCCAGGATGCAGCTTCCAGGGCTTAGAGCAGGAGGAGAAGGGAGGAAAATGGAGCTGGAGGGGCAAAGGCAGATTTCTAAGCCCAGCGCTACACAGGGACGCTTCTCTGAACCTCGGTCCTTGGGCAGAGCCCTGCCTCAGCAGGTCAAAGACAACAAAAACAACAGAAGTCTCCCGTCTTAGTTAATGTGGGCCAAGAAGGCTAGGCCTGGGGAAGTAAAGGGCAGCTCACAGGGCAGAGTTGGATTCCCACTGCCCACTGCAGGGGTGCCATCCTAACCCGGTCAACCTGCCTGTGATGAAAGGGGACAGGAGGCCTGTTCTGATCACCCGCGGATCAAAGGCATTGTCTGGGACCCCTCTGCTTTGGTACGCAGGCCAATATTGGTCTTCAAGCAGAGAGCTCCTGTGGTCAAAGGTGGGCTTTTGTGGGCCTATGAGAATTAAAATCAGGGAAGGGGAGATGCAGGGGTTGGGCATATGCAAGAGATGGAAGTCAATGCCACTTTTTAAATAAAGACAATCCCCAAATGAAGACAACAAGCAGTTTAGGTTCTCTCTATCTTCTCTCTTCTCTCTCTCTCTCTCTCTCTCTCTCTCTCTCTCTCTCTCTCTCACACACACACACACACACACACACACACACACACACTCTCACACACACACACACAAACACACACACACGTGCACGCCCCATTAGGTCTCAGGCCCTCCCATCACAGCCTTCCATCCCCCACTGGAGTTTTGACCTCAACTTCCACTGAGCCCCCGCTCCTCTCCCTGATTTGGTCATATTTCCTATTTAGTTTAAATCAACAGTCTGATTTTATCAACACTAATGCGTTATGGAGGTTTATTTCTTCAAACAGACTGTGCTCCTCTTTGCTATAAAGTTAATTTTATGTTCTTTGTTCACTTTCCTAATCTGCAAATTACATCCTCCTGTTCCCTGATTACTTACTATTGGAAAAACAGCCCCTTTTTGCTTCCAGTTTGAATATTCTCTGCCTTATCTTGATGACCCTAATCTCTCTCCCCCACTGGCCTCTCATGGCAGCCGCAAGTAACTGGCAGGGCGCAGTGTGTCCAACAGCTCCAACCCGAGAGTGAGCAGCCAGAGTGGCTGCCTTGCTCCTCCACCGGCCTCTTTTTTTTCCAATCGTTTTCCTCAGAGTGTGGGAAGAGGCTCAGCTGCAGCAGGGAGGATTAGAAATTCTGGGATCCACTCCATGCTCTCAGAAAGTCCTAGTGGGAAGACAGAGAACTTCCGACACGCAGGGAAACAAGGACAAATGCTTCGGAGGCTGACATTTGGCCGATACCACATGAAAAATGACCTGACTCTTTTGTTGGAAGCGCCTGGTGGGAGGGGCTGCAAAAGGAGGAGAGAGCCCTGGGAATGATGAAGGGAAAACAGCATCCTTTCTTACGGGACCGGGATTTCTAAAGAGGATGGGGGAGAGATGGCCCAGCTCTCAGACACGCCAAAGAGAATTAAGCGTATGTGCAACCTTGTAGAGGGAAGGGAGGGAGGAAAATGAGGAAGGAGAAAGAAATTGACAAAAAAGAATCTAAGAGACCAAGTTGGAAGGGATCTTAGGAAACCTCATGCTTTACAGATGAGAGGGGGTCCCAGGACCAGATCTCAAGTTCTAATAACAGCAATAGAGTGATGCTATTGATGTGAGAATAATGGCAAGTGAGGTTTGCTTACTGTAATTTTCCAAACCAGCCCACCCTCATACTGCTGTTCAGCATACGCCATGTTCATTTCCATCTCTGGGCTTGTAGGATCTCAATAACAATAAAAGCTAATATTTATTGTGTGTAGTCCACCAGACACTTTAAATCTGTGGTTCTCAACCTTCCTAATGCCATGACCCTTTAATACAGTTCCTCATGTTGTGGTGACCCCCAATTTCATTGTTACAAATTGAACATAATTAAAGCATAATGATTAATCACAAAAACAATATGTAATTATATATGTGTTTTCCGATGGTCTTAGGCAACCCCTGTGAAAGGGTTGTTCGACCCCCAAAGGGGTCACAATCCACAGGTTGAGAACCACTGCTTTAAATGCTTTACATGTCTTATCATATTTAATCCTTCCCGCCCCCCCCCCCCAAAAAAATGCCTAAGCGCAGTTAGCATCTCCATTTTGCAAGTAGAGAAAATGAGACACAGAAAGGTGATAACTTGGTGAGGCACAGGTAGGAAGATGGAGCCAGGATTCAACCAGGTCTGTCTCCTAAACTCACATTCAGAAAAAATGTGTGCAATGGATGTGACTCTCCAATTGGTCCAGTATTCACACAAACCTCCTTCCAACTTTAGTCCCAATGCTCTAATTTGGAGGGGCGGGAGGGGGGGCGGGAGGCATTGCCCTCTGTCCAAAAACCCTCCAGGCTTCCCAATTTCTGGGGCAGAGTTTCTTCTGATGCCCTAAGCAGCCCAGAGGTAAAGGGCCAGGCAAACAGTAAATATTTCAGGCATTACAGACCACATATGTTTTCTGTCACATGCTATCCTTTGTTTTTTTACAATCCTTTAAAAATGTAAAAAATTATTCTTAGCTTGAGAGCTCCCTCTGTCCCCTTTCTAGACCCACAAACCTTGGCGTCATGCTGAAACGCCCCTCTCTCACCACCTGTCCATCCAATCATAAAGTTCTTTGTGTTTGGCCTGCCTTTCAAAATACTCTTTAAAGGACTTGTATGCATGCATATAAGCATAACCAATGGACATAAGACACTGGGTGATAGGGGAGGCTAGGGGACTGTCTAGGGCGGGGGGATAAAATGGATACATATGTAATACCCTTTGTAATACTTTAAGCAATAAAAAAAAAATACTCTTTAAATTTTTTTAAGCTGCCCCCACGCCTGGTCCAGGCACCCACTATGTCATGCATCTGGTCACGGAATGGTGTCCTCTGCTCCCCAAAGCAGGGCACATGTTACTGCCGATCTGTCTTCCCCAACAAGGATTTGCAGCGATCATTGCCTTGCTCCCATACCTTCCAAACTAAGCCCCTTACTCTTCATTCAAGGACTGATCCTTCAAGACACACGCATGCACACACATACACATTTATCTTTAATAATAGTACAAAAAAACAGCTAACATTCAGTGAGCATTGATATGAGCTAATCGCTGTATTAGCCACATGGATCCTCTCACTTAAGCCTCATCAGAACCCGCTCACAATCACAGGTAGGTGTGATTATGAGCCTAGCTTTACAGATGAGTAGCTGAGGCTCCGAGAGACTGAGGAACATGCTATTTTACACAGGAAGATGGTGAAATGAGGAACGAAATGGTGACCATCATACTCTAGGGGCCCTTCCCCTAACCCCCATTCTACATCCCCCTTAGCATGCCTCCACTCTGCCCTCCCAGGGCCTCTGCACCGGTCCCACCAAGAAACATGCTCAGAAGGACCACGGATTCCAGAGACAGCGAGCAGGTCACCCGCAGAGGGAAGCAGTTGCTCTTGGAAGAGAAGCTGGGGACGCTGAACTGAGAGCCCCCTAAATGGAGCAGGGATGCCCCTCAGCAGGGACAGCAGGTTCCATGGACGTCCCCTGTAGCGGGCTGCCAGCCAACAAGTGGGCAGCTCGGAGCAGCTGCATTCACAGCAGCCAAGCAGGGCAAGCTACACACATGTGGACCCAACCGCTCCACAATTTGCTTAAAAGCCACACTGTGTTTCCTGGGCAATGGCCGCAGGCCAAAACACACACATTCCAGTTTTTACGACTATAAGGTAAGCATTCTTTTAATGGCTCTTTCCCTGATTGTGTGGTGTTTTGCTTGTTCCATCTCCTGACTCGCCCCCCCCCCCCTTCTCAGCCCAGCTCTGCTCTCCGCCTCCCTTGCTTCCACTCTCCTGCTCCCAACCTTCCTTGCCACTATCTCTCCTGCTTGCTTTCCTGCACCTTCTGCATCTCAGTGGTTTCCCCCTCTTTTCGGACTCTTGGTCAGGTTTTCTGTAATTATTCCACTTCCTCTCCCTCTGTTTTCCTGTTTGCCTGGCAGAGCCTCCTTCCCTGCCTTTTAAGTTTCTCAGCTTAGCACAGACTTGAAAGCCGCACTCCTGCTCCTCATCTTCCCGCGCCCCCTGCTCCCTCCTCTCTCTCCTCCACAGTGCTCCTCTCTGCGGCCCTTTCCTTTCTTTCTGGACACCTGGTCCCACGCATCCCACTCGCTCTCCCTCGCTGCCTTCACCTCTCACCTCTCTTCTTTGTTCCCTTGTCTCCTGGATTTCCTCAGCCCTCCCTCCCTCCTCGCAGGTCCCCTCCTGGTTTCCAACCCCCTGTCCCCTTATCTTTGTTTTCCTTCCTTCTGGCTGCTGATAGAGTAGGAGTAGTTGCAGGCTGAGTCCCTGATTCCACGTGTAGACCTGGAGCCAGCCTGTCAGTCGACCACTAACATTGCCCAGGGAATGGGAGTCTTGCTCCCTACAATTTGCCCCTGCAGACTGGAGCAGAGCTAGAAGGCTGCAGAGTAAAGCCACCAGCAGTCTGAGGCATCCAACCTGGCAGGCAGGGTGAAGAAAGGACTGCCTGCTTCCTTGTCCCACTGATCTCCTGTAAGTCAAGGCCAAAGCCCTGCTATGGGACGTGTCATTTGTAAGATGCAGCCTTGGGACAGGACCTCAGTGACCATCCGTGTTCCCTCTTCACAGCACACACACACACACACACACACACACACACACACACACACACACAAAGATCTCTTATTCACTTTTGTCCAGAGCAAAAGGCCCTGTGACTTTTTTGTTGTAGTGTATGAAACACCCACACTGAAAAGTAAGAAATATAAAAAGGGCAAGAACCACCACAAAGAATGCTGCTGCTGGGGAAGGGCTGTCTCCATCCATCCCCTCTACCTCCTGCCCCTCAATTCTTTTCAACTTCAGTTGTTCCTGCTTCCTTGACAGCTGCCTTGGAGCAGAGCTGGTGTCTTTCCTGGGAGGACAGCGCCATCTAGCCGGTGAAATGTTAAATCCTCAGCTAAGAGCACAGAAGGAAAGCTCCTCCCCAGGTCCTGGGCTCCCAACTGCTCTTTTTTACTCTCAGCCAGTCAGACCCCAAAGGGTCTGAGATAGTGATTTTAACCCCTTGGCCTTCTTGGAGATTTAAGTCTATTTCCAATCACCGTCTATTTCTCCAGTGTCTGATTTAGTTTTCGTTTGTGGCCTTCGTTTCTGGAAAAGGCAAGAAAGTTCTAGGTGAACCAACAGGCTCTGCCTGATGCTAAGGAGCTCCAGGTGACTTTTCCAAAGCAAAAAAAGAACTTCCTGAAGATACTGAATGGTTCAGCTCCTCCTCCGCTCTGGAATTCTGTAGCAATATTTGCTACTCTTTTCTTTACCGTTTCTTCCTCTGTCTTTCCTTTCACATTTATTGAGTGCCTCCTGTGTAGCTGGCATGATGATAAGTTAGTGAAGAGACAGATTCTCTCTCAAGGGCCCCATATTCCAATGGACTTAGATTTGCAGAATATCTGTCCTCAGATGGGGTCTAGGTGTGCTAAGGGTCCGGGGAATAGAGAATAGAAGACAGACCTAAGACCCCCACTATCGGAGCAACTTCATGTTTATCTAACTTTTACTTACTAAATTTCTGCCTAAGATTTTGTTTGAATAAATGATGTTGAAGCATTAGAAGTTTAAAAACATCTGCTTTAATATAACATGTCTCACTCTACAGGTGCGGACGGACACGGGGTCTAGAGAAGTTCAAGGACTTATCCAAGGCCATAGAATTAAGGAACAACCTCTCCAGGTTCTACTTTCCTAGCTCCTTGACAATCAAACCCCAACTTCACTAAGTCTTCAGGGCCAGGCTTCTACAATAGGATTGGGGGCAAAGGGAACTTCTCTGAATAGTTTACATTTTTATTTGCTTCTCTCCTGCCAGATTCCACATAGGTAAGAGATGGTACACGAGTCTGCTAGGGATACCATAACCAAATTCCACAGACTGGGTGACTTCGACAACAGTGATTTAATTTCTCACAGTTCTGGAGGCTAGAAGTCCAAGGTCAAGGTGTCAGCAGGGTGACTTTCCTTTCCAGTCCAGTCCTTTCTCCTTGGTCTGTATAAGACCATCTTCACCCTGTGTCTTCATGTGGTCTTCTTTCTATGTGTGTGTGTGTCTGTCCACGTTTCCTCTTCTCATGAGAACACTGGTCATACTGGATTGGGGCCCACCCTAATGACCTCATTTTAACTTAACCATCCGTATAAAGAACCTATCTCCAAAAGCGGTCATATTCTGAAGTGCTAGGGGTTGGAGACTGCATCATAAGTTTTTTGAGGGACACAGTTCAGCCCATAACAGATGGCAAATAGTCTTCATTTCCCTTACAAGCCTCGATCACGAGGTAGTGGCTGCCTACACGCCCTGCCAAAAAAGGGGGAGAAGGTGTGACAGAGTCCACATGGGGTCCACATGCCAATGTCTGCTCCATTCCTGCCCTCACTAATGAAGGACATATAGAGACCACTTCCTTTCAGCAAGGAACATATATCACCATGACATTCCTCAAAATACCAAAACATCCCTAAGCCACACTTCTCAGAGAAGGTCCATGGCAATCAGGTGGTCCTTTCAGACCCTTCATTTTACACATGAGGCAAACTGAGATCTATGGAGACTATGCCTTGCCTTGGATCACTCAGCTCCTTTATTCCAACATCAAACTACACCCTGACTTCACATCTTTGATCTAGTGTCCTTTCCAAGACAAGTGGCATCCAGATAAAAACAGAAGCTCCTATATTTCCTAGGCAGGATTCCAGAAGTCCCCCATCCCCACAGACACAAGAAGGAACCATGTGAAGAGAACGAAGCTAAAAATCCTGGTTGGAGTCTCCATGATCGCGTGGGTCACCAGGCATGAAAGGATTCTGAGGCTGCGTCTAGGCCTTTCCAGAGAGAACACTGTCATGAATTAGTGACATCTGCCATTGCTGTGTGCACAGGACTGGGGAGTGGAAAGATGAATATTATATATTTTCTCGGTTAGATCATCTCTAAAGCCCCATCCAGTCCTAAGACTTTGCAATGAGAGCCTTGAGCAGGAGCCAGGGGTTTCTTTCTGGAACTTAACTAGAAATCTGGACTAAGAGACATGCCATGATGGTCCTGGTGCCTAAACACAGTCATGTGACCTGTTTCAGAAAAGGCCACTTCTTTGCAGCCTCCTGGCCCAGAAGGTCCAGCTATCAGTCACAGATGCATCCACAGCCCTAGTCCCACTCAAGTTATCACTAGTGTTTCTCCGTGTAGCTTTCCTCTGGGGTCAGCTGCTGAGACCTAACGCTGGGTGCTGCTGAACACTGGCAACTTCCATTTGCATGATGCAAGTGACAAGAAAGCAGTGCCGCTGAAGAGCTATCCCTCAGCTCCTGTAGGCGAGGGGGCGTGTCAAAGGTCAGGTGACTTATGAGCCCTGGGAAAGGTCAACTACAAGAGAATTGATTCCATTTCTCAAAGGCTCTCCAACATGCCACAACCCTGTATGTGGCCGACCCATGGGGCTGCACAGGGAAAGGCACTTGGAGGAGTTGTTTTTCATGTTCTTGTTCATGTTTTTCTCTTTCAATGCAGCTCACAACTCCTCGGTTCCCTTTTACTGCTTCCTCCTGGCAGAGGGGCCTGGACCAGCTTCTGGGAAACTTTGGGATAGCTATTTGTCATCTGGAGGGAAAAGTTCCATGTGAATAGATATGAGAGACCCCAGAGCTGGTGAAGAGCTCAGGTCTGGAGAAGATGATAAGAGCTAGCTTCAAATCACAGCCCTGCCACTTTCTAGCTAGGTGACCTCAAACAAGTTACTTAACACCTCTATACCTCAGTATTCTATTCCCATCCAAAAAATGGGGAATATGATAAAGCCTAGCTCATGGGGTTGTTATAAGGATTAAATGGGATTGCAGGTACCTGTGATATTATTAGTATTATTAATTCAACAGATATTTAGGGAGCATGTATGCTGAACTGCTTGGGTTACAAAGATACCTAAGACATTGTTTTTTACTTCACACAGTTCCTGGTCAATTATCATTCCGTTACAGTATTTTATCAAGTGCCAAATTAGATACCTGTCCAAAATATAAGGCAAGAAGAATTAATTCAGCCTGGAAAGCGAAAGAATGTCCTTTACACAGTTGATAACATTTGAGCAGGACCTGGGGGAGTAAGAATTTAGCTCAAGTCCTCACCAAGGAATCAATATATGCCAAGAGAAGCAAAGCCTGCTGTGGGAACCTTGAGTATGGGCTGTGCCTGGAGATGGTAAAATCCCTGGATTTATTCCCTTGGTTCCAGTAGGCAGCACCCCTGGAAATCAGAAAATTTGAAAGGCCCTGGCTGTCACCTCAGTCAAATCACCCTACTTCTCTGTGCCTTTGTTTCTTCAACTGTCAAATGGGATTAATTTCCCAAAAAGAGATTTCCATAAGGTTTAAAATTTTAAGTAAGAGGTTTGTGAAAGCTTTGGAAAATTAAAAGAGCTATTAGGCAAATAATAACGATAGTAACAAATGTTTAATGAGCACTTACTACCTGCCAAGCATTGTGCCAAGGGCTTACAAGCATTGTGCTACCATAACAATCATTACTATTGCCACTTGACAGTTGAGGAAACCTTGGAAGTGAGGTAACTTGCTCAAGGTAACAACTCATAGGTGGTAGACCTAATGTTGATGTATAAGTGAGAGAAAGGGGTGGTACTCCTCCCCTCCTCCCTAGACATGCTGGAACTACTTCCTAATAATCAGAGGGTCTGGCTAGACAGCATGAGGAATAGAGGCACCAACCAACACCATGACCAGAACTGGATTCAGGATGCAAGACAACAGCCTGCTTGAGTCCAGCTTGCCAGCCCCTAGAGAGACACGGAGCATTCTGGGCCCCTCTGTCTTTACTGGGGAGGTCACAGCCATAAAACTTTAACTCTTTCTTTGACCAGACAAGCTCAACATGCAAATGTCAAGTTCCATTGAAGCATACCCCCGGTCACTGCCTGGATTAGGGGCAACCAGAGCATAGAACACATGTCCGGCTACTGTTGCTAAGTTCCTGGGGCCATCCCTTGGCCTCAGGCCTCAGCTCCATAGGACACCCCACTGGAGGACTCAAGGCTGCTGGAAGAGCTCCCTCATCCCCTGCAATGAGCATTGGCAGAACAGGGCTAAGGCAAAGTGGGCCAAGGGTCACCAAGTCTTCCAAGGCTCAGGTAGGAAGGACCAGCTATGAGAAGCTGAGTGAGAGGCTGGCTGGGACTCCCAGGGCAGATCTAGTGGGGAGAATGTAAGGGATGGATCTGGGCTGCCTGGAGCCTGGGGATATCTGAGGCCTCACAGCTAGAGGGGATGAGCTCAGGATGTCAACGGAATCCTATCCACTGAGAAAGCTGGGAAGTAAAAGCTCTCAATGAAAAGATGGCACTATGCTGCCTAGAGCTGGTAGAAAGCCCTAGTTATAATTTCTTCTGCTTTTGAGGAAAATAAAGAATGGGGAGATGGCTCCTGGTGCATAAAACAGGAGGACAGGAGGATGATCTTGAGTGCTGGCTATGTAACTTCTATGGTTCCCTCCATTCTAGCCACCTTTCCAATTTTCTTTCCTTTTCCTCCTTCTCTTTTTGCTCTTCTTCCTCTTCCCTTACTACCACTTCTAGATAACATTTATTGAGTTCTACTTCTATGCCAGGCACAGTACTAAGTACTTCATACGTATCATCTTATTTAATCTGCATAACGACCCTCTGAGGTCGGCTATATGTAAAGATTTCAGAGAAGAATAAATTGGAGTTCAAAGAGGGTTAAATGATTGGTCCAAGGTCATAGAGCTGATGCCGCATCCACATCCAGCTTCTTCCTTTAAAGATCATGATCTTCCCATTGCCCTGCCTTGCCCCTAAAGTCTGCCTGCAGACAGGGAGCCGTCAGAGGCCTGCCTACCAGATACTGCACTTGAGCTGTTTCTCCTTCTCCAGTCAAAGAAGTCACCAGCTGTGTCACAGTATAAATCCCTGAAGGGAACTTTCTTCAAAAGGGAGGCAGAGATGTAAGAAAACCTTCTGAGGGTTTGAGAAAGAAGCAGCCCCACTCCAGGGGAGGGGGTCAGAGAGGAGAAAGAAGGATCCATGTTCTAAGCTGGTGAAGGAATGGACTTTGAAGCCAGACTTTCATCAATGATGCTGTTGACAACTTCATCCCTGGAAGACATGAGCAAGATGAGCAAGTGAGGGTGAACCAAGAGAGCCTGAGATCCTGGTGCAACAATGACCAGACTTGAGCTGAAGCCTCGCTCAAGAATGGAGCAGAACTATATTCACCCAGTCACACCCCAGGCCAGTGAGAAACCACATCACAGAAGACAGACCCTACTCCAATTCCCTCCTCAGCAAGTATCCAATAAAGACAGACCATCCTGTGGGCCAAGTAAGCAAACCCTAGGGTTTGGGATAATTCAAGGGGTTATGAGAGACTCTGAGCTTCCTTTAATAAGGCATCTGAGAATTTCAAGCAATTAAATGGAAAAATAAGAAAAATTGATGCTATTTGCACACTGAGGTTACTTCAGAAGCAATGATATTATTGAGTTTTTCTTGGTGTTTCCTCTATGGGTCTTTCTATTCCATTGACATCGTATGACAAAGGAGCAATTGGAATATCTTGCTCAAGACAGCCATTACTCACCAACATAAGGATGGCTTCTCTCCCCCAAGTGGCCAGAGTCACTGTATATGGCTGCACAGGCTCTGCACTGATCAACCCCAAGGGCCACTATTCACACAGACTTCGATGTGAATGGTTTCTCCAGGAGTTATGCCATAAAGAGGCACTGAACTGCACTCTCCAGCCTTTTAGGAATCAGGTCAAATCCATCCTTCCCCACTCGAGCTTCCCCAAACAGCCCTACTGGAAGGAATCACTCATTCGGCTGTACACCTCCCATATACTCTCTACTTCCTGCCTTGTAGTTACTGTTTCACATGAATAGCCTATCTGGTCCCCTTTTAAAATTCTATCAAAGATGCAAACACGTACCCCGTGAGAGGGGGGTGATGCACCAACACATGTAATTTCATAGCCAATTTCAGGAAATTCGTGGATGCCTTAAGGTCCATCTACAGCCATTTAGAGTGTAGTTTCCATGAGAGCAGAGACAATATCTGTCTTGTTTACCAGGGTATCATGAAAGCTAGCAGAGTGCCTGACACAGAGCAGCACAATAAATGCCCGCTGATTGAAGGAATGATTAAACCCTGGAGGTTATTGAGTGCAAGGTTAATGTCAAATCCATTTCTGGAACCTCCCAGAGTTTTCATGATAATGGAATCTCAAACAACCTGGCAAAACCCTCAAAATGGTACTTGACAAATGGTTGCTCAGTTCCCCTCTGGCATGAGCCCCTCAACCATCCTGACCCTTCCAGGCCCAGAAAAACAAGGAAACTTCGCCAAGCACCAGCGTCCCCACCATGGAAAGGCAACGTCCTGCTTGGGGGTGGTTCCAGGCAGTGAATGGGAAATATGACACAATGACTCTTTGGCCACTTCGAGTCCTGAGAACTTATGCTTCCCTTTGTTTCTGCCCAAGGAGATAGGGAAGTTTCTTCAGTGATGTGAATGATAATGTTAATAAAATCATCATCACCATCCCTTATATAACTTGCAAATTAACCTGTCCTCCACACATGTTGTCCACAGAAATAGGTACTGTCCTCGTTTCACAGGTCAGGAAGTTGAGGCTCAGAGAGTCCAAGTAACTTGCCCAAATCTCACTGTCTCTCAAAGTTCAGAACTTGCCCCCTGGAATTCTGTTTCTCCAGCATTCTCCGGCTGACCCGAGGCTGCCGTCTGAGCAATTACTGAAGCGCATATTAAATGCCTTCCACAGGCAGGCATCAGCATTCTCTGAGGTTAGCCTATCTCGGCCTCCCCCAGAGTCTATCTGTATCAAGTTAGCAAAATAAAACTACTCAGCAAGGATCACCTGCCACAGCTCCCAGCTACCAAAGGCCTAGGTAAATCTGGCCAGGGATTGCCACTAGGACTCTCCTCAGTCAACAATCAGCAACACAGGCTCAAAATACCCCCACCTTTCCTGCATCACCAACTGCTGACCACAGGAACTACTTCACCACACCTCTTCTCTCCCAAGAGTGGGCTAGGTATGTCCCCATACCTGGGCCACAGGGCATGACAGAAGTTGAGGGCCTGGAACCTCACCTTTACAAAGAACAATCCAAATGACTGAAGGAAAGAAAATGAGATTGGGAAGTGAGGAAGGACCTCAGAGCAGGGCTCCCTGTCAAAGGAAGAAAAGTCAGTGGGAGGCATTCTGACTGCTCTTTAAGACAAATGGACATGCTACTACGGATGACTGAAACTTGCTTTTTGCCATCTATATCAGACTTAAACAAAGGTAAGAGCTCCTAGTGCAACAGCAACTTTTAGGTTAAGTGTGAATAAGAACTGCCCAATGGCAAGAGTGAATGAGCCTGTGGAGTGCAACCCCTAGAAACAAATCACTTAAGGACAAACCACCTTGCAAAGAGGTAAAGAGTACACCAGCTGACCTTATACACATGCCTCCATTTGCAATTTGAAATTATGGCACCACCTCATTGTAATGTCTCACGCCTAGATTTTACAGTGTTCAAAGCACTTTGATGGAGATTGGACGCCTCTGACAATCCTGGAAGGCAGTCTGGGAAGAATACCATCTCCAGTTTACAGATGAATAATGAGATCTTGGGTCCCTTACAGGGCAACGCTTTTTCCACCAAGCTATGGAGAACCATGAATCTTACCAGGCGGAATCTCAACTCTCGGCAGCTCAGTTCCCAAGATCTGAGTTCTTGCATCAACCATTTAGATTCCTGAGAAAGCCCAGGGAAGCCTGTCCACAGACACTAGAAGCTGGGGGTTGGACAACTACACAGCCACAGCAGCCAAGAGTGAGAAATCACAGTGACACCCCTTATCTGCCCGGAGCTGCCTGCAGATAAGGTAGAAAATAGTGCCGTTCACAGCCACTTCCTGGGTTTGTGATCAAGCATTCCCCCTCAGTCCCATTAAAAAACGATTCCAGTTGTGCAATGCTCCTCTCTTCCTGTCTTTTTGTCTTTGCTCTGTTCTTTGCTCTCTCCCCCAGCCCCCTCCCTTATCTTGCTGCTCTCTGTCCCTGAAGCATGCTAGTCCTCACCTCTCACCTCCATTCCCGGGCAAAGAAGTCCCTCCAAATGATGACAGGTTCTGGGAAAAGGAAAAGTCCCTTGACCCCAAAGATGTCCCAATCTCAAGAACTCATGTTCCCAAAAATCAGGGTGTGTGTATATTGACTGGTTAACTCTATAGCAACTTCGTGGAAATTATTAATGTCTCCCTTTGCACCAGGAGTGGACTTAATGGTGTGTCCAGTCAACACCTCTGCTAACACAGAGATCCACGGGCTTCCCTGGCTCTGCTATAGGAGTGTATGATCCTAAGCCCCCGCAGCCCCTGGGCAGCTGGGTGGCAGACACAAGGGCAACTGGACACACACCCCCTACCCATATGAAGTTCTCATCTGTCATTTTCTATGAGTGCTACACCATGAGAAAAGTTGAACACCGATCTAGTTGAATGACAGCAGTCAAATCTAAGGTTCCTGAAGAGAGGAAGGCACTAAAAGGAAATGAAAACTCCTGGCCAGAGAACTAGGGACCTCAAAAACAAATGCTACTTGACAATATGTCTGGCATGTACCCCACTCCCTGTCACCACGGCCTTCCCCCATCCACACACACACACACCACACCCCAACCAAAGAATGCCTAGGGACTGCCTTCTAGCAGTGACTGAAGTGGGATCCCAAGACCCTCTGGCCACCTACATGCTTCCAGTTCCAAGCCAGCTATTTCACTCTTGTCCTGGTCCTCCTGAGTTCCGTAAGGAAAAGTGGCCCAAGGCCACGCAGTACGTGAAAACAAAGTGGATGAGAAGCTGTACCAGCGACTAGCCTGCTTGGATTTGAATACTGGCCCATTGCCTACTCAACCTGTGGCCAAGGCTCATTATACAACTTGCCTAGCCTTCCCTTATGTGCATGATGGGTATTTTAATAAACCTACATTGTTGCATTCTTCTGAAGATTAAATAAGATAATATGAGGACATGCTTAATACTTGGCACATAATAGGTGCTTAATAAATTTTAACAATATTAGCAGTCGGGTCTGGAGCCATTCTTTGGATTTGTGGTTTTTGATGCTTGGGGATTTTTTTTTTCCATACCAAATTACTCTTTGTGTCATCAGAGGAGGTTGAGATATTTATGACTCAGCTCCTGATTCAGGGAAAAGCCTGACCCTTGGAAATGTCATCAAAAGTGATCTTTGTCCTTGTTGTGATTCAGATCAAAAGTTGTTGGTTTGTTTGTTTTTAGAATTATTTTTTTAATCCTCACCCAAGGATATTTTTTCCATTGATTTTTAGAGAGAGTGGAAGGGAGGTGGAGAGACAGAGAGAGAAAAACATCAATGTGAGATATATCCATTGGTTGCCTCCTGCACACACCCCACCAGGGCAGAGCCTGCAACCGAGGTATGTGCCTTTGACTGGCATCGAACTCGCGACTCCTGAGTCCATGGGCCAATGCTCTACCCACTGAGCCAAACCAGCTAGGGCTCAGATCCAGTTTTGATACTTCCCCACTCCAAGGCACTGCCCTGTTAGAGCAAAGCAGACCCAAAACTAGAGGTCTCCCCACAATCTCTCAAGACCAGCCTCTTGAATCAAATTACAGAAGGAGCCTCTTTTCAAAAGCAACTTTGATATCAGACTAGCCCAAAAGATACAGTGCTCTGGTCTTAGTGACATGATGCTTATCTCGCTAGTGATTCTTGCAAAGAAAGATATGAAAGTCTCATTCTTCCACAGACGGGCTTGACTAGAATTGAAGACTGTGCAGTTCAGGGGAGAGTTGCTATATAATATCTGAAATCACTTGACATTAGAAAGCAAAAATGTCTTTCTCCTTTGAGCATTGCATCCTACCTGCCATCCAGAGATGATTTATATGTGCTCATCCTTATTACAGACTACACATAATAAAGGCATGATAGAAATCATATCTGCATAGATTCAGGCAGCTCTGGGAGAGAGGCTGCCAGTTTTGTTTGACAAGACACTCAATCAAGCAAAAAGGTTTAAAATATTCCAGGAGGATCTCGCTGCCGGCTCAAGACTGTATATTTTTATCCAGATAACAGAAATCCTAATTGAGCACAACATTAGTACTCATTTTTCCTAACTCCTTTTGCCGTAAGAAGCACCGAAGGAAAATTATGGGAACACTTTGCTTTTGGGGGTGAGGGTGATAAAGAAGAAGAGTTTGCTATGTGGTTGTTCCCAGAAGCTCAGCATCGTCACTTGTTTGGGTCCTTCTAAGTAGAAAGCGAAGACTGCAGAAGGAGGCATACGTAGGGCTGAGTCTTTCCCCATGCGTTTGATTCGCTGGGTGAAAACTTTCCTCCAGGACTTTTTCATAAGTTTAAGTCCCTTTTAAAGTCTTCCTTGCACTTAGGTTTATAGCGGGGTCTGGATGAGGGAGACAAATGAGACACGCATGCAGGTGCAAATGGAAGGGGGCACCAAAAACTCAGGAATAAAAATAATGTTTTAATGCAATATTTTTAAAAACTAGAAGTGAATGCCAAAAACTCCATGGTGAAGAAAATACCCACATTTTAAATAAAAGCAGGAGCCAGATCTGCACTTTTACAACGCTGCCTCACTCGCCTCGCCCCAGCAGCCTGGCCCCAGCTCCAAATAAGATTTATTTACAAAAACAGACCGCTGGTCTACAAGTCATATTTTACTAATTTTATTTTTTAATATTGCATTAAAATATTATTTATCTTGATCCCTGCATGGTTTTGGAGGGTGGTTTTTTGGGTGCCCTTTGAAATTTTGCACAGGGAGAAAATGCCACACTTGCTTCACCCTAGCCCCAGCCCAAAAATGCAAAAATGTAGACCAAGGTGCTTCAAAACCCACAAGGAAACTTAAAAACCACAAATTTACTCATTTAAATACCCTTCCCTCCCCATGGCATCCAAGGGCACCAAACACCTTTACTCCAGACTAATGGTAAGCAAGTGGGGGGCGGGGGGGAGCTCCTAAAAAAGAATCTCTTTTCCATCTGTTACAAGAGCTGACAGGTTGATAAAACGTTTAAAGGCATGATATTGAAACACAGAAAAAAATTAAAAATGCAATAATAAAGTTAAATGTAACTCTTTTTCCAGCATAATTCTTCTGAGAGACGAGTTTTACGTTGGACCAGCATTTGAAGCAGCAGTAGTCATTATTAACGGGAACCTCGGAGAGAGAAGATTTAAATCACCAAAGTAATAAAAGCCGAACAAGGACTAGCACCTTGAAAGGCACTTGGAGAGAAGATTGCATACAAATGCAATTAAAACGATGCTTATAAAATACTAAGATGTTAATTGGGTTCAGTCCCAGAAGCCCCAGCAGTACAGTATGTCAGAAGTTAGCTGGTTTGAAGTTTAAAAAGAGTAGTTTAATTTGTACACCTTGTCCTAATTACAGAGCTTTCTGCAGCCCGCATATCTGTATGGTTTATTGTAGCTCGGAGCTTTGTAAAACAAACACACACACCAGTTAATTGGGTTATTGCGACGGAAAATTGGGCTACAGAACAGCAACCTCGCTCGCTGGCGTGCCTTTACAGCTGGTAATGAACGCTCCAGCCACGTCAGGGAACCTGATTTGTAAGGTGTGCCGTTTACAGCTTGGTGATTCTGTTGGTCTGGGTGATGCCGGGAAAACAAAGAATCGCACCAGATAATGTTGCCTCCCGACCATGTTCTCGCCCAGCTGGCTTTTCAGAACTTTAAGCGCTGCCACCCCCTTCCCTGGTCCCTGCCCTTTCAAATATCCCCAGTGGCTGAAGGCCGCACTCTCTCGTGAAAGCCCGGAGCCTGGGCATGGGGCAGGGGAGGTGGCCCCTGCAGTAGCCCTGCTTTCAGAGCGCCTGCAAGGAGGCCTTGTGAGGTGGTGGCTTTTCTCCTCACCAGCAAATAAATACGTAACGCTATCAAAATCAGAACACTGCTTCGGCTTAGGAGTGGATGCGGCTGAATGGTTTTCCAGAAGCCCTGCCGGAATGCGCTCCCCACGGCTGGGGTGGAGGTCATTTCTGCATGGCACTGGAAGCCATGAAGCTGTGACATAGCACAGGTTTGCGCGCTCTCTCTCTCTCTCTCTCTCTCTCTCTCTCTCTCTCTCTTCCCTTCTACCTTTGGCTGCCTAATGTGAATCCTAAATGAAGTGAGATGAGATGAGAGCGTGAGGATTTTTATTCCTACGCTAGCTAAGGAATTCATCTCGGGGAGGTTCAGGGGCGAGCAGACAGCATGGAAAACAGCAAATGCAAGATCCCCAGGCCTGATCCCAGCTTGTAGAA
Source organism: Myotis daubentonii (assembly GCF_963259705.1). NCBI lineage: Eukaryota > Metazoa > Chordata > Mammalia > Chiroptera > Vespertilionidae > Myotis > Myotis daubentonii. The sequence continues at coordinate 96,131,283 of NC_081844.1, read as the reverse complement.
AATATAGGAGGGCCCCTCAGTCCTTGGCCAGGAGTGAAAAAGGAAATATCGTCTCCTGCCAGAGGCCAGGGCAGTATTCCACGTGGAGTCCAAGGTCCAGGCCACCCGGGGTAGCCCCCCAGCTCATACTCAGATGGTCGATGCCTAACTCCCAACTTGCCTTCCACCCGAGGGGGGGGGGCTGGCTCCCCAGATTGAGAAGAAAGTCACTTGGTAAATGAAGGCATGGCACTCTGAGGGGCTGACATCTCAAAGTTTTCTCCAACAAGAGTAGGTGCCTGCAGCTTAAAGAAACTGGCCTGGGGAGGCCCTGCGGTACCCAGATTGGAGAAGGCAGGCCTTGGGGGCTAAACTCTCACACAAGAGCCCATTCATCATGCTGAGCGGACTCTGAAACTCCATAGACATTGAGGATACATTTTTCAAAATGCTGGGTGCTGTAAAGAATCTAAAATACAGGGTCTCTCTTGTCAATGAGCAGACATTAGGGAAAGGCAAAGCCCACACCTGGCTTCCAGGTGCGGGGCTGGTCGGCAGGGCGCTTGGAGTAGAGATCATTACTCCCTGGACCTAATCGTTGGGAATCAAAATGTTTACTTGGGGCTCCTCAAAATCCTGACGAGAAGCATCCTGTCCCATGGCCTGGGTTCTTAGTCAGCCTGGCCATGCTTGCTGCCACTTAGCGTCTGGGAGACCGGAGTAGCTCAGCAAGGGCACTAACCTGCCCTCCACTCAGCAGTGGCGAGGCCTGGGGCATGTCCCTCACATGCTCTCTGCCTCAGTGTCCCCATAAGCCAGGTTCAACTAAATTACCTCCTCCATTGGGTTCAAGGAGACAATCCAAGGAAAGCACTTAAACACCACCTGGAACATGAGCATTGAATAAATGTTACCTATTATAATTACTACTACTAGTGTTGTCCTTGCTTGATGGATGAGGAATTGAGGCTCAGAAAAGTTAAATAATACGCTCAAGGTCACACACACACACACACACACACAAAAGAATAGAAATTTATGTCAAACCCGGGAATCTTACCCCAAAGCCCAAGGTCTTATTGAGGACAAGTCTGCCTGAGGGGATACCCCCTCACACTCCAGGGTTTATTTACTTAATCCAGGTCTTTTCCAACCATAGCCTGGAAGAAAAGAGGGAACTGGGGACATTTGAGAGCACAGGGCACAAGCAAAGAGAGAAAGAAATTGCAGATCTGAGAGTCCCAGGTCCCCAGAGACACACCACCCATTTTGCAATCTCACCCAGATGGGTCCCGACCCTGGGAACCAGACTGAAGGACAGCAGCAAGGAGCAAGTCCTGCAGAGCAAAGCTGCTTTGATTTCTGCTTAACATTGACTTTGAGGTTGTATTAAGTGAGAAAGCATCGGCAAGCCCAGCCGCCCTGGCTCCGAGAAGCCCGAGGCAGGCAGGTTATTATTATTATTTATTATTTGTTGATGGATATTCAGAGCCATCAGTCAGGTCCTCCTCGGGGCCAGGAAGCCGGGGAGCAAGGGCACTGGAAATTTCGAGCGTGGTTCCCAGAGCTGCTGGGGACTAAGCATTATTAAAGCACACTTTGCTATTGCTATCTGCTCTGTGGGGTGCTTGACCCTACATCCGACTTCAAGCTTCTGCTGTCCCTGCAGTACAGGCAACAGAAAGGCATACAAATTGCAAAGAGAGACTCCAGGGACGGGTGAGGAGGAGCTGGAGGGAAGAGGGATGCAGGGGCTTGCTGAAATGGGCATTTTGTACCCTGTTTCAGACCCTCTCTGCCTTAACCTTTCACTGCTCCATAACCACTGGATTCAGCAAGACCAGGAGATGATGAAATTGCTCAAGGAGAAAATGGATGGAGCTGTCGGTGGCATAAAAGTCCTTGCTTGATGGACGAGGAATTGAGAAGAAAGAGTGCCTTGCCACATCATGTCACAAGGGTGAATCCTGACCATATCCCACCCTGGGGCTTTCGAACTTTTTTTGACCTTGACTATGACCCACAGTTAGAAATATATTTTACAACTATGACCCACAGTTAGAAATATAGTTTTCCCATGCACACACTCACTTCTACCTTGTGGGATGCCCTTTGATACTTTTTATAGTCTTTTAATTCTGTGTGTGTGTGTGTGTGTGTGTGTGTGTGTTTAATCTTAGTGAAGACACACAAAATTAACTTCACACCCACCTTAGGCCTTGGGAATAACAATCCTCTGAAGTCAGGGAACCAATATTTTACAATTGCACCTGGACATCCTGATGATTCTCTTGCACACTAAAATATGCCTTGGACCCTCAGCTGCCTTAACCTGCCTTCTCAAGGAACTACTGAAATCACCCAGGAATTCTCAATGTCTGGAAGTGGCTAGTTCCGTAATGCCTAGCCTAGGTCTGTGATGGGTTCATTTAATGTGTCACTTTTGCTAGGCTATGGTGCCCAGTTGTTTGGTCAAACAATGGTCTCTAGACATTGCTGTAAAGGTATTTTGTAGGTGTTGATTCACTTTTATAATCAGTTGGCTTTAAGTAAAGCAGATTATACACCATAACATGGGTGGTCTTCATCCAATCAATTGAGGGCATTAACAGCAAAGACTAAGAAGACTGAGGTTTCCCAGAAAAGAAATTTTGCTTCAAGACTATAACAGAAATCCTGTGTGGGCAGCCAGGCTGCCAGCCTGCCCTACATATTACAGACTTGCCAGCCTTCACAATCGCATAAGTTAATTCCTTAAAATAAATCTCTTTTATATATATTGTATGTATATATGTGTGTGTATACATGTATATATACATATATCCAAATGTATGCATATGCAGGGTGTCCCAAAAAATGTATTCTCTGTTAAGTGCATATACATTTTGGAGGACATCCTATATATGTATAAATACACACATACATACATATGTATATGTGTGTAGATAGATAGATAGATAGATAGATAGATAGATAGATAGATAGATAGAGAAAACTTCTATAGGTCCCTCCTAGTGGTTCTGTTTCTCTGGAGAATACTACCTAATACAAGGTCTAAAGTCACATTTACTATTAAGCAAACACCTTAATATAAAAAGGGAATGTTTACCCTGGCCACATAGTGGAAACAAAACTAAAGGGGAGGAAGAGTGGATTCAGAGAGACACAGTAAGAGACCTGTGATCCAAGTGAGAAACAAGCAGCTGAGCTTGGGTAGTGGGAATGGAGAGAAGAGGGTGTGTTCCTGAGGCATTTATGAGCTATGGTCCCTGGGAATTCATGATTAATTTGTTAAGGGGGTGGAAGGAAAGGAAGGGGTACAGAGTAAAACCCAGGGTTTTGGCTTGGCTCTGTGAATAGAAATAGAAAATAGAGTGAGTAGATGGGGAGAAAAGAGGATGAATTGAAATTTATACCTATTACATTTGTGATGTTTGCAAAAACCTGAAGGTGAAGATGCCTCATAAATAACTGCATACATGTACCTGGAGTTTAGAACCAATCTAGAGAGAGATCTTAGAGTCATTTACATATAAGTAGTTTTTTAAGACATGGGGATATATGTATATATTAGTTAAGACATTCGTTAAGACACAAACTGCCTGGATTTAAAAAAGAGAGGGGTGTATTTATTGACTCATATGTCTAAACAATGCAAGAATATGCTGGCATTAGCTACAGCTGGGTACGGATGTCTAAATGTTCAAGTTTCCAAACGTCCAAACATTATCACCAGATATCAGTGTCCCCATCCCTTACCTCAGTGTCACTCCCTGCAGCGTGGGCAAATGGACACCAGCACCTTCAAGCTGACAGCCTACAAGTTTAGTAACCTCCATAAAAATTTAAAAAACAACACACACACACACACACACACACACACACACACACACACACATGCGCCTCTTCCCAAATAGATCCAGCAAAATTCCCAGGGCTGCGAGTTTAGGCCGTTTCCCCAGTTCTTACATGGCTCACTTCTCATTCATGTCTTTGCTCAAATGTCAGTTTCTAGTGAAGACTTCTTAGACCACACTGTCTAAGATAGCTCCCTACCTCGGCCCCTCATCTCGCCTTTGTTCTATAGCACTGTACTACCTGATATTATCTTGTTGATTAATTGTGCATTTGACTCTTTATTTATTATCTATTTTCACAAGAATAGAAACTCCATGAGCACAGAAGCTATCCCAGTCCTATTCACCTTTGGATTCAAAGTCTCTAAAACATGTTAGATGTCCAATAAATATGTGTTGAATTAATAGGCTCTGACCATGGCGGGAGTATTTACACCAATGAAATGCTACACATCATGGTGTTTTCCCCCTAAATGCTGATTGTTAAATATTAACTAGCACACCAGAATCACATATATTCAGAGTAGTAGAGGTTTTGTTGGTTCCATTAAAACAAATAAATGTGCTTTAAAGGAAGGGTGGGATGGACACTGGGAGGGCCAAAACAGCAGATGGCCACTGTAATAAAGTTGGCCAGGAAGAGTTCGTACACCAAAAACAGAGAGAGAGATGAAAGATAAAACCTTGCAGGACACCAACGTTTAAAGGAAAAATGCATGAAGAAGCATCCACAGAGCATATACTGAGGAGCAACCAGAAATAAGAATCAAGACATTGTGGTGTCACAAAAGTCAAGAAAAAATTGAATTTCAATGAGGAAGAAATGGTCCGTTCTATCTTATGCCGATCAAGGTAGCCTAAGATAGTAATTAAAAGCTAGGATCTTTATTTAATTGATGTCAGATTCTGACCTCTGTTGATCCACATGTCTCTATTGGGCAGAATTAATGTATCAGAAGTCATTGAGTACATGGCATCTATCTCCTTTTCTCAACTATTGGGGTTCTCCCTGACTATGGAGTGAAGGGCTCTGTACTTTATGCGCCTCACTGGGGTACCATTAGCACAACAGATCCTACTCTCCTCTCCCCTTAGGTCATATCACCTTTAAAATCCCAATTTGAGATTGAAAGAAAGAGGTAATCATGATGCTATGGAAGGACTTTCAGACTAAGTTTCCAGTTTCAGCTGAAGACCACTATTAATTTTATGCTTTGGGTTATTTAGTTTCTGCAGAGTTACTCAGTTGTGAAAGAGGAGGGTTACTTGATTTAGGACTGAGTTTGACAATTGCTTCCTGTTTGTAAGCTCTACCTCCCAATCTAAATTCCAAGAGTCTTATCAGAAACCATAAATATCACTGACTTAGAAGACAAGATCTAGGTCACAGATCCCAAAATAGAGATTTACCATGAGGCTCTGTGATCCTATTTAAGACACTGAACTGTTCAGAGTCTCGGTTTTCTTTTCTATAAGAATAAGAAGGTTTAGACTACATCATTTTACATGTATCTTCCAGCTCTAAATTTGTTTCTGTATTTTAAACTACTTATGTATTCCTGCATATCTGTCATTATGTACAGTACTCCAATAAATATCTGCTGAAGGATTGAAGGGTTAAGAAGCAATATATTACATCGCCATCACATTATTACCAGAAAGGAAGGGGTGAGGAAAACATAAGGCAAGCTACAAGTAAGAAAATTAACGTCAGACCATGACTTCGTAATTCATGGATTCAGAAGAAGGGCACTCTATCTTGGCCCTCATCTGTAAATGGTTTATTACTGTAAATTCTAGAAGGCCCTCATATATCAATCTCATTTACATCATGACCCTACCCCATGGACAGTGTTATAACAAAGCAACAAAATGCTCCTTCCTTGCCTTCAGCATTTCACTGGCCACAATTCTCACTGGAATGGACCCCCATCACTGGTACTGGCAAAACCAAAAAGACAATTTATACCAATTAGGACTCTTTGGTGGCAAACAACAGAAATTGACTTATGGGCATAAAAAAGCAATTATTGCAACTCTACTATGCATCTTGCAGAATAAAAGGAAGAGCTGGTTAACCAAGCACAAGAGAGACAAGAAGCAGGCAGCTCAGAAATATCAGTCACTCATGATGTTTTCCCAAGATGCCTCAGCTTTCTTCTGTCTCTATGTGTCTCTGCTCAAGATTCAAGTGCTGGGACAAAAAGCTGGTTGGCCTGTTCTGGGTCATATACTTACTCCTGGGATCAATGAGCTGTGCCTCTTCACAGATGAATGGTGTATACAGTGCATACATATGTGCATATATGTATATATGTGGTATAACTGTGCATGGATACGTATGTGTATGGCATGTACTTATATGTGTATATATGTGTAGCTACATTTGTATATGGTATGTGTACGAGTCTATATGTGTGAGGTTATGTGTAAGTGTGTATGTATTGTGTTTAAATCTCTGTGCACACTTGCAGAGAAGGAACATGCTAGTAAGATAAAGTCCATAATATCAGATATTTTTTGGTAAATCCTCTAAAATGTTTTTGAATTCAAGTAACATTCCCTACTAGCTATATAACTAACTGAATAACCTATTATTTCTGAGCTCTAGTTACTCTCCTCTATACAATGGGAACAATAATACTTACATTCCAGGGTTTCTCTGAGGATAAACTAGGATCATACATGTATCAGTAACAGTAAGACTGGCACAATAACCTCAATAAATAGGAGTTAATATTCTTACCATCTTATTATAACTCAAATAGACTATGATGTTCATAAATAGGTCAATATCTAGTGAAAAAATAGTCCTGTTCAATCTCATTCTTTCTGCCCCAAGAGCATCCACATCAGGAAAGTCACTCATGTCCCCAATCCCAGGAGGCTACTCCCTCACTCTCAGCTCAGGGGGTTTGTAACGTGCTTCTTTCCACCTGAAATATCCTCTTTTTTTGCAATCCCACTCCAAAATCTGCCCCCCCTTAAGGGCCCCAGCCACTCCCATTAAACCTCCACTGACCCCTACAGCTTCCCCCGATATCTGTTCCTCTGAGCGACAACAGTTCTTACAGCAAATATGGTGACTACATCCAATGGGTATGGCCACCTGGGGTGCTATGTTGAGAAAGATTCTGAGACTGAGACCATACCCAGAATCAGCAGGAAAGAGTGTCATACAGAATTAGAGTGTCAGCATGAGGTGCAAGAAGTAGGAGCTATGAGCTCCCTGGCACGTGGCTGTGGTGCCTGCATGTTAGTCCTTGGTGTACACATGTGCTTCTTCCCTTGAAACCAGGGACCCAGTCTCGCACTCTTTATTCATGTCCACTTTAACTCGCGTGGTGCTGAGCACAAGACAGGGAATCCATCAAGGCTGGTAGGAGGATTAATTCATTCCTTGACTGGTAGCCAAAAAGCATGAGGTCATGTACTACAAACTCAGAGCATCTGGGGACAATGAGCCAACACAAGCCCACAACTTTCCCAGCAGGGAACAGTGGCCAAGATCATGGCTTTTTGAGTCAGACAAAACTGAGTTAGACTCCGGTCCACCTATTAACTGGGTAGCCTATTGGCCAAGTCACGTAACCACGGCACGTCTCAGTTTCCCTGCCCAAGAAAGAATAGGGCTAACAACATCCACTTTGCAGGGTCACTGCGAGGACTAGAAAAGATCGCCACCTCCTCCTTGGGGCATGCCTTCGGGTGGCATTTGTGAGGAATTCCCTCTTTTCTTTCCACTCTGCCTCTAGAATGATCACCAGGGCATGTCCTGGGCCCTGGCTGCCCCCTTCGCAGGTAATTTGGAGCTCTTCCCACCAGCACAACAGGCTCTCTTTATAAAGGAGAAGTGGGGCTGGAGAGTGTAGACTCTTCCCACTGAAGCGAGCCTGTATTTCTCAGGCAGGAGCTAAGCACGCTTAGACACGTGGAACATCAGCCAGAATCAACAGAGACCCTGGATTACTCTTGCTTATGTAATTTTCTGGGGAAATCCAGGGCATTAAAATCACTAACCACCCAGCATCAACTGAAATAGTGCCTCCTTTTAAAGCCAAAGTCAGTCTAGCATAAACCATACATTCCAACCCACAGATGGAACATTATTTTTTTATTTTTTTACTGAATTTACTGGGGGGACATTGGTTCACAAAACCATATAGGTTTCAAGTGTACGACTCAACAAAATATCTTCTGTACACTGCATCGTGCACCCATCACCCCAAGCAAAGTCTTTTTTCATCCCCATCCCCCAACTTTGCCGACCCTCACCCCCTTTCCCTCTGGCTAACACCACACTGTTTTCTGTGTCTATGGCTATATGTTACATATACGTGTGTTTTTTTGCTCAATCCCTTAACCTTCTTCATCCAGCCCCCAACCCCCCTCACCTCTCATAGCTGCCAATCAGTTCCATGTATCCATACCTCTGGAGCACTTAATTTTTTTTTTAAAAAAGAGCTGCCATTTATTACTGCTTACTATGTGCTAGACACAATGCTAAGAGCTACTAGACACAGTCATACTTTATCCTTCCAACAACCCCAGGAGATATCAAACTATTGCTTCTCTTCAAATCTGTATAAAACCCAGTCATTCTCTGCAACACTGTGTTTCAGTGGTAATTAAAATGCACAGGGACATTACTACCCCCTGAGCTATCTCTCTGCCCTGCCAAACACTCAGCACAATCACCAGGAATCCAACGGGGACAGATGCCCAGGGGCAAAACTCCCATTCTTGTTCCTGAGCCCCAGAGATTTCTTCCTACAACGACCATTAGCCCTGGCAGGCATCGCTGGTAAGTCACCACCAGGCACTCAGTGAGAATATCGTTATTAGAACAATTGCCGCAGTGCATGATGCTCGTGCCATTCGGAAATGTAGGTCTAATTCGCTCTAAGCTGTAGAAGATTTGAGTGTGGTAGTTTCATTTTGGCTTAATGCTCGGTGTCTGGTGTAAAATCTGAATTTATTACTCTTTTTTTAATCATTTCTGCATGGCTCAACCAGTCGTATCAAAACTGCTGCATGTTATAGACTTTAAAAAGTGATTCCCGGTAGGCATTTTTAAGGTATAGGATCTATTATGGGAAGATATATACTCGACAGCATTCTGTTTATTACTCAGTTCCACTACATTGCTCACGAACCCAGTGAAAGATGTTCACAGTGGTAAGTAACACTGTCTCCCAGGGAGAAGAAACACAGGGCCACTTCCTTGGGCAAGAACTAGAATCGAGGGGTGGTGCGCGACTACAGGACTTCTGGGCGAATGCTAACCATCCTCCATGCAGACCCTCAAAAACAAGGCACTGCTTCACTCCTATGTACCCCCTAGATTTCATCCAAAAATATTTTTTATTAACAGGCGTGTGTCTCAGCAGTGGATAATCTGCTATGTTTCTGAATATTTTATTTTATTTTTTAAAAATATATTTTATTGATTTTTTACAGAGAGGAAGGGAGAGGGATAGAGAGTTAGAAACATCGATGTGAGAGAAACATCGATCAGCTGCCTTCTGCACACCCCCTAACTGGGGATGTGCCCGCAACCAAGGTACATGCCCTTGACCGGAATCGAACCTGGGACCCTTCAGTCCATAGGCCGACGCTCTATCCACTGAGCCAAACTGGTTAGGGCTGTTTCTGAATATTTTAAAGAAAAAAAAAACCATCCCTCCTACACCAGCCCCTGAGAACAGCTGTTTGGAGATGGGGAAGGGAAGACATCATTGTTACTCTTTCTCACATTTATGTCTTTTTTCTATTTGTGCCTGAACTGGTCCCGCTCTTTTCCCAGCAGTTGAAGGGAGCTAGCACATCAATAGCCCTGTCTAGGTTAAACTGAACACTTCTGGGAATTACCCCAACCACAACTTACTTCCTACCTCGGCTCCACACCTGCTGGCTCAGCCTCAGTCTCCCCAGTTTCTCTCCTTATTTCTGTGTTGCTCCCCATCCCCTAGGTTGTGGCTTTGGTCAGCTCCTCTGCTTGGCCTTCAGTCTGGCTTTACTTCCGTTACTCACTGTAGGATTGCTCAGCAGCCCGTGGGCCACACCCAACCTATCCCCCATGGAACCTGAGCCTAGGCCTAGTGCCCCCAGGTCCCTGACTGTCTGGGCTGAGGTGCAGTCAATATTTTTTAAATATGTATTTTTTTATTGATTTCAGAGAGGAAGAGGAACAGAGAGATAGAAACATCAATGATGAAAGAGAATCATTGATTGACTGCCTCCTGCACGCCCCCTACTGGGGATTGAGCCCAAAACCTGGGCATATGCCCTGACAAGGAATCAATGCTCAACCACTGAACCACACTGGCTGGGCTCAGTCAACATTTTTGAGGAGAGGAGTTTCAGATAAAAAGTAAAATGTACTAAGCTGGTTGGTCCCATTCAATTCCTTTGCATATCTTTACCCAGAACTCTAGAAGGTGTTTGGTGTGGGATCCTCTGTACTGCCCCTCATGGAACTCACTATGGTCTGTGCAGCCCTGTCCTTCAGAATGACCGAGTACAGAATTGGGGCCGGTATCATGGGGAAGCTAACCCAGAGCCCTGACCTCACTGAGCTACCAAACCAGTTCTTCTTATGTGCAATAATTCCACTGCTTGAACCACTTTCTGTTGGATATTCTGTTACATGCAAAAAAAAAGAAAAAGAAAAAAAACTTGTACCATAATACCTACTTTATAGACTTGTTATAAGATGAACTGAGATAAGCCATTTAGCAAAGTACCTGGCACAAAATAAGAATTTTTTAAGGCAGTTAATAGTATCGGTTTTATATATTTACCATCTACCTAGAACACATCTTGACATTTAATAAAAAATTGTTAAAAGAGTGACTGACTGAATTAATAAATTGAGTGAATGGATGAATGAATAACAACTTTGCTTACCTTGCTTTGAGTGTTCCAGGAGGCATAAATCTTGGAGGCTTGAGATACTGAAAATTAACTTGTATATAATTTTTAAAATCACAGGCTTTTCAGCTGCTTTGTACCAAGTTTAATGATTCCATGTCCATTTTTTTAAATGTCTCGGAAAGACTTGCCCAAAAGCAATGTGTTGTGCTCTTAGGGAACATTCTCTTCCTTCTCTTGTTGACAAGGACACAGAGCAGAGATGCCTCCTGCTTTGTGCCTGGTACCAGCTTTCCAAAGCTGCAAAGCCAGCTCTGACTTCTGGGACTAGGCCCCAGCTGACCCTGCCTATGCCCTTGCATCACCCCTCGCCATCTCCCGACCTTAGGAAACCACTGCAAGGGGTTGGTAGTTGTGAGCAGGACCAGAGGGTGCACTGAGTTGTCAGGGTCAAGAGCAAGGGGATAGTAAAGAGGAACACCTCTGACCAAGGAGCAGTGTTAGGTCCAGCATAGTATTCAGGCTTTCAACATCCGGGCACTCAGCAAATACCTTGGAACATCACCCACGCATTGCGCAAGTGCAGAGGGAGCAGTGGAGCACACCCACACTCCTTCAGCACTGACATGCTCCTTCCCAGAGTCGCTGGGAATATTGGCTACCGAAGGCTTTCAGCTGAGTCCTTCTGTGAGAATTGCTCTCAGGAGAAGGAAGCTGCCTTGCCCAGGAAGCTGCTCCTTCCCTGGTAGCAGCCCACATCCAACGACTGTTCATTTCTGGGGTACAAAGGTCTAGCCCCTTTGTCTCAATCTGGAGCCACCCAAAGACTATCCCAGTTCTGAGGATGCAGACTCTGCAGCAATTACGGGCCAGTTCTGCATCTACTTCCTCCCAGTCCTACTCCCTCCCTCCCTCCCAGGTGTTGCTCCTGCGAACAGGCCCCAGGAAAGCTGTGCACACAAGTCAGCGTCCGTTTTCCAGGAAATCTGGCCCAATGCAGAATCAGTGTAGGTGCCAGATACCGCAGTGAACAAAACAATTCTCTTGGAACTGACATTCTATGGCTAGGGTGGGAGTGAGGCAAGAAACAGAAACAAATATCACATGTCAGGGAGTGATAAAAGCTGTGAAGACAAATGAAACAATAAGATTAGAAAATGAAGGGGTACTGTTTCCGACGGTCTCGTCAGAGTAGGCCTCCTTGGTAAGGGACACTGCAGCAAAGGCCTGAAGGAAGTGAGTGAAGTATGACAATACCTGAGAGAAAACCATTTCAGGCAGAGGGAAGAGCAGGTGCAAAGGCCCTGAGGAGGAGGTATGCGTGGTGTGTTTGCAGGATAGTGAGAAAGCCTGAATGGCTGGACAGAATAAGAGAAGGGAAAAATAAGTCATACGATAATTTTAAATGATTATTCTGGCTGTTGAATGAAAAACAGATTGGGGCACGAGTGGCAGTCGAAGACCAGTTAGAAGGTGTGGAACTGAGTCACAGGCAACTTTGACAAGAGTCCTGTTTGTCAGTAGCGGGGATGAAAGCTTGCAATGGAAGAGATCGTGAAAGAATGGCAGGAAAGGAACGCCAGTCAAATGACAGAACTGCTGGGAGTTTTGTGCTCACATTCTGAAGTTAAGCCCAAGTTCAGAGCGCTATGCTCAATTAGTGATGTCTGCCATGAGTACAGGATATGGAAATGGTGGTGTGTGTATGACACAGGTTTACTCTCCTTGTTCCAGCATACAGAGTGGCTCATTCGATATTCTCTATATACCTGTTTATGCTATCACCTTTGTGGGATACTCATCAACAGTTAATTTAATATTGGTTCAATAAATTCCTGGTTTTCAACATCCAGATGTTCTTGAATAGAGAAGCATGATTTATTAAATTCTACACCCTAGTCGGATAGTTTTAAACCAGTTTCCAGTGTACCATGAAAAGCAATTTCTGATATACTGCAGTGGAACACTGAATATTTTCAAAAGATATTGCATCTCTGCATAATTAAGCAAAAAGAATTTAAAAGGGTAAAAAAAGAAATCAACATTTGGCTATGCAATGCATGCTTGCATTCCCTGTCTCCCTCTGCCTTGGGAATCCAGACTTTATAATACAGATATCCACATACGTATCTCTTTTGTATAGTTATTCCATTTTCATTAAAGTTCAAATGAGGCTGCTTTGTCTAATGGCCACAAGGTACAATAGGAGAAATTTGTAGGAATGGGAGGTGCACAGAAATACTAAAATTTAATTCAATGACCCACTGATTCCGAATGAGACCACACTTGCTCCGAATGTTATGTTTTATTCTGGTCTCTAAAAGCAGTTATTTGGTACTCATTCTCTTAGGACAATATTTTCTAGAAGGGTGTTTGCTATGGTTTTCAAAAGTTAGTTTCCCTTTAAATCTGCATGTCGCACCCTACCATATAACTTAGAGTTGGGAAGTGTCTAGTTATCTTGTTCAAACATATACCCTCTGTGAATGAGTCCTCACACTCTCCCTGACAGATGGTCCTCCGATCTCTGGCTAAACACCCCAGTGATGCACAACTTAGTCTCTCCAGAGAAAGCTGTCAGTATCCAATTGTCAGTCTCCTAAAATGATGGTTGAAGGGAGACCTGGACATGCAAATAACTGAGGGGATATACACATAGGTAAATGTGTTTTCTTGCATAATTTACAGGTTTGCATAACAAGATGCTCAGAGTCTATGGTAATCTGGGCTGATTTATTTTGATGCCGCTCTGATTTCTGAGGCTCTACGACAGAACAAACATTCTTCATTTGTCAACTACATGCCCTCCAACTGTGCCCAGACTTAAGGGGGCTCCCATTAAAACAAACTCAGGCCTGTCTGATTTTTAAATCTCTTTTGTCCTGGGCTAGCAGAGAGGCATGTGGCTGAGAGGGCGGAGGGACAACTGAGAATAACGGCCTCCTAGTTCTCTAATTATGGCACCAGTAATCCCCTTTATATTCTGCTGTTTTGTAGCATGTTTATGGTTTAGTCTTATTTCATCTTAAAGGCTGAACAAAAGCTGACTCCAACTGCTACAAACTCAAGAGGCCGGGGCCTCAGGCCTCAAGCAAAGAAACAAACAGAATGCATGGGAACCCAGTTTCTCAGATTAAATATGACAATGGTGTAGAGTCCATATGTGTCAGAAAAAAAGGGGGGCATTTTAAAAGACTCCAGGGTGCCCTGTCAAATCAGAATCATCCAAGACCCATGCAATTGTTCATTTTTCATCCTCAGTGGAATGTCATATGGATTCTGTCTTTCACTTATGCTTAAAGATGGATGGCCAATTGTTTAAGCCTGGTGTTTTTCATTAATTAGACCTCTGCCACTAAAGGTTTAAGTGAAGTCATTTAATTCAGACTTTGCTTAGCAGGCTATAGAAAATCATTATTTATTACTATTTTTCAATAATTCTTATTTTCCATATGACTCAGCTAGTCAAGGAGAATAAGACTTTGAAATTTTACAAACCAAATCCCCGTAGATTACAGAAAGCATTAGATTTCTTATCAGGAGTGAGCAATTTTGTAACTTGGGCCTAAGAATATCCAGAGCAAACAAAGAAAGAGCAAGAAAGTGAAACACAAATTTTGGCTTTTCCCACCTCTGGAGAGGTGGGTTAAAAATGTGTTTTAATTCACCTGTGGATTCTAAACATGTATTTACAGACTCAAGTATCAAACCAACATTCTCTTTAATTCTGGGAAAAAGAAAAAAGTTTGGTAAAGGGGTGGTTTTTTTTAAAGGCCAGCAAGGCAATCTGGTTATATCCATCATTACCCTTAGTTAATGGCCTACTTGTTAGTTAGCAGCTGCTGTTGCCAAGGAAAGGTACCTGGTTTCTAACAGTGGTACCTCATTGCCAGTTGGAGCAGAGAGTGAGGGGAATCAATGGCCTGCCTCAGGGCCATGTGGGTGGGTGGACCCAGCTTGAAAAGCATGTGCTTCTCTTCAGTTGCCTAGAATGTAAGTCTCTTCCTTAGAAGAAACCTAAAAAAAACAGAGCATTACAGCACAGGGTTACTCTAAAACTGGACAGAGCCCATTTGAAAGAAGCAGGGTTATAAGGAGAGCATTTTCAGGGCTCACATTTCCTTGGAAAAGAATATAATTTTGACAACACAATACCAATGTATTAATTTCTTGTGAAAAATCTAACCATTGAGCAAAAGGAAAATAGTGCTGATGTGATTGGGGCATTCTCTCCCTGCTATCAAACCACAGAAACTATCAGACACAGTGAGAAGGGAGCTTGGAGCCCGTGGAATCAGAGGGAAGGGGCTGGATAAATAGGATCTTCAATGGCATCCATCTACAAGCGACAGAGACCTCACTAACTGGACCATGCATTTTCAAAGTCCTTCGGCTAGAACATCTTCACATTCATCTCCACGCTAGCCGTAACGTGCCATTAGAACCCAAAATCAAGAGACATAAAAATGAAATGAAGTTTCTCCTGCTGGTCTCTGAGCAGTCCATGCAGAAGTTGGCTGCTCCTTTCTGGGTGATTTGGAGGCAGGGAGATAGCCAAGTGCACAAGCATAAGCACTGAACATTAAAAACACCAGAGGATAGGTAACAAATGCAATCTAGGAACCCATCAATTTATGTTCAAGTACTTAAATTTATAATAATATTTAAAGGAAATGAGCCTAAATGGTTACCTTCAGAGGAAGATAGGAGACAATTCGTTATCTTTATGGTAAATAAAGAGAAAGAATCAAGCATCTCCTACACGAACCATACTACTGTGAAATCAAAGGGCAGCACCTATTTGTAAGTCTTCTAGCTAATAAATGAAAGGAAATGATAGAATTAAACATTACCACTTAGCAATTCCCAGTGAACTCATGGGCCAGACACTGAGCAGTGACTGATGTTAACAACCAAAAAAAGAGCAAAAATCAGACATCCGGTGCCTACTGGTAAAAGAGCTCAATGCCACCTACCAAACGGGTTGAACCTGAATCTAATCAGGTCTGTGAATACAGTTCCCAGCTTGCAAAAAATACAGAGAGCAGGAAAACATACTGAACTGCACAATGAGTGTGTAATCAGCGACATCCATAATATGGGAAAAGTCTACAGGTCAAAAGGTAAATTGTAAGAAAAAGAATGTATGATGGGACATTAAAGGGGACGTGGAAGATGTGTCAATTGTTTTAGCGGGCAAGACTAAACTAGACTGTCTAGGGACACTCATTTGGATGATAAAACTGTAAAGAACACAAGGAAATGATTACTATAACAGGATAGTGGTTTACTTTGGGGGAAGGGAAAGGGTGAGAGTGAATAGGGCACATAGAGAACCTTCTCAGGTGACAGACAAAGTCTTATCTCTTGACCTCAATAGTGGTCAGAAGGATCTTGCCTTATAACTCATTAAACTCTACAGCTATTTTGTGTGACTTTTGCTATTTGTATTTGATATAATAATAAAAGGTTTGAAGAATGAGCAATCTATTCTTCCTCTCTGGTTTTGTTTTAGGGGTACCTGGACCTGTGGAAGACTTCCTACCCTCTCATAGCGACTCAGCCAATCATTCAAACACTGCCCAAGGTCAAGATATTTTGGAACAACGACATCATGGGCTCTGTCCATTTTAATCTGGTGATTTGGATCTGTCCTTGAAAGACATCTCTTGGGGTTACTCTGGCCTAAAAGCAAGATTTCTTAGAGGCACTCCAGGAATACAAACCCAACCCCGGAGCCCTAGTAGATTTCATATCTTCATGGTGACAAATAGACCTGGTAGTTTGAGATGGCTGGAGTCATTCTCTTTAATAGCCATCCCTCACATGGACTGAAGTGTGGTGGCAGTGTGTCTACTGGGAAAAAGAGGTGACTTCAGCATACCAGCACATTATCAAGATGAAAAAAATGATCCTATCAAAGGTAATGAAGAAGTTACACACCATTTAAAGTTTCTGCTCTCAGTTATAACCAAGTGGCAAAACTACAAACAGTTCATAAAAGCCTTCCAGCGCATGGAGTAGAGTGGGGGAGGTTGTTGCTAAAAAGTATCCCAAAGGACAGGGGGGACATGATGACTTCAACTGTATCAGTTTTTACAGATCCCTATCCAGCCCCCTTCCACTGCCTAAGCAGGCCTTGGCCGCATATGTGTCCACCTGGCCCAATAAAATAAGAGCTCTGGCACTCTCCTCAGATGAGCCCATCTTATTCTCAGGCAGTTTGCAGCCAATGACTGGATACAGGAGAACTGGTGCATTGAAAGGAAAGTGAAGACTTTAGCTTCAATCCTACAGTCTCCCCGCTTGGCTTTGTAGCTCCCGCCCTACAATCATTTCTATCAGTTTTAATAATGATGATGATAAAGTATTTTTGAAGGTCATGGCTCAAGAGCTTTGGGGACTGGCTCATATTAAATTGTCCAATAAATTGCCTTGAGTCAAGGCAAATTGTAAGGGGATGCAGAGATTTGGGAGCATGGAGCATGGGAGGAGAGGGAGCTATTGTTTAAAAAAAAAATCTCCATGCACAAAGAACTTTATAAGTCTTCAAAGCACTTTTAAAGTCAATCTGATATGTAAGTAAAAGCTAACAAAACTGCACATATATATCCCTCACCTAGACCGCATTCACACTGGGCATATAAAATCAAGATGCAAGATTTTATGGGAGCTGGAACCCATAATGTGTCTGCCTGTCGGGAAGCTGATGAAATAAGACTTTTGATGACCTAAGCCAGTGGTCCCCTGGGCCCCACCCAAGGACCTGTAAGGAAGTTTGGACTCCATTATTTCAGTGGACAAGGTCCAGGGACTCTGTGATAATAATCCCTGGATTAGAAGCCAGTTTGTTTAACATCCTCAGTTTATCAATGGGGGAACCTTGCTTAAGTCACTGAAATAAACACTAATTCCATCCTTCCCTTTTTCCTGGATGCCACAGCCCCAGTTTTGTTTGGGAAATTGACTTGCCAAACACCCATGTACTCAGAAAACAGGTCCACTGCTACCCCGAGAGGAAATGAACTACAGCTGGACAAGGCCAATCATAGCTGTCCTTAGCAGTGATTGATTAGGCAAAGACCTAACTCAGTCCTGGCCAATGGGATCTGGGAATAGTCTGCTGGGGAATTTTCAGGAAATAACTTCCTCAAATAAAAATAAAAAGGAGAAAGAAACACATTGGAAAAAACACACTCTTCATCTTCATGTGATACTATAATGTCTGCATATAACACCTGAAACTTCTATAACCACCATACAACTATGACAGGAAGGCCAAGAAGAAAGAGGACAGATCCTAAGTCTTCGATGATGTCATAAAGCTGCAACTCTGGATTTCCTGTTCTACAGGAAATACCCTTGACATTTAAGCTACTTTTTGCTGTAATTTCCATTTCTTGCAATCTAAAGCATCCTACTTGATATAATCCCTCAGAACGTTTGTGGTAGAACTAGGATTAGAACAAGATATCATGATTTCCAGGCCACAGAGGGCCTCTATTTGAGGGAGAGGTGAAGTCTGGGGACAGCTGTATCAGTCTAAGTTATGCTGCAGTGAGAAACTACCCCCACATCTCCATGGCTTACAACAGCAAGGTTCTATTTCATGTGTATAACACGTCCATCAGGGTTGGCTAATGTTCTGCTCCAGAGACCCAGGCTAACGATGAAACTCTTTTCTGAAATATTGTTGGTTATGTGACAAAGAGAAAAAGAGAGCATAGCAAACCATGAACTAGTTCTTAAAATTTCTGTTCAGAAATTACACATATCACTTTCACTCACATTTCATTAACCAGAGCAAGTCACATACACCAGCCGGATCTCACTGAAGAAGGAAAAGAGAACAATTTCTTCAGTAAACACCACATTTAGTTTGTATTTAATGCTTCCAAGAAATAGGTAAGTACCCTAGAGGTAACTAAAATGGCTACAATATTGTTCTTGAAAACATCTCAAAACTAGGATATTTTTAGGAAACTCAACTGCTATGGCCTTATTATAATAAACTCTTCTTTAAAATATATCTTTTTGTCTTAGATTTTTGTATGTCCACTGAAATATTTTTCCATACTGTATTATATACTTGAATGCTGCTAAAAATATAGATCTTAAATGTTCTCACCACAGAAAAAGAAATGGTATTTTGTAGTGGAATGGGGGTGTTAGCCAATGATATGGTAATAATCACCTTGCCATATGTAAATGTTACATATCAACATTTACATATGGGGGTGGGAGGAGAAAGAATAAAAGTATTTTCACATTAGTAAAAGGTTAAAAAAAAAAGCCTTGCTTTCCTAATCTTACCTACCATAGATAAAGCACTAATTTGGTGTATGTCCTCTGGTCCTTTTCTATGTATAAACATACATGTGTATGTTTATACATGTATTTGTGGCTTATTGCAAAAAAATACCATTTATACCATTATACATAATATTGTGGACATTTTTGCACATCAATATATAATGAATTACTTTTCTTTTTAATGATCACATAGTATTCCACTGTTTGTATGTTCCATAATGTATATCACAATTTCTCTCAGGATGGACATTTAGGTTATTTTCATTTTTCACCATCCCAAATAATTCTGATCATCCTTTTATATATAAGTATTTGCAAAAACTCCTGTAAGTATTTCTGTAGGATAAATTCCAAAGTGGAATTGGTAGGAGAAAGTCATACACATTCAAAAATTTGATCGATATTGCCAAAAGGTCCTTTAAAAAAGCTTACACCAATTATCCTTTTAAACTGGTGGGTCCCACTGAATCCAGCCAACAGTGTATTAGACATGATACTTTTAGATAAAATATGTGCTGAGATCCTTATACATAATCAGTAAAAAATATACTATACATTGCTATAAATAGTCCCTTTCCTCGATGAGCTTATATCTAATGAGGGAGAGAAGAGAGACATAGGAAAATACTAAAACCATATAAATATTTAGTATGAGAAACTGGATTAGGCACATGCAGAGACAGTTGTAAGGAGCAGATATGCTAAAGAAATATAAGCAGAGTAAAGGGTGTCAGGATAGGGACGGGGGTGCCCTATTAAAAAGAAGCAATGTCATTCATTTCAATTGGTGGAAGGAGAGCTGAATCTTCAAAGTGGTGCTGTTGCAGATGGGTGGATGGCAGCTTTTGGGGGTGAGGGGTGATAGCTTTGATGGGCTAGTGAGCTCACAGAGGTAATGTGTTGAGCTCATCACATTAGGGTTAGAGTCTCTTCTTCAGGCCAAGATTTTACATAACTGTCTGTCTTTGGTGGTTTTCTGCAAGACTGTCCTAGCAAAAGGGGATTGGTCTAAATGGCCACTTGAAAGAAGTGAGACTGGAAGAGTTATTAGAGTCCCTTTTTAGTAGAGTCCCTGAGCTATTAACCACCAACATAGCTCAGCCATTTCATCCCCTGGAGAAAAAAAATAAACCAATCAACCACAAGGATATAACCAAATCCCTAAAGAGTCTGGATTCTAAGGGTCGTCCTGAATACCTTAACCTCTAGCTTTCACTAGAATTTAAAACAAATAAACTAATGGGGGTATCATCAGTCCCTCTGTAAGCCTGGATTTCCATGGCTTTTCCTACAGAAAAGAACAAACCAACTCCAAACTTAGGGGTCAGGATGCAAATGTATAATAAAACGCTGCCACCCACACCCCCCCTTCAAGCCCTAGACATCTCTGATCACAACACTTTGTTTCCATTAGACCTCAGAACTCTTTTCAACGCAGCCTTCCAAGCCACCACTACCAATCAAACGGAATTGGCATTAAAGCCCATTTGTCATCCCTGATTTAGAGCAACAGATGAGTCATTTCCTCACCAGGCATTTTCTCCCACCTGTTACTTCACCAACCATAAGCCTTTCTCAGAAAAAGCCATAGACATTGGGAGCTCGTACAAACAGGAACAGCCCACGCTGGGAAGTGGGGGAAGGCTAATCCATCTCTTCCAGAGCTCCCTACCACCCATACCCACCATAGCACCCACTCCTCCAAGACCCCGCATTCTTATAAAAGGGTTTCCCATTGAAATATTAGCTCTTCAACTTCACCTAGAGGTAGTTACTTCCATTCATTATTTCAACAAATACTGAGTGCCTACTATGTGCCAGGTCTGAGAAAATAGCAGTGAACACAGACAAAACCCCTGAAGGAAGGGGGCAGATAGGAGCCTGGGGTGGAGTTACAGATTAGAAAAGGTCTCAGTGCTTGTTCAAGGTCTTCAACTTCATCCTAAGCAAAAGAGGAAGCTTTTGAAAGGTTTTAAGCATAAAAGTAATCTGTCTTACCTGTTTTTTGTTTGTTCTGGTGAAAAGATTACCATGTCATCATCCATGCTAACCTTTCAGAGCCTCGAAATGATACAATAAAGGAGAATTTCTTTTTAAAATGGCCTCTTTCTTTCATAATTAGCCATCTCAAAAACCCACCATTCACTTCTGAACTTCCTTCCTGGTCAGCGGGGCAACTGCTAGCCCATCATTCTTGTGAAACAAGCTTTTCCCACTCCTCACCTGGGATAGGTAAGTCCCCAGAGATGTTTCCTAGAGCAGGGCGGGACACATATGGTGCGAATACCTCCCAGCGAATGAGGAAAAGAAAAATCTGGTTTCCTCTACTTGCCTCGAGCTTTCCCCACATAGAAACTGAACAGATCAAAACCATTTCAAACTGGGATGGGACCATATGGTCTCCAGAATCACACATTGTTTTACAAGGTTCAGTGGCTGAGACCACCTTTCACTCTTGATGGAAATGAACCAGACTTTTCCCACGTGTTATTTTGGGGGTCATTACACTGAGGTTAATTAATTCATTTGCTACCTGTTCGGACAACATGAAAGGGGTCACAGGTGATCTCGAACACACACAGCTTCAAAGACAACAGTCCCTCCTTTTGCCTGAAGTCATTGAGGTTTTTTTCTCAAAAAGCATTGTTTATGAAAGTCCAGGCAGCAGGAATTTGTTGTTGTTTTGTTGTGTTCTTTGTATTCTAAAGTTCTTGGCATATTCCCTGCTCTAAATTAGGCCTCAAAAGTATTTCTGATTAAAAATTTATACAGCTCATGACAGCCTCTTTCTAGAACACAACCCCTAACTAATTCATGTTCACTTACCCTGCAGTTTTCTATTTATAACATTTTACAATTTCTGTGTATTTGTATTATAAATTATTAAATGACATCAAGGTTCTTATTTTGATGAGAGAATTTCTGATGAATTTGACACTGTAATTACTTCAGATCCTGCTCTGGATTGCTGGGAAAATATTTAATTTTATTTACCTCAATGAATAATTAAAGCCTGTGAGTGGCGGGCTCTCTTGCTATGCCTTCTAGCTTCTTACTTCTGTTTGCTTCTTGCTAATTAAAATAGTGATGCTTATATATATGTCCTGGCTTAAAAGAAATGAATTACCAATGTGGGGAGGGTAGGAGGCAGTGGGCATGGGATTAGACAGAAGAAACCTAAATTGAAGATGAGAGGACAGAGGGAGATGATGAGAACTCGGCTGTGTTTTGTTTCATGTTTTTCTTGCAAGAGCAAGAAGGAAGGTCTGTCTCCTTGTTTACGTAGTGAGCTGCTCTCCCCAATCTAGGAACTTCCGATCTGCAGCCTCCTCCACTGAAACGGCAGAGACAGTAATGCCAGGGAGGCTGGGAAAAACACCGCAGCTCCACAAAGCCTGGAAGATAACAGATCACCACCTGGGCTATCGTGTTAGGTGCCTGGATTGAATCTTTATACGATCTCCATTCCGTTATCATAAAACCTCAGCAAGGTAAGAACAAAGCCAACCTCAGCATTCCTCCCTGAGGATAAGAAAGCTGAGGTTCAGTCTGATGAGTGGGCTAGTCCCACATCGCTTACAAGTATGAGGTCCCAGGTTTCCTGGCTCTTAGGATTAAGAAATCAAGAAATAGCCCTGGCCCATGTTGTTCAATGGTTAGGGCGTTGGCCTGTGCACAGAAGGGTCTCAGGTTTGGGCCCAGGATCCAGGCACATATGGGAGGCAACCAATCAATGTGTCTCTCTCACACTGATGTTTCTCTCTCTCTCTCTCTCTCTCTCTCTCTCTCTCTTTCTCTCCTTCCCCTCCCCCACCCCCACCCCCCACACACCTCCCTCCCTTCCACTCTCTTTAAAAATCAATGGGGGAAAAAAAATCAAGGGAAAAATATCCTCGGGTGAGAATTAACAACAACAAAACCAGAAATCAAGAGACGAATTTTTTCTCTCATAAATGTATCTTAAGCAATGCAAAACTTATTATTAAAAATAAGACAAGAGGGCTCAAATACCCTTATGCTGATCCACATGTCACCAAACTTAATTACAGTTTCCTCTCTCCCAGAAATGGAATCTTAAGCCAGTCCATCAGGAGTCGCCTGATCAGCACTAGTTAGGTAATCTGCCTGATAGGCCCTGCCATCGCCTTCTTGCCTAACATAACTTCCTTCTTCCTACTCCCTCCTGCCTATAAAAGTCTTTTCATTGTGTACAATTCCTCTAAGTTCCATTTATCTGCTAGAGTGGATGCCATCCGATTTGTGAATCTTTGAATAAAGCCAATGAGATCTTTAAAATGTACTTAGGTGAATTTTATCTTGTAACATAATAAACATGTTAGTGGGCATTTAGTATATCTTACCAAAGATAATTTACACACACACACACACACACACACACACACACCTGTGTGTATGAATTTCAAATGCTAAACCACCTGATACATCGGTGGAAACAGTACAAGTCACTGCTCTATTCTAGACCTCGGTTTCCTCCTCCAACATGGAAACAATATTGGTATCCATCTCTTAAAGTTATCATATTTAATGAGATAATGTAGAGAAAGGATGCAGCAAATCCTAGCTATCCTTGTTCAATGTAATAGAGAGTTAAACATGGTACTGGGGGAACTGACCACATGTAATCATCTTCACATCCCCAACCCCTAACACAATGCAGGTTATTCAATAAATGAGTGGGAAGGATGACTGAATGGCTAGGGGCTATTCCATGACCAGACTGAAAGCCCCTAATTACATCACAAGGTCCTTGGGGGCAGCACATTACCTTGTTCTTCTCCCCCACTCACTCTATTGCTTGAACACAGATGATGCCAAAAATGCTTGCTGCCTTTTACTGGAATAGAATACTCAGTATCATTCACACAGAGCCCCGGAGGGTTTGGCAGCAGCGGTTCCCAGGAGTGTTGCCTGAGGCAGGGCTGTAAAAATCCTGGAAGTGCGAGGCCACCTTAGTAAAGAACAGGGCATTGTTTGGAGCCAGAAACCCTAGTGAGCAGGTCTTTTCCAATCAAAGGCCCAGGGCTTTCCACCAGCCCCTGGGGCCCAGCTCTCATTGTGTGGCAGGGCCACTGAAGGGGACGCCCACCTCCCAGACTGTATCGATTAGCTGCTCCATCTGCCACTCTGCAAACAAGCAGCAGGTCCCCCATTGGATGAACATGTCACCCATGGTAACAGATCCTCACAGCTGGCGTCTGACCACAGGACCCTGGGGAGGGAATAATCGGATCCTGCAAAGCAGTCAGCCTGCGCCAAGCTGAATGCAAAATGAAAAATAAATACATGTCTATTTTCATCTCCTCCCTCCCTTCCCAACCTGGAGCACCAGACATGGTTTGCAAGTTGCACTGTCACAGCAGGGGACTGGTGGCCCCCAAGGCAGGCTGCTGGAGGGTCCTAAGGAGAGGAGTCTGTGGGAACTGTGTCACTCAGAGGCCTCCCCCAGCTGGTTCTGAAGCTAGAGAGAAGGCGCTGAAGCCAGCTCCAGGCACTCCAGGCAGATTTCAACTCTCTGCTTAGAGCTCTCTCCACACACCCCCTCTCCCCACCACCACCACCAGCCCTCCTCCCTCCTTCCCAACCCCCCTCTTTCCTCATAGTTTTGCTGTCTCTGCACAAGACACGCCTCATCCTCTTTCCTGGGTCACCCCTACTCCTCTTTCAGACCTCAGTCTAAACACCTTTTCCTCCTAGAATTCTGACCTGAATGTTCCCCCAAACTATGTGAGGTAGCCCTGATAATACACCCCTCGCACTCAGAGCCCCTCACACCAGGCAGTCTGTCCTGCCGGCTAAAAGCACCAGAGTGGCTACCCTGTCTGTCAAGCTATTACATTCCCAGCACCCAGCATAGTGCCTGGCATGTAATGGATGCTTGGTAACTATTTATTACATGACTAAACACATTACCAGATGCAAAACATTCTTTTAGTGCTCATGAATATGATCAGACTCTGAAGATGTCCATGCTAAGAGATTGTCAGTTACCAGCTATAGAACTAGCCTGAGTTGGAAATAAAGGAATTTGTTGGAGGGCACTGGGGTAACTCACAAAGCTAAAGGAACTACTGACAGTTCCTACTAGAACATTCTTCATGGTGGAGCTGTCCTGCACATTGTAGTGTGTGCAGCAGCACCCTTGGCCTCTACCCACTGGATGGTAGTAGCACCTCCTGCCCGCAGTGTGACAACCAGGAATGTCTCAATAAGGTGGGTATTCCAAAGTAACAGGAAAGCGTTCAGCGCTACCAGCCAAAAATAATGCCAGAAGCCCGCTGCACCTTTCCAGTTAGGCCAGTGGCTCTCTGGGAATGATTCCACCTGACCCGACTCGGGAATATTTGCAACATCTGGAGGCATAGCTGGTTGTCACAACTGCGAGCAGGGGTCCACAGGACAGTCCCTTGCAGTAGGAATGCTCTAGTCTAGTTCAAAATGCCAACAAGGCTGCAGATGAGGAACCCTGACCTATGTGAGGAAGGTGAACCTAAAGGCGCAGAGAGACATTTTAATTTTTCATTTAAAAGCCTGACCTATACATCTTAATCTTGGTGTTCAGATATGCATCAGGCCCCGTGCATATATATTAAGCCCGTGGACACTCCACTCTGGGGAGAGTTCCTGGCATGAACGCAGCAGGCTCCCAAGGGATCCAGTGGAGTACCTCTGGTAGATGGTATGGTGTGGTTAAGAGTATTAATACCTGTAATTCCTGGCTTCAAATCCCAAGTCTTCCACTTTCTAGTTATGTCCCTGGACAAATTACTTAAATCTTCTGAATCTCCGTTTCCTCATCTGTAATAGAGGGATAATAACATGCCCACAAATGATAATTCCAGGAAAGCACAGGACACAGAGCTTAACATAGGGCAGTGATGGCAAACCTATGACACGCGTGTCAGAGGTGACACGCGAACTCATTTTTTTGGTTGATTTTTCTTTTTTAAATGGCATTTAAATATATAAAATAAATATCAAAAATATAAGTCTTTGTTTTACTATGGTTGCAAATATCAAAAAATTTCTATATGTGACACGGCACCAGAGTTAAGTTAGGGTTTTTCAAAATGCTGACATGCCGAGCTCAAAAGATTCGCCATCACTGGCATAGGGGGAATGTGTGCTACAATTTTATTCATGTCCCAATAAGCAAATGAGGCTTCATAGCCCAGATTTCCCTGATTCATGATTATTTTCCTTATTTGACAAATGCACTGCCTGTGCACTATGACTGACCCACAGCTGTACCAAATGCCTTTGTGTAGGTGAGCTCTGCCCTCGGTGGGAGGTTGTAGGGTTACAAGAGAGCAGGGCGTGTGCTGGCCAAGGGGAGGCTCCTGCACAGGAGGATCCTAAAGTGCACTGATGTGGAGGAATAAGGTCAGGGGAGCTCAGCCATAGGTTGAGGCCAGATTACAACAAGCCCAGCTGAGTAGGAACTTCATTCCTCAGGTATCAGAGGGGAACAGGGACTTTACTCAGGCTACTGGCATATCCGGTCTGTCTTAGGAAGAACACTGAGGCACAGTGGCCCTCACTGTGAACTCTATTAGGCTCTCCCTCCCAACCTTGGTTTTTCAAGTTCAAGAGGAATAACTTTCGAATGATCCGGACGGGGAAACAGCATCTCACTTACCACCAACAGGACTATAAATGAATGCCTTTCTGAAAGGCAGCTTGGCAATGTGCCTCAGGGCCTTGAATTATGCATGCCCTTTGCCCTGGAAATTCCACTTCTCGGAATCTCTCCTGAGGAAATTATGAAAAACGTGCACAAATGTTTACCCAGAAGAAAGCTCATTTCCGGCACTGTTTATAGGAGTGAAAAGTTGAAAACCCTAAATGTTCAATAACAAGGAACTGATTAAGTAAATTAAGGTACAATCACTAACAATGTAGTCATTAAAGACACATTATTGACATGTTGAAAAACAGGTTCCAAAAGCATGCACAGTGTATGACAAAAGTACCTATGCGTGCACACACATACACACACAAATACACACACACACGTTTTTATATGTTATACATATCCTTTTATCTCAGCAAATTCTTTCTGCTAGTTTCTCCTCAGGAATTAATGAAGGCAGTAACAGTGACATACAGGTGGGCAAAAGCAGATTTACAGTTCTGAGTATATTTTTGTTACTATTTATTAATTATTGCATTATTTTTCACATGAGCATCTATAAAGCTACTTTTGCCCCACCCTGCATGTAGAAGTGTGTGTATTCATACATAAACTTACACATATGCACACTAAATAGCCTGGAAGCGTATATACCAAGATAGTAATGGTATTTGCTATGGGTGAGGGATTCTGGAAGATTATTTTATTTTCTTCTTTTTGTTTTTCCAAATTTTCAGATCTTTCTACTAAGGATCATTTATTATATTAATAATGAGAATTTTTCACATTTAGAAATAATAATTTATAGAATTTCTGATCATACTGCAATTTTTGAATCATCACAGGGAGATGGGCTATGCTATGCTTTGAAAATTACTCTTGATTCTCCTTAGATTTTAGCACAATTTAAATTTGGTATATACTAAATTTAGTAACACTGAGCTGCCAATATCTATTCAGCTACATCCAGAGTGGTGTGGGGCTACAGTGAAAATGTAACCTGTATGATTCTTTTCCTCAAATTACTCTTAGTCAATGCAGGATAAATGATATATGTGAAAGAGAAAGTAGGACTAATTCAAGGCCGCTCATGATAAAGTGCTAAATCATAAGAGAGAGCTGCTGAGTTACAGAGAGGTTCAGAGAAGAACATAATCATGTATTGGAGGGGTCAGGACAATCTTCACACACAAACAGATGGGATGGCAAAGAAGAGCAGTGGCATCAAAGGCATAAAGGCAGGAATGGTGGGTGAGTTTCAGAGATAAGAGACAAGCCTGGCTTCAACGCTGAGTTCTTACCAAGGGCTGACAAGATAGTAAAGACAATGTAGGAAGAAACCTAAGTACAAGGGCCAGAAATTTGGGCAATCATGCCAGTTTAATAAATCTATAGGTCTAAATAAGCATAACAAAGAGATGCATACTTTTAAAATATCAAATATGACAAGATGTTGATAACACAACCATTATTCATCCAGAGACCAACTAAAAAAAAAGCAAGTAACACAGGAGGGACATCATAACCTCTTTTAAGGAAGCCCCCAAAATCCACTATAAATATTTTTTTGGAAAAGGGGTAGCGGTGGTCCTTTCAGCAGGAAGCAGGCTTCCTGAATCCCAAGGAAGTGTCAGGAGAGGGATGGGCTTATGGAAAGGGCAGTTCATGCGGACCAACGACGGTCACGAAATTTGGATGAAACCCTAAGTAAGGGAAAATCTGTTTCAGTCCCCAAAGGGGAAATTCTGCAATGAGTGAAATTCATGATCTTAAACTCTTGGCTCTGATGTGTAATTGTTAACCTCTGCTGCCTCGGTTCAAGGCGTCCTTCAGTGAAATATATTGTTTGCCATGAAAGCGGATGTGGATTAGGAGTTGAGCATGTGCCCTCCCTTGCAGGTTGTATTAATATACCAAAATCGATAACATGCCATGGCTTTCAGAAGTAGTAATAAAATACCCTAAAATATTCCCAGAATACATCTATAAATTATTTGTTCAATGTACTTATGTTAAAAAGGTTGTCAGTTACAATGCTCTGGAAGACTCTAAAATTACAAGCCACCGTATTTGTATTTGATAAAGCTCTTGCTGGTTTGGGTCAGAGGAGGTTATGCTGTGGGGGGGGGGAATCATTATTTTCCCTAATAAATAAATTACTTGCCTATATTTCATGTATCACTCAGGCCAGCCAGTATTGAAGGTTTAAATAATAAATAACAAATAGCTCCATTCATTTATTAATAATGATGCATCACTCGTGTGTGAGTGTGTGTGTGTGTGTGTGTGTGTGTGTGTGTGTTGAGTATATGGGTTTTCTTTCAGACTCTTGGGGTGACAAATTGAACAGCAGTCATTAGAAAGGACAAAAAGTCATACCTCTGGAATCAGTGGCATTTTCCCAGGTGAAGGAAATACTCTAGCACCAACAGACCTTTCCACTTGTCCGGTGCCTGGCTAAAGGACCATGCTTGGATAAAGCTCTTGGAAAGCACAGAGCCCCCAATGCCTTTGGTCTGAGTTTCACCCAAGGATCCCTGATTATGAACTCTTCTCAATGGGTCACCAAGACCGAGTTCTAGGGAGGTAATGGAGGGAAAAGAAGACAATCAGACTCCCTCCAATACTCTCTCCTTTTACTTAGTGGGAGGAAGGAGGTTAGTCATGTCTGCCTCGGGCAGTTTACATCACCATTCATCCCAGGTAATTAAGTGGTCCCACAGATGAAGTATCAACCTCCCCTATACTGTCACAAAGACACCCTCGCCATCACCTAGGGTGCCTCTCCTTCCATTGAAGCAGACAGACACAGATCGACTTAGAGTCCCCATTCCCACAAAAAGCCAGCTAAGAAAAGCATGGCACTACATTCCGTTCCCTAAAGAATACCTGGGCAAGGAAACAGCTAGACCTCGCAATGAATTACTGTTGGCGCTAAGTCAGAGTAAAAGCCAACAGCCTCTGAGTGGGT
Source organism: Myotis daubentonii (assembly GCF_963259705.1). Classification (NCBI taxonomy): domain Eukaryota; kingdom Metazoa; phylum Chordata; class Mammalia; order Chiroptera; family Vespertilionidae; genus Myotis; species Myotis daubentonii. The sequence goes on along the minus strand of NC_081844.1, from coordinate 96,101,639 downwards.
CCCCTCTGCCTTCCTTACCTTCTCCGCGCAGGGCTTGACAGGAGCGCTGGGGACATGCACATATATTTAAAATAACGTAAGTCTCAGGTCTACTCTTTCATGGTAAACCGCATCCTTTTTTTTCTACATTATATATGAAAAGTCCAGCCACCTAGTGAATTGGCACTAGAATGCTGGGTGGAAGAGATGCGTTCTGCCTATTGTTTGGGGTCTGTTGCGGATTCCTTCTGCCCAAGGTCACTTCTCATTCATTGGTCTCTTCTTTGTGTGACCCTCACCACCAAAGAGCGACACGGAGCGGGGCACAGCAGGCCGCCACACCATCATCCTTGTTTAAAGAACAGGGTCAGCTCCTTGCTGTGAACAGATTTTCCTCCTGTGGAAACAGGTTCATGTTTATCTTTCAAGTTCCAGCAACCAACTCGGGATTGCCAACATGTGCTGCACAGCTGCTGCAGCGCCTGATTTATGAACAAATCTGCATATAATTGTGCTGATTTTTTTTTCCTGGTCAATTTTTTTCTTTAAATAAAGTGGCTAGGTCCAGGCTGCATAAAGCCCCAATTCTAAAGCCATATAATTTTATGGACGAGGGGTTGGGGGAGGAGGACGGGGAGTTCTTTTGTATGGCACCTGAACTCATTAAAATCCTAAATTCCATAATTTTACACTACCATGTGCCACAACTGAACAGCCTAATTGCTTACCGTCTTTATGAGAACCACAAATGGGGCAGCAAATGCAGGCAACAGGTGAGAAGGCCACACTGGAGGTTGGGTCCAAGCCCTGTCAAGAGGTGGTGACCAGACTAGGACTGGATACCTCTGTATTGTAAGATACTTTACTCTCTACAGAGACCTGGACGTTGCCAAGAGTCCGTGGTGGTGCAAGGTATGTGCCACAATGAAGAGATCCCCAAAATTAGACACTTCCTAATGGTGACCACGCAGTAGGGATTTTTTTTTTAGGGCCCTAGAGGATAAAGTTATAATCTTCTCTCTACCTATATAGGAACAGGTTTCCTGGATACAAATAAAGTTTAGATCTTACAATTTACAAAAATAAAAGAAAAAGTGGCTTGAATGCCAAGAGATCAAGTTTCTTCCCTGGCTCCACATGGTAGGATCGGATGATTTGGAAGTTGTGGAAATGAAAATTCTTCAGCACCCGTTCTAGAGACAGTAAAAACAATTGATTAACCAGGACTGGCATTTTTAGCATCTTGGCTGATCATTTTGCTTTCCTCGAAGAAAACTAACCCTTTTGAAGAGGGTGGTATAGTTTGGTTATTGTAGGAAGGGGCTCAGAAATGTGCCATTACGAAGTTTTCAGAAGTTTTGTTGTGTGTGTGTTTCTTACCTGCCAACTGACAGCAAAGATCAGGCCAACCAAGCCCCATTTGTCAGACCCCATTCTCAAGACTGGCAACCACATTGCTTGTTTCCCTCGCCTAAAGTGATATTTCCAAAATTCAACACTTCAGTCAAGCCTCCAAAAGCCTCACCCCTGAAAATTAAGGGTGTTGTTACTGGACTATCAGCCTAGATAATCATGAGACTTGGAGGACCAAATTGATGAGATCCAGAATTCTAAGTTGAAAGAGGCTGGAAGATATCAAAGAATCAGGGGAATGGACAAGTCCATATAGGCTAGCAATGGAAGCCACAAGTGAGAGTTTGCCAATAGCAGGCACAAAGTCTAATATGAAGTAAGCATCAATGTTAAATAAAGGGTTTGGCAGGTGAATGGATGGATGGATGGAAAGAAAGTCAGTGATAACAGCTGATGGATCTGATCTCAAGAAAGACCTAGAGGTGGGAGTGGTAAAGAGGTAGGCCTGGGCACCCTGCCGATGATCATAATTAAGATTTGCTAAGAACACTGCTAGTGAATGCTGTCCCTAACTAAGGGACAATGATACCTTACCAAAGATCTAGTAAGGCCTAGAATCGTGGACAAGCTCTCCCTCCCCAAGGCAACTTTCAAAGAGAGTAACTAGGCCTGGCCCAAGCTTTGGCCACTCAGCAGTATTTCCAACAAACCCTGCCAACTTCTTTAGAAACGTACAGAAAGATCTCCTCCTGAACCAGCGGGACGGGATGTTTCAGTTTAATCCTCTGCGGAGTCCTGAGATCTCACCCCAAGTACATGGTGTCTTGAATTAGGAATTCACTGAGACAAAGTAAGGCCAGATGATGTCTGGTGTGCCAGTCACAGCCTATGGGGGAACAGAGGTCTCTTATTGAGCCCAGTAATTAGAAAGTGGGTCTGACATAGGAGAAAGAACACTGGACAGGGAGTCCTGCATCTAGTTCTGCTAATTCCACAATTAGGCCAAAAATACCAAGTAGAACAATTCCTTTTGTTCGCCTTCCTTCCCCACTTTTTCTTCTCTTCATTGTTCACAGAATATGTTTCCAGGCACCTTTCCTCACTAAACATCTCAGACATTCCTTACTACTGACAAGCACACAACCATGTAAGTACTGATTTGGCATTAAGCATTTTGCTTTCATTGCTTCATCTCATCCTAAAGACAACCTGGTAAAGCAGGTACCGTAATTATTCCCCTTTAACAGATAAGGAAACTGAGGCTCAGTAAAACTATATAATTTGATTAAAGGTAACCTTGTTGATGCTGATGTTTCACAACTGGTCTCCTGCCTTCCATATTGCCCCTTGTTCTTACAGATCTCCTAGTCCCTGAGAGCCATGGCTTTCCCTTCAGCCTGCCAGTTTCTATTCACCCAGTTAATGACTCGTGGCTTGTCATGCTCCACAGAACAGTAATGAATATGAAAGTATTTTATAAATCATAATGAACCATACAAAAGTGGAGTCTTACTTTAGTGTATGAGTGCAAGCATTTGGTTTGTGTGTGTTGCATTCATTTCCGCTTCTGAATGGTTTCTGACATGTTATTTTACCATTTATATAGATGTGTTCACCTGAAATTCAAACTCCCTAACTAGAGTAATCCCATCTCGTAGCCTAATCCCTCATATCCAAAATAAGAGTGGTGCTCCCAGCCCTAATTCCTTTCAAATTTGGAAATAGCCTGAGGCCATTTCTGTGCTGGTCCAAGGGCAAGGTGCTGCTTGGCTCACAGAAATTTTTTTTTCTTTTTTTAGAGAGAGTGGAAGGAAGGGGGAGAGACAGAGAGAGAGAAACATTGATGTCAGAGAGACACATTGATTGACTGTCTCCTGCATGCACCCCAACCAGAGCTGGGATAGAGCCTGCAACTGAGGTACACGCCCTTGACTGGAATTGAACACGGGACCCTTCAGTCTGCGAGCCAACGTCTATCCACTGAGCCAAACCGGCTAGGACCTCACAGAAATTCTTTATGACGCATCCTCTCCGCCAGTATCCTATGGTTCCCTCATTTGTCCCTGTGTCCCACCCATTGGTCCCCACTGCCTTCAAATTGGCCCCATATGTACTCTTTTAAAGCTTGAAATAGTCTGTCTTATCATATCCTTATATCACCACCAAAAAATGTCTATTGTATCCAAGGAAAACTGCCACGTAATCATAGATAATACTATTTGTGCATTTACTATATTCCTAACACTGGACTAGTCATCTTGCATATATTACCTCATTTAATCCTCACAATTTCTCTGTGAGATATAGAAAACTGTTATCTCCATTTAACGGATGACAGAACCAAAGTCAAAAATGTGCCCAAGATCACACATGCTAAGAGGCTAAGCCAAGCCTTATGCTCTTAATTAGAATGCTATACTCCACAATACAAGACAGCATTTATTTTTATTCTCTGAAATGAGTGAAGGCTTTCCAACTCTTTAAGATTCACCAGGTGTCTTCCGTAATCTCCAACAGTTTCCTGACTCCCAGGTCAGGCATATTCCCAGTGGGGAATTATACACAGAACAGCCTATGTCCACTCTTTATGTCAGTTGGCAGCTTGATTCAAGGTCCTGTGACAGGACTATTCCCCGATCACCAACCCATGCATGCTGATGCACAGCTACTGACAGAGATCACAGAACAAGAAGACACCTTAGTATAACTGAGGGAACTGATGCAAGTTAGCCTCTGCGTAAAGGAGAAGTCATGTTGTCGGGGGGGGGGGGGGGGGGGGGCGGGGGCAAGGGGGTTGTTTGTTTGTTTTGAGTCAATAGGGCTCTTCTGCTTTTTAGGTAGGAACCCAATATTTAAACCCAATGTCTCCCATTCTAGACTCCTGTGCCCATTTTAGTACTCCTTTCGCCCATCAGTACCGTCCCTAAGTGGCAAAAGTACTTCAATACAGCCACTCATGTTAGAGGAACAACATACAATATTTGCATTTAAAGGTGTTTGCTTCAATTCAACCGACACTGGAGCAACTATTCAGAAGTCCAGCCTCTTAGGTTAAAATCCCTGCCTCATCCAGCTGGTCGATGTTTCTCTCTCACCGATGTTTCTAACTCTCTATCCCTCTCCCTTCCTCTCTGTAAAAAAATAAAATATATTTTTTTAAAAATCCCTGCCTCATCAATTTTTTGAAGCTCTCAAAGCCTCCGTTTCCTTAGCTGTCATGAATATCAAAAGAAACAATGCAAGTAAATTACATAGCCTAGACTTGCCTCCACAGGTAGGTAAGTGCCGGGGTCCAGCCCCAGCAGGTCCAGGGGTCCCCAAAGGCGTGGAAGGAGTCAGCGAAGAAGGAATGACACGGAGACAGCGTTCAGTTGATCAGCAGCCTAGCCAGGATCTCTAGCCAGGATCTCCAGCCAAGTTCTGGTCTGGATCTCCAGCGAAGTTCTGGTTAGGATCTCCAGCCAGGTTCTGTGTCCATGTTCTCTTGCTAGGTTCTCCAGGTTCTCCAGGTTCTCCAGCCAGGTTCTGTAGCCATGTTCCCTCGCTAGGTTCTCCAGCCAGGTTCTGTCCAGGTTCTCCAGCCAGATTCAGTCACCAGGTTCTAGTCAGGTTCTCTTGCCAATTTCTGTAGTCAGGTTTAGTCCAGGATCTTTTGCCATGTTCTCTCGCTAGGTTCTGTCTCTAGGTTCTGAGGCCAGTTTCTGTCCAGGATCTTTTGCCATGTTCTCTCCAGCGAAGTTCTTCTGTCTCTAGAGAACGTTCTGTGTAGGTTCTGTGCCTAGGTTCTGTCTCTCTTGGTTCTGTCTTCTCTAAGTTCTGTCTTGTTACATCTGTATTTATACCAGTTGATTACAATCCTATCAATCTCTATTCCAAAGGTTAGGGCATTTCTTATCTCCATTCCAGGGAGTAAAGATTATGTAGCTTAAGCATGATTGTTCATAGTTAAAGTGATTAATTACCCGCCTGGTACTTAGTTGAGAGGTTTTATTCCCTCCCTAACTTCAGGGGAAAATCCCTACCTGGGGAAACAACCTTTCTCAGAGAGGTGACCTTGGTTAAAACACAGCGCCAAGAAGGTGAGCAAACATATTAAGAACAGTATGCCATATATGCCAGGTCCCTTGAAACAGCAAGGATGGACTGGCTCCCGGCAGGTAAGAACAGTCAGATGCTAAACCAAAACAAACAAAACCACAGATAGATGATAGATAGATCGATGGATGGATGGATAGATACATAGATAGATAGATAGATAGATAGATAGATAGATAGATAGATAGACAGATAGATAGACAGATAGACAGACAGACAGCAGGTCCATGAGTTGTGGAAAATGACCACGGATGGCACAACTGTTCTTCTCCAACATTTCTGTCACAAAGGAAAACATGCATGTGTGATATTAAAGGGCAGAGGAGAGAGAAAGGATGTGAAGCTCATCTTCTCCTAGCCCTTCTAAATGACGCTGGGACTCAAGGTGAAGATTCTGTGGAGTGTAGAGGGCCAGGTCCCTGCAGGTCAGGCAGGGAGGGGAGTGTCTCAGCCAATATCAAGAGCCAGTCTTATTAACCAAATTTCCTCCCTCCTTCAGAGGAGGGAGCTCAGGAAAGAAATGCATAAGTAAACAGAGCAAGGGGTGGGGTGGGGTGAGGTGAGTCAGTGGCGAGTGGGCAAATATTTGATGGGCTTTCAGTAGAAAACAGATCTTTCAACCGTGCATACCAGATATTGTTGCCTTGAATTTGAGAGGACAACCATGTCGTAGGTAACAAACAAGGGGAATAAACAGCTCCAGAGCTGTGAGACACATCCTCCACCGAATCCAAGAACGTCACCCATTGCCAGTTCTGGGATGGCAGAAATCTCAGCATTTCACCATTTAAGGGCCCATGAAACCTCTGCGCGAGGAACAACTCGTTTCCTGGCTCTCTTTATTACAATTCCCTCTAATTTAAAATTTATAATGAATGCGAACAATAATCAGTTTGTAAATACTGTTTTTAAGTTCACTGGAGCTTTGCAGAGATATTCCTCCTAGGTAACAAGTATGTGGCTCATTACTCTCTCATTAGCAAGATAGAAATAAAGATGCAAAAAAAAGGGGGGGGGAAATAAAAGGAAAAAAAAAACACTCTCTCCAAAGATATTGTTGGAGTCTAATTGCCCGCAAGGAATTCTTAATAATGTTTACTAATGCCTCCCCAGCCTTGCCAAGTTTATAATGCTCGTTCCAGATTCCAGGTGTGACGTCTGCGGTCCCTGCTGTGATCTGCGCTAGTGAATTCAGACACCTAGAATAGCAGCTTTGGAGAGTTTTTAGCCCCATCTTATGTCCCCAGAATGCAATCACACCCACTGGGGTTTTCGAAAGCAAAGCTGAAGCTCTAGCATTCTTGTTTAAAATTAAATCTCTAATTGGACAAAGCCAGCCTTTTACCTAGACAAAACCAGACACCATCTTGACCTGGCTCATTGAGGGCAAGCCTCCAAGATTGAGCCTTTTGCTGGAAACACTGGTTAGGGCTAATTATTCTCTTGTTTGACACACAGATTTTTTGTTTGTAATCTCACTTGTCATTCTGGAAATCCAAAAACAAGTGGAAAATATTCTACAGAGATGAACAGTCAGTACCAAAAACTGGCTTCTTGAATCTCATATCAGTTAAAGCAAAGAATCCCCCTTATCCATGGTTTCTTTTTCTACGGCTTCAGTTACCCACAGAATAATCAAGGTTCAAAAATATTAAATGGAAAATTCCAGAAATAAACACTTCATAAGTTTTAAATCATGCCCTGTTCTGATACCTCCCTGTTCCATCCTGCCCCATTCTGCCCTGGTTATGAATTGTTCCTTTGCCAGAGTATCCATATCATATATAACACCCATACCACCCTCCCCCGCCCCCCATTAGTCACTCAGTAGCCATCTTGGTCATCAGATCAGTTATCAGATATTTTGAGAGAGAGAGAGAGAGAGACCATATTCACATAACTTTTATTACAATATATAGTTATAACTATTTTATTATTAGTTATTGTTTTTACTCTCTCACTGTGCCTAATTTACAAATTAAACCTTACCCTAGGTATATATGTTTGGAAAAAACATAGCCTATATAGGGTTCTGTGCTATCTGCAGTTTCAGGCATCCTCTGGGGGTCTTGAAACGTATCCCCCATGGATAAGGGGGAACCACTATACAGTAGTTTGGAGTAGGATGGTATTGAGGGAAGCAAGTGTTGCTTGTTTTCCTTCTAAAGAACCAATGAGTTATTTAGAATAATATTCAGAAGTAACTCATTGATCCTTGCAAGAAGAATTATGCGTGCGAAGAAACTGGGGCAGAGAATTTATAAATTCACTGCACTCTGGAGATCACAGCCCTCAGAGGTTTGTCCTCACTGGTATGTCCCAGTCTACTCCTCTTTCTAGGGTACCTTTCTTCCTCTTTCTCCTGTCCTCTAAGCAGTTGACATGGTCTTCCTAAGCCCATAGGGTCAAGGCTGAATTTTTGGACTTAATCTTGAGAAGCAAGTTTGAAATGGACTTCCTCCATTTTCTTTGTGCTGGTAATCCCTTTCTCTTACAGTTTTACAGTGAGAAGGAGCAAAGGGGGAGACAAGTCCTAATTCCATCAGAAATTCCTTGCAATTCTAGTGTTTAAAGGAGAACTTTTGAACTGACTTGTTTGCAGGAGTCTGCTGTTGATTACATGCGGAAACCAAGCACAGAACTGTGAGCAAGTTCCCCCAACCGGGTTCATAAAACAAGATTGAAGAAGATATAAGAAGCTGTAATTTCAAAACCACCAAGCCAAAAGCAGGCACTATGCCCAGATCTGGGGTCCATTCCCAGATGGACCCACAAGCCAAATCCTCCAACAGGCAAGCAAAGGCTCCTTCAGCCAGGACAATGGGAGACGGGTAGGTGGGGCTCAGGGTTCTGGCTTCTGCCATGAGCTAGGTGTGTGAGTTTCAGCAAGGGGCTTGGCCTGTCTATGCTTCAGCAGAGTGGATTTAACTTGAAAGAGCGTGAGTTCTGATGCTTGTTTTTGAACCCTGGCTCCACCACTTACTAGCTGTTTAACCTTAGGAAACTTACATAACCAGAGAGCGTCTCTGTTCCTGACTTGTGAATGCGGGATGACTACACTATTTCTCTCACAGGGCTGTGAGCATGAAGGTTAAAGGGAAAATAATAGGGAAAGGCCTAGAACGCTGCCTGGAATGTAATGATCCAGGTGCTGCAGCGGTTCAGTGCTGGTGAGTGACAGTAGCTCATGGGGTGAACAGGCGCAGGAAGGTCTGAGCACTCACATGAGCTGACTCTGGGCAAAAAAGGCTCCTGGTTTCCTGGCCTCATCACTGACTCACTCCCCAGGGATGCAGAAACCCTGATTGCTGCCTCTGGGAAGAGGCATTTGTACCTGTACCATGCCAATGATTAAATTCCAGGTTCCCAGACACACGTGGCAAACATCAACTCTTGTCTTGGTCCAACTGCCCTCACAAGCTCTCTGCATACTCCTCTCATAGAGAAATCTCTAGTTCTACGTGGTCTTTTACAATTCATTAGCGGTATGACCTTGGCCATTCAACTTCACTCTATTGATTGATAGATTAGATAGATAGATATAGATATAGCGATATATCTATATATAATGAAAACATACAGACAAATTTAAGGGTAATGTGATCGTTTTTTACTATTAAACAGTCCTCAGCCACCATATGCACTTGTGTTCAAAAGGACATTTAGAAGCACATTTTGGAATATGTATGCCAGAAAATGAATGCCTGACGCTATTGGAAAATAATTCTGCACTTCATTATGCAAAAATATTTTTATATCTGAGAGGAAGAATTTATCAAATCAGTTTATCTTTTCTTTCACCTAAATGCTTCATCGACTCAAATCCTTTCCATATTCCAAACCAGTGTCTGCTTCCAAAGCCAGCAGCAGCAGCACAAGCCCCCATCAAACTTTACAGGATTGGGACGCAGCAACCTTTTGTTTTAAGGACACAGGACAAGCGAAGTGGGAAGCGTTCCTCTGGGGTTGAACCATGGCAGCTGCAGGAGTGGATGTGTGTGGTTTGGGTTGCTCTGTGTTAACACTGAGCGCTGAATCACAAGGAATGGGGACCTACGTGTTTGTTAATAACGAGTGCTTACAGTGACTGTGGCAATGCTCTTGCCTGGGGCCGAGGACAATGCTGCCTACAAGGTCCTATATGATCTGGCCTCTGGGTACCTCTGCATCCCATCCCCGGTCACCCTCTTCCTGCATCAATGCCAACTTGATGAGACTGGCTTCTTGCAGCACCTTGATCTCAGCGGCCATAGGTTTGCTATCTACAACTGGGCTGTCTTCCTAGATGTTGGCACAACTGCCTCCCTCAGGACCACATCTCTGCTCAGATGTCCCCTCATCCGTGAGGCTCTCCTGACGGCATTATCTTCTTTTATCACTTGCTGTTTTCTTACCACATTTTATTTTTCTCTTTACAGTACTTATCTACCTGATATTAAACATAATAGTCATGTCCTCATTGCCTCATTTTCTCACATTTTGTTCACAAAATGCAGTATAGTATTATTAAATGTTTGGTGTATGGGAGACACTTAAAAATATTCTCTCTCTCTCTCTCTCTCTTTCTCTCTTTCTCTCTCTCTCTCTCAGCTCTTGCTTGTTTTGGGGTTGGAGAGGGACGTTCTGACTCTGAATTCCTTAATCACTGTGGGGAAGAATTAGTTCTAGCTTCTTTTCTTTTTTAAAATATATTTTTATTGATTTCAGAGAGGAATGGAGAGGGAAAGAGAAACAGAAACATCAATCATGAGAGAGGATAATGGATTAGCTGCCTCCTTGCACGCCCCTTACTGGGGACTTGAACCCAGGACCCTTCAGTCCTCAGGCCAACCCTCTATCCACTGAGCCAAACTGGCTGGGGCAGTTCTAGTTTCTCAGAACCTTGAAAAGAGCAGAGATATACCATGTGTGGCTCTTACCTGCTACCCCTAAATGAGGAACAGAAGACAGGTGACTAAAAGCATCTTAAAATCATGAAAGAGAGTAAATAACAATGGCTATAACCTCTAAGACCAGTTGGATTTTGCAAGTGACCCACACCTCCAGGGTTGTCACGGTTGGACCTAGTTAGGGATTCCCTACACCCTCTCCTCCCTAGCCGCACCCTTTCTGTCGTACAACAATTGACGTCAACTGCCTTGCTGTCCACATTCCCCTTTTCCTTTTTCTACCACTCACTGGAGCATTGAGCATCTGTCAGGCACTGAGCTTAGAACTTGCCTATGCTCTGCCTCCTTTAACCTTGACAGCAGCCTATCAGAAGCTGCCAGTGGTGTCCATTCACATTTTACAGATGAGGAAGGTGACATTCAGAGAGAGAATAACTCTTCTCAAGTCTAGCAAGTAGCAGAGCCAGCTTTCTAGTACAGCCTTTGTTTCCCTCTGAAGCCCATTCTCATAGCTATTATGCCTTATGCACCCACAATTCATTTAGACTCTTGAATTCAACCAACATTTGCTGGGCACCTTCTAATGGAATGCTGTGGTAGGTGCTGTGGGGGATACAAGAATAATAACATGCAGGCCATATCCTTAAGTTGCTTTACTCTAAAAGGAGAGGCAAGATGCTCCCATCCCAAACCAAGAACCAATACTACAGTGCATGAGTTCTTAGTGACATGAAGGCATGGATAATAAGTGCTCTAGGAAGACAGAAAAACAACTGTGGGCTTTAGTGAGATGGAGAAGGAAAGAGAAGTGAACATTTGAACCTGTCCCTAAAGGACGTGGCAATACAACAGAATACTTCTCTCTCTACGTGGAGATATGTGTGTGGATAATGTTTTCATGCATTAGTGTATTTACTGCACAATATTGATTGATGTCTTACCATGTGCCTGGCAAATTGCTGAGGGCTTGGCAGACTAAAATAAGAGCTTTGCAGGGAAAATTTAAATGGCCAGAGAAGAGGGCAGATCTGGGTTCTACGAGGAACCAGAGGCTGCCTTCCTGGCTCCAAAGATCCCATTAGAAAAAAATGTGTTCAGCATTCTTTCTTTACTGCCCAGAGTATAAGAACATTTTGTAATCAGGAACCACTAAGTGGACCCGGGAGAGCATCCATCCAGTCCCAGGTCAAATTTCAGTGCCAGCTCTTCCTTCCTTGTAACTCTCCTGGCGAGACACACTACAGCAATCAAAGGAGTGGGTCTGCATTACGGCTTCAACACATGAGCCCCGTTTTCCTCGGTTAGAGAACACAGAGGATAATCCTTACTTCGTAGGGTCACAGTGAGGATTAAATGTGATAAAATCCATAAAAGTGTTGGCACATAGTGTCGGAGCCCCAAAATTAATAGTTCCTTTCCCTTCTCCATTTTCCTTCTGAGATAGTTTCTTCCTCTCTGAAAAAGGATGTGTATGGAATTATGGTCTGATATTTTTTCTGAAACTGTAACTTTACTGAATTCACCCACTCTTGCCAGGTGGCTCTGACCAGTTAGCTATCTTTGCAAAGTCTCACCCTCCCTGAGCTCTTGTCAAACACATCTCCTAGCCCCCAGCCTGCCCACACTTGCCTTCTTTCTCCTAGATTCAAAGCTTTGGCTTACCTGTCCAGTGTCTTAGACCTACTTAAGCTATTGTAGCAAAATCATTATAACAGAGCCAACTCCTGGCTCTCCCCTGCAATAATCAGGTTTTCTCCTTGGGATAAATGACTTGGCCATCAGGTTTATAGTTTTATAGTTGACCCATTTGGGAACTGGATTATTGCTTCATAAAACTGTGCTACATGGTACTGTTATCATTTAATTATGTTGCCTAAAAATAAAATAATAAAGACTGCCTTTTTGAGCACTGCCCGCCAGCACCATGCGAGGCTATTTGGGTGCCTGGATTCTTCAGGAAGCTGACTCTTCCAGCATGCTTCCTGGCCTCCAGCATCTTGGAGGGTGGAAGGTCATTCTTGCTGGCACATTCTCTTTTGCCAGGCACCTCTCCTCAGAAGGGTAGCTGGATCTTCATTTAACATGCTATCTCAGGTGCCCCCAGAAAATTGTGCTAGACTTTATGGCAACAGTTTCCTTCCCCAAAGCATTCTGTGCCTCATGCCCCTTTATCTATATCACACACACGCAATGTAATCAATGGATTTCCTTAAATGCTGCATGGTTGTTCAAAAGAGCACCTAAGGAAATTGTTCTTCCCTGTCTCGCTGGTGAAATGCCAATAGCTCCCCCTTAAAATGCATCCTTCTGGGTTAAGTTGTCTATTACAATGCAATTGCCCATAGAAGATATTTGAGGTAGGATGGAGTCGTTGGGAGTGCAAAGAAAACTAGATTTGCCTCGAGTTGATTACTATGGAGGTTGGCTGGTGGTATTCAGAAACTCAGTATACTATTCTCTCCATCTCTGCGCAGGTTGAAGTTGGGAGGGATAATAGGATCGCTTTCATTTACATTTTAGCATTAATTAATCTGTCAGGGCTGACAAAATCCTTCAAGAGTAATACAAGGAACCATCGATGGGGAAGTGAAATAAAAAGCTGTATGCTCAGCTCCATGAGAGCGCACTGGTTCAGTGCAACTGCACGTTCCACCCATGTCACCTGTCCAAGTGCAGTGAGAGGGTCTCACTGCAGGCAGCACAAATCCTGCCTGACGACCTCCCTGGATCCTTTCCCCGGCTCCCTCCGCTGTTTCTAGGTTGCCTCTTTCCATGCCCCCCAACCCTCCCACCCCGTGCCTTGGGCCTGCTTCTTAGGAGGCAGTCTTTCTTAACTCCATACCACCTTCTCGATCAAGTGATATCATGAGGTCAATGTGGCCATAAACCTGCTCAGCTGGCCCCTGAGGACAGCCCTGAGCTCAGAGGAGCAGGGAATTTACAAATCCTAAGAGGGACATGAACCTGACTCAGAGGGTAGGAATGGGTCTTGGCTTTTTGCACTTTTTTCTTTTTAATTGGCCTTGTTATGACACAACCCAGACATCCAGGCACTGAGTAGAGACAGCTTAAAACTAACGCGATGAAAATGCTATATTTTAAAGAGTGAATGAATGTGTCTTAATAATAAACTTACCAAGGCTCTGATGAGAGAGAACCAGGACCTCCAGAGGAGCATGGTCTGAACTCATTAGCAGGATTTCAAAATAGGTTACCCCATTCCCACCACCTCCACCCTTTCTCCTCCATGAAACTGCCCAATTCCAAAGCCCACTGCCCATCAAATGGAGGCTGTGGTTTGGATAAGAGACCCTGAGCACTGGAAATCTCAAATGTTGACCTAGTCAGTCCATTTCAGCAGACCTATGTGGCATCAAGACTCCTAAATATAGTTAAGTCTGACCTCGGGGGACCTGCCACCAGGTGCCAGAAAATCAGGACAAATAATTAAATATCTTTGGTCATAAGGATAGTGAATCTCTTACCCAAGATTCATCTATTTTCATGTAGTTCTATTGTTTTCAGTAAATCAGCTGACTTCCAAATTATATCTCGTGTGTGTAAACATAAACTGGGGACATAGGATGGTATAATGAGTAAACTCACAGATCTGTGAGCCAGAAAGACAAGTGTCATTGATAAGTTTTGACCCAGATAAGTCTATTAACTTCTCTAAGCCTTGGTCTCCTCATCTGTAAAATAAACATATGCCTAATACTTACCTGGCAGGATTGTAGGAAAATTAAAGGAGAAAAGTCATGTAAAAACCTTAAAATAGTATATACGCAGAAAAATGTTAGCTATTATTATATAACTAAACATGATTTTCTTTTTAAACCTTCATAAGACCCTGGTTAACAATAAATTCACAGATGAAATAACTCTTTGTCTAACCACATGATCCAATTTTCAGTTTGGAAACTGCTCACAATAGACATAAATACCTAGAACAGGGGTGGGGAACGTCCAGCCCACGGGCCGTATAAGGCCCGCAAAATCATTTGGTCTGGCCCTGCCAAGGCATTAGCAGTGAGTCAATGAAACGACCAAATATAGCAGGCTCATTTTAAGTTGGTAATTTTGTATGGCCTGTGAGTGATGTTATAAATATCCAAATGGCCCTTGGCAGAAAAGAGGTTCCCCACCCCTGCGCTAGAAGAATCAATATGTAAAATGTAAATTCCTCAACAGTGCTCTTCTCTCCAAGTACATCATTTCTATAAGACTAGATCTATTCACCAATGTCTTTTTTTTCCTTATAAAAAAATGTAATGCCATAGAGTTTAAAACAAATCAACAAGGAAAGAGAAGAGCTGAGCATAGGTCAGCAGAACCTGACCCCAGGCCTGGTTCCACCACTAGCTGGATAACTTGCCCACGTCACATTCTCCATGCAAGTTGGTGGCCTCGTCGGTAAGATAAGGGCTTTGGAATGAAGATCCCATCCAGCCCTTAGGTTCCAGCGATCACTATTTCAGTGATTCGATAAGACCCAGAGAGCAGCAGAGGGCTCCAAGGGCAGACGATTTACCTCCACTCTTGTCTCTGTGCAAGACCACATGCAAGATGACAAATAAACATTCAGAAAAACAAGGGAAGGGGGAAGGTGGCACTGACGAACTCAGCTGGGCAGGCCCTTCAGTCTCCAGGATGGCAGGGTCCTGGGCTGAGGGTTTGAAAGCAGTGTTCCCTGTAGCCAGTCCCTCTGTCCCCAAGGATAGGAGCCTCCACCTATTATCAAGAGATGACGCCCATCTTTCTGGCTCCTGGAATGTTGGCAGCGAGGGAAATCCTGGCTCTAACCCAGGCAACCAGATAAACATCATCCATATAAGAGAGTAAGCCCTCAGCCTGCCCCGGCATTATTGTTCTGAAAATAAAATTGGCATCAAAATGTGTTCACATAGAATGCAGCCACGATGCTGCTCTTGAAAGTAAGACAGACAAGTGCTCCTCCAGATGCAGCCCTCAACCAGGAACCAGTAGTGATCGCTGTGAGTTCCTCACAACACCAAGAACCATGAGGGTTCACAAGTCTTCTAAACAGCAATCGATCAGATGGGCAACAGATTTAAACCTATTTGTCATCGCTAATGCAATTTTAAGTTGGGTATAAAATTATATATATACATATATGTCACAATATAACTATGCTTTTAAAACATGCTAAAATACTAAGATTATCTCTGGTTGGTAGAATTATGGCTCTTTTTTCCCTTATATTTTCCAAATTTTCTGCAATTGGCCTGTATTTTATCCTCAGAAAAAAAATAATTTTAATAGAGTTAAACCAAAAAAAAAAAAAAAAAACCACCTCCATTGGTCTTTGACTCTATTTAAGAGAGATTAGCAGCCTGGCTGGTGTGGCTCAGTGGGTTGACTATCGTCTCATGCACAGAAAGGTTGTCAGTTCGATTCCTGGTCAGGGCACATACCCAGGTTGGGGGTCCCCACCCAGGTTTTGGGTTCCCTGTTGGGGTGTATAGGGGAAGTAGCCAGCTGATGTTTCTCTCTCACATCAATGTTTTCCTTGTTCTCTCTCCCTCTCCCTTCCTCTCTCTAAGATCAATAAAAAATATTTAAGAGAGAGAGCACCAGTGTGTCCACTCCTTTTGGAGACTACTTTGAATGAACTGAATGCTCTCTTGAATTTGGACCTTTGAAATAGCATTCCTATGACAGTTAAAATCAAAAGGCACTGCGATATGATCAGAAAAACTAAAAGTCGGAAAGCCTAAATAATAATTTTAGTTCTACCCCCAACTAGCTTGAGACTGTGAGCAAGTCACAGCTTCCCTGGGCCTCAGAGTATGGCACTAGAGTAAGATCGCCCACATCCAAATCCTGCCTCCTCTGCTTTCTAGCTGTGTGACCTCGGACCAGTGACTGTCCCTCTCTGAGCCTCAGGTGCCAATTCAGAAACTCAAAGTAATAGTTGTGCTGCCTCCCAGGATGGCTGTGAAGATAAGACAGTCTGTGGCTCTAACCAGTTTGGCTCAGTGGATAGAGCGTAGGCCTGCGGACTGAAGGGTCCCAGGTTCGATTCCAGTCAAGGGCATGTACCTTGGTTGTGGGCACATCCCCAGTAGGGGGTGTGCAGGAGGCAGCTGATCGATGTTTCTCTCTCATCGATGTTTCTAACTCTCTATCCCTCTCCCTTCCTCTCTGTAAAAAAATCAATAAAATATATTTAAAAATAAAAAAAATAAAAATAAGACAGTCTGTGCAGACACTCATGCCTGCACCTGAAACATTGGAACATTAGCTGGAACCCTTATTATTACTTTCCTGTCCCAATGCAGAGGGAAAAGCAATCATGTTCTTGATGGGGTGGAGGGCGTTCCACGTGGGAACCAGGTCTCTGGCCTTCACTGCTTTCCCAGGGGCAGAGCCAGCTCTTCCCCACAGGGGTCCAGACTCTACAATGACCAAGTTCTGCCATCCCTTGACCTTCCTTACCCCCACTCTCCCTCCCAAGCAGCTTCTAAGGTCTCCAGGTCACCCGGGGGGACAGGAAGGGGGAAAGGAAAGCATGTGGTGCCTGCTGACACCCACGGAACATCAAGATGACCTCTCCTACCTTTAAAAGAAACGTTTTGCGTGTGTGGACCGAGACAAAGGGAGCACTGTTGACTTTTATTTGTTAGAGACTATCTCAGATCCCTGAGGTTGTTTGATGAATTGTTTTGGATAGATAAAATAGCCCTGTTCCCACTCTCCCTGATTCTGCCACCGAGAGCTGATTAACAAACAAATGTGCTCTTCACATCGGAAAATGCAACCCAGCAAAAACAGTTCTTATGAGAGAAAATGTTTTGTTTTGTTTTTTTGTCTCTGCTGATAATTTTCCCATGCTTTGTGGGCAGCCCACGCTGGCCTGAACTTGGGGTCACCTTCTCTCATTTGGAAGCGTCGGGAGGACTTAGGGTGGAAGACCCTGCACATGGTTTGCAGCTAATGCTGAGCCAGATGGAAGATGGGCCAGGAAACCCGTGGGGAACGCAGAGGACTAGCACCCGCTGTGGTGCATGAGCCTGACCACATTGACAGAAGAGGAAGGACAAGAGTGACCTTTGGCTGCAGGAACACAGAGCTCAGGGAAGGCACAAAGTACAGCCGCACAAGGCTGGAGAGCCCAGGGGTTAAACGCACGGGCTCGGCAATCAGACAAACCGGAGTTCCCATCCTGGCCCCGCACCTCAGGCAGGCGAACCTGCTGAACCTCAGTCACAGGGAAGAGAAAGTCTGACCGCATAAGAGTTGTTGTTTAAACAGGGCCCTGGAGAACCAATGCAACCCTTGCATGTGACCTGCTCTCTGTACTTGTAGTTGATACTGGATTAAAGTATAAGGGCGGATGGTTATTGAGCAGTCCAGGCACTATTCTAGGTGTTTTACCCCTTAGAGAAACCCTTTAATAAAAAGTATTATACTCATTTTATAGAACACTGAGACTTAGAAACTTGCCCAAAATCATTCAGCTAGTAGAAAGCAGAGCCAGAATTTACCTATGCACGTGCATGACACATTTCAGGCACCTTATTGGTTGGAGTCACTAAAGACTTTACCTCTTTTGCATGAAGAGATGTTAGGATAACGTCATCACCCTTTATCCATGACCAGACTCTCATCCTACATCTGTGCCGTGCCCTAAGCTGGGGCCCTGCTGACAGTGGCTGGAAATCAGACAGAATTGTTTATCCAGCCAAACCCTGCTAACCCCTTATTTTATATAGTCATTCAATGAAACACCTCAAAGACCCTCAGAGATCATCACTCAATGCCCTCCCTTTACAGATGGGAAAATAAGTATCAGAGAGGTGAAGTGACTACAGCAAAAGCACACAGCCAGCTCCCAACCCAGAGAGTCTTAGAACAATCAGCTTTCCCAATTCCTTCCTACCTTTTCATGCTTTGACACTGCTAATGTCATAGTCTTCCCTGGGAGTGAAACACTGGCTTTCACCTGGATTAATGATAACAGATGGCAGTCCACCTTCCAAACCTCATTCTCAGTGTATGTGCCCATGTGACACAGGGCAGGCTTCACCATAAACCTGACAAGCTGACACCTGCCGCCATACCAATGAGAATGCCCACTTGCCAGCATCACATAGCTGTCCTAAGTATAAGGCACCCCTCTTCCTTCCACTCATTTCCTGCAGCCCATCCTTGCCCTTTTGCTACCCTGTTGGGACCATGCTTAGCCATCATGCTAAAGCACAAGTCTATTATGGATGTTTCTCTTCTTATCAACAAAGACATTTAGGATATGTAAGGGTCATGAAGAAGATGAGTATCCAGTAATTCATTCAGTAACTCAACAAATATTTTTTGAGCACCTACTATGCAACAGGCACTGGGCTGTGTGCAGGAGTAGAGTGAACCACCAGATGTGGTTCAAGATCATAACTTACAGTCTAGAAGTAGACAAATATTAAACAAGCAAACACCCCAACAAATAAAACAATGGTGAAAATGCAGTGAAGGAAACCAAAAAGGGCACTATGGAGAGGATAGTAGAGGAGGCTCACCTAGTATCAAGGGCTTGGCCAAGGCCTCCTCTGAGCGTATGCCTGAGGGGTGCTTGAGTTGTCTGTAAGAACAGCACAGACACTTCTCTTATAAGTCTATCCCTGGTCTCCATTCCAGGTGTTCAGCTTTCTCCCAAACCATGCTTAACATTTTTTAATTATAAAAATAAGGTATACTCATTGTAGAACTTTAGAAACTCAGAAAAAGATAAAAGAAGAAAAGGGAAATTGCCTAAAAACTCATTCTCCCATTATTGCTAGCTGGTACATTTATATGTATATACCATTATAAAAAAGGAAACTGTTATTACTGAAAAGAAAATGTATGGACATGGTAAAAAAAAAAATCCAAGGCATAAAAATGTATAATAAAAATCGCTCTTCTCCCTTTAGCTGCTACCACCCCCCAGTTTTATTCCCTAGATAACAGTTTTTTATGCAAACTTCAAGAAATATATATATATATATATATATATATATATATATATAATGATATCCTTCTATAAACTCTATTCTGCTCCTTGATTTATCATTTAAAAATATATCCTAGAGAAGGAAGTATAAATAATCTTTATTCTTTCTTAATGATTATTGATGTCTATTTTTACATAACTGAGACCACATTGTATAATAATCTTACATCCTACTTTTCCACTTAATATTACATCATTTAAAATTCTTAAGTTTTTTGTAAAAATTAAAGAAAAACATTTTAATGCCTGAAAAACATTTCACTATATGAGTAAACCATTATTTACTTAAATATTACCCAATTATGCATACTTAGACTATTTTAGTGAAATTTGAAGGGCTTTAGTGGTTCTCAACCTGTGGGTTGCAACCATTGGAAAACACATATAGCATATCAGATATTTACATTATGATTCATAACAGTAGCAAAATTACAGTTATGAAGTAGCAACAAAAATAATTTTATGGTTGGGGGTCACCACAACATGACCAACTGTATTAAAGGGTCGCGGCATTAGGAAGGTTGAGAACCACTGGAAGTGAACATTATATATAAAGCCTTTGTTTGTTCCTCTACCTATAGAAACTTGAATTCATTTCTATAAGAATTCATGGAACAGCCGAAACCAGTTTGGCTCAGTGGATAGAGCGTCGGCCTGTGGACTCAAGGGTCCCAGGTTCGATTCCGGTCAGGGGCATGTATCTGGGTTGCGGGCACATCCCCAGTAGGAGATGTGCAGGAGGCGGCTGATCGATGTTTCTCTCTCATCGATGTTTCTGACTCTCTATCTCTCTCCCTTCCTCTCTGTAAAAAATCAAGAATTCATGGAAAGTCAGACAGAAAAGGACAAGAACCATCTGATTTCACTCATATGTAGGATACAAAACAAAAGCAACAATGAACAAATAAACATACACGCAAACAAACAAAAAACCAGACTCACAGATACAGAAAACAGAATGTTGGTTCCCAGAGA
This sequence comes from Myotis daubentonii, assembly GCF_963259705.1. Taxonomy (NCBI): domain Eukaryota; kingdom Metazoa; phylum Chordata; class Mammalia; order Chiroptera; family Vespertilionidae; genus Myotis; species Myotis daubentonii. The sequence goes on along the minus strand of NC_081844.1, from coordinate 96,081,341 downwards.
AGAAGGTGGGGTGGGGGCAGGACGAAGAGGGCAAAGGTGGTCAAATACAAGTGACAGAGGAGGCTGTCCTTGGTGGTGAGCACATCATGGAGAACACAGACATCATATTGTGAAGTTGCACACCTACGTTTATATAATGTTATTAAGCAATGTTACCCCAAAATTTTTTATTTAAAAATAAATGTTTAAGAAAAGAATTCACTGAGACCTTTTATGAACCAGCATTGTTCTCTAGTCTACAATCTACTGCAATAACAAAAAATGGATATGATGTTCATGGTAATGTTTTTTTTAAACATATGTTTATTGGATTCAGAGAGGAAGGGAGAGGGAGAGATAGATAGAAACATCAATGATGAGAATCATTGATCGCCTGCTGCCTGCACACCCCACACTAGGGATAGAGCCCACAACCCTGGCATGTGCCCTGACCGGGAATCGAACCATGACCTTCTTGGTTCAAGGTCGATGCTCAAGTACTGAGCTATGCCGACCGGACTGCATGGTAAAATTTTTAACAATAAGAAGAATATTCACTGTGCTACATACAAATGCTCTCTGGATGACCCCATCTCCCGGTGGCCTAAATCAGCTCTGTCCTAGGCAGCAAGACTAATGCCCATTCTCGCTATTTTTGCTATCTGACTTATTCCTCCCACAACTGACTTTTGCTCCCCGATAGAGTAATAAGATAAAGTCAAGGGCTCAGAAAAAGGGGCAAAGGAGGCCACTTGGCCAGCTTAGATTCCAAGCCTCAGTCTCCATCTGATTTAGGAAAAAATGTCTTCCATGTGGCCTAGGGGTCCCAGGTTCGATTCCGGCCGGTCAAGGGCATGTACCTTGGTTGCGGGCACATCCCCAGTAGGGGGTGTGCAGGAGGCAGCTGATTGATATTTCTCTCTCATCAATGTTTCTAACTCTCTATCCCTCTCCCTTCCTGTCTGTAAAAAATCAATAAAATATATATATTTTTTAAATAGGAGGCTAAGCCCAAAATGGTTATAAAAGGTCTCTTTATCTTGCCTTGCCAGCACACATCTTTTGGGGATCTCACTGGGATTAGGGAGTAGTGGCTGATACTTCCATATCCACTTGCACATAATCATAGGCCCAGTAGATATGAGTGTAGATTCCAGAGCCAGAGGGTCACTAGTTCCTAGACAAGTTACTATACCTCTCTGTGGCTCCAATATTCTCATCTTTAAAACAGTGATAAAAACAGAACCCACCTCATATAGGACTGATGTGAGAATTTCATAAAAGTAATTTAGAACTATGACTGGGACATTGTAAGAACTCAATAAATAGTTATCATTATAATTTGTAACAGGTGGAAAATTAAGTTGAGCACTTAAATTTTTAAAAACTCATAAAATTCCAATAGCATCATAGAAGAAGCCCAAAAGGAATAAAATACTTTACATGATCAAATGCAAATATTCAAAATTCTTCAACATATGATTCCTGCGGGGGGCGGGGGGGGAATGGTTAGAATAAAGTAGGGAAACACTGCCTGGTGACTGAATTGTTAAGACCGAGGACTAGACCAAGCCGTATGGACTTCCCTTCATCTATCTGGACTCATGATAGAGGAGATACTACTTATTATTTCAATCATCCAATCATTGTAGTTACCCAGCCTTATTTCTAGCTCTTCTAGGCAAGGGCTGGGGTATCAATTTCTCTGAGAGGCATTCCAGGCAGAGGGAATTATATCAGCATGAACACAGTGAAGGATACTGTGTGCTCACGGATGACAAATGGCTCACTGGAGATGACACTGGAGACTTTCTCATGGTGGGAGCCAGAACCTAGCAGAAGAAGAAAATCCTGGAAAAACTGGAATTGGGTCAAATATGCAGGGCTCCTGAGGCCACTTAGAAGTGACTGCACTTATCCAACAAATGTAATAAAAAGAGCAACTCTTCCTATTTCTATCTTAGATAATAGTATATGTGGCCATATAAAGATTGTTCCAAATGGCAGAAAATAGAGGGGGAAAGGCTACCTTCAGGTGGCATAAAGATTCTAGGTGAGCCCTGGCTGGTGTGGCTCAGTTGGTTGAGCGTCATCCCATGAACCAAAAGGTTGCCGGTTCAACTGCCAGTCAGAGTACATGCCCAGATTGTGGGGTTACGGGCTCAATCTCGGTGGAGGATGTGCAGGAGGCAGCCAATCAATGTGTGTCTCTCTCATGGATGTTTCTATCTCTCTCTTCTTCTCCATTCCTCTCTCTAAACTCAATAAAAACATATTTTAAAGAAGAAGAGTCCAGGTGAGAGGTGATGAGAATCTAATGGAGGGAGATGGGAAATTCAAGAGGAAGAATGGCATTAAAAGATATTTCAGAGAGGGAAGCAGTAAGTCTCAGTGACTGTTTAATGTCATAGGCAAGTAAAGAGTTAAAGTTGTTTCAAAGCATCGCATGGGAAAGACAAAAGATTGGCGTGCAGGACGGTGAAGTTGTAGAAAAGGTCCCCTGCATGTGGGAGTATTGAGAAGGACGTGATCTGGTGGTGTTGAGCCCCAGGTATCTAAGTCGCTGGGGACACCTGAAATGGAGAGAAAACGGTTGAAACTGGAAATGGAGAATGTGCCAGGGACGGTCTTGACTCATTTGACTACTGCGCCAGCTATTGTTCCTGCCGATAGAAATTTTTCTTCATTGCCTTCCCTTGTTTCCCAAACCCTCCACATTGCCTCTCTCGGCCTCCCACCAAGAGTGATGTGTTCTTACCCTGTACCTCCATGGTACTCAGCAAGTATGACCACATGATGTTATAATTATTGGACCCTCTACCTATTTTCCTGGGAATGTGTCTTATCTATCTCCATAATATCAATACTTAGCACATTGTCCAGCACACAAGTGCAATCAGAATCCTATGATGCAGGATTCCTTTACTGCTCAATATACAGAGATAATCACATTAGCCCCACACAGACAGTTGCATTAGCCCTCACGGATAGTTGTGGTGTTAATGTTCCTTGACCTGTTGAAATTGATAGGAGGAGATGTACAGTCTGACAAATTTTAACTGAGACACTCAGAGTGTCTGCTGCGCTCTAAATGCGCTATATAGACCCATCTGTCTTTTCTCATATTCCTGCAACAACCATTTTGCTATCTCTATTTCTGGAGTTCCCCCAATAATTGTGTTTTTAAGTCTGTACCCTACCAATGCCCAGAAAAAAATAGCAAGAAAGAAAGAACGTGAAAACCAAACTCAAAAGGAAAGCTGATGACAAGCAATATAGTTTTCCATGTTAATGATTTTATTTCAAACTGTGTTACCTGTTAGAGATCTGAATGGATTGTGGAGTACACCAGGATTTCGAGATTTAATTTGGGTTTTACAAGCAGTGAAAGCAAATGAGGCATTCATCTCAGAGTAATTTCTCAACAGTTATTATTGTCCTTGGTACATTGACAAGGAAACCAAGACACAGGATAGAGAAGTAAGCAGTCCGAAGTCACAGGAAGACTCTGAGGAGAAGAGAAAATGAAATAGAATGCTGAGCACAGACCGGCGGCTCATAACCTTTAGGGGGCAGAAAAGTCACCATGCACACTTGTTTTCAATGCAGATTCCTGGGCCCCAACCCACACCTGGTGAACAGGACTCAGAAGGCTGTATTTTTAAAATATATTTAAATATATATTTTATTGATTTCAGAGAGGAAGGGAGAGAGAGATAGAAACATCAATTATGAGAGAGAATCACTGATCAGTTGACCCATTGGGGGTCAAGCCCTGACCAGGAATCAAACCCTGACCTCCTGGCTCATAGGTCGATGCTCAACCACTGAGCTATGCATGCCAGGCTCAGGCGGCTGTATTGCTGTTGAGCTTTCTGGACTTCCTAGGTCAGTGGTCGGCAAACCGCGGCTCACGAGCCACATGCGGCTCTTTAACCCCTTGAGTGTGGCTCTTCCACAAGATACCACATGTGGGCGCGCACGGACAGGGAACGCTGTGGAGTGAAAGAAGATGTAGTGTCGAGGATTGAGAAAGGTATGTTGAGATGGTTTGGACATACAGAGAGGATGAACGAAAGGAGATAGACGAAACAAGTATACAAGACGAGTGTGGATGGGAGAGTTGGAAGGGGTCAACCTCAGCAAACGTACCTCAATCAGACTGAGGACGTTTTTAGCAAAGGCCAGCTTAGGAGTACCCTGATTAAGTTAATAACAATGTGTGTGTGTGTGTGTGTGTGTGTGTGTGTGTGTGTGTGTGTGTGTGTGTATATATATATATATATATATATATATAGTTTAAGTTTAAAAAATTTGGCTCTCAAAAGAAATTTCAATCGTTGTACTGTTGATATTTGGCTCTGCTGACTAATGAGTTTGCCGACCACTGTCCTAGGTGATTCTTGTGAGCACCTACATTTGAGCACCACGGAGCCAAAGGTAAGGGGTCAGAAACAGCACAGTGAGAAACAGTATGCTAGACCCTTCAAATGGTTCTGTTCTTCTTGCCTTAGCCAGAATGCCACTTTGTAAAGCGACTGAAGGAAGGCAGGAAGCAGGGATTCTGGGGCTCCTTCCGGTCAGCCCTTTGGCTCTCCACCACCTCCCATCTCACCACACTGGGCCAGCCAACAGGACCCAGCCCCACACATGCCTATGCCTGCTTCCCTAAGGCCACTGTGCAGACATGGAAACTTCCCCCCTGCTGTCCTGCTTCCGAAAGGTTGCTGCTGTGATGGGACAGCTCCCATTCCCAATCCTTCCTGCAAGCTTTTTTTTTTTTTTTTGGTTGCTCTCTGTACAATTAATTAGCTAATAATTTTTGCTTCTGATCCATTCCTCATTAAAAAGCTGAATCCCTGAGTTGGAGATGTCAGAACAAAGGTGGGAGAATTTATATCTTAATTTTGGTTCATTATGGCAGGGAGCCCCTTGCTCCCATCACTCTCTCTCCCCCCAGCCCCTCCCCTCCAAGCTCTGAAGGATCCGTGACCCTAAATGCCTCTCGCATGGCAGCCGCCATAGAGGCTCTGTCTCTGCCCTTTATCTTCCGCTGCCTCATTAAGAGAAATGAACCTGAGTCTGAGAAAGATGACACAGGGGAAATAAAAATGTAATCCCTTGGTGCCACCTATAATGAATTGTTATGAAAACCATGAAAATATCTGTCTGCGGATATTGTTCTTTGATTTGAAGTCAGTGTTGTAAGCGGTAATTTTTGTCATTAAAGCTGTTAATCTGCTCAGCGCTCCTCATAAGTTTTTATGAAGAAAAACAGCCCTGCTGCCTCCCCACTCATTGCAGAGCACCATGGAATAATTAGCTTTAATTATGGCTGATACTGCTGTCTGTGGAAGGTGGAGGGACTTCACGCTGCGAGGGTGGGGATGGGGCCTGCTCGGTCTTCGACAGGCCAGAGAAGAGGGGCCTACAGCTTTGAATCTGGGCCCCTAGGCACAGCCAACCACAAACACCATGCACCACACCCCAGACAGGGCAGATACACTCTGGCCATGACATGCTCATACCCAAGCATGTACATGCACACTCATATGCACACACACATGTACACATATACCTTACAACATACACACATACAACTTCACCATCCTCATCCCCTAACCATCATACACAAGTTCAACCAGCACAGATATCCACACCATCCACGATCCACACACACTTCTACTCACAACATAGGTATATCAAGTCATGACAAGACAGGCACCAACTAAAACAAGCACCACAAAAACTCAGCATACACAACCAGCTATAGCAACATAAACCTTCAGCTTTACCATATCATATGCATCCCCTCATCCCCTCAACCATACCCCACACCCACTACAACACACATACACCCACTGTGACATAGGTAACTTGATATATACAGTCATGCATCATATAAGGATGTTTCAGTCAACAACGGACCACATATTTGACAGTTGTACACCATATAGCCTAGGTGTATCATTAGCTATACCATTTAGGTTTGAGTAAGTACACTCTATGATGTTTGCACAATGACAAAATCATCTAACAATTCATTTTTCAAACCGTATCCCTGTTGTTAAGCAGTGTATGACGGTACTGCCAACCCCGAACAAACACATGCCCAACTATGAAACATACACCAGTGCATTGGCTCTAAGAGGCAGCCAAATCCATCACCCCTATTATGTGAAAAGTCTAGTGTTACATTCTGGAAGAGCAAATGTCCTTGACTTAAGGAACTTATTATATGGTCAGAAATAAGCATCCAGGCCAAAAACAACTGGCAATTCATTTAATATCTATCAATACACTGAGCATTGATTGTGCATCAAGCACAGGGCTAGGCTCTAGGGGACCTTTATAGATAAATAAGACATGGTCTGTGCCTCAAGAAGCTTGTGGTAGACACAGGTTGCCTCTCAAGAAAGAATTTGCCCCCCTTGCTGGAAGTGTGGTCTGCAGAGAACCTTTAGTTGTCTGCCGCCTCAGGGATTACATCAACAGCAGAGAGCTGCCTAGCTCAAGGTCACTCTCTGCCCAGGTCAGTCATTGTGTCCGACTGCTCAATGACTGACTGCTGTCTGGGTACAGAAGCCTGGCCCCTTCAGTCAAGGCCAGACAACTCTGACCAGCCACAGCTCCCCTCATCAGTGGAGTTCGAGCAAGGTCTACAAGTCTGGTCAATTTTTCCCTTTGTTCACTCAGTTTTTCTACCTTCCACAGATGCTAGTCCAAAGGGCACTCCCTGATAAACATCCTATCCCACTCAACTACATCTCAGAGTGTGCTTCTCAGAGAAAGCAACCTGTGACAGAGCTAAACTCAACACTATGAATGCTATCTACCAAGTAAGATTATCAGGGAGTAAATATTAAGGGGACTCTTTGAAAAGAGAGAAGAATGGAGTAGTAAGAGAATGATTTCTGGAGAAGGTGATATTTAAATCAGGTCTGGAATGATGATTAGCATTATATAGCTGAGAACGCACAGAGCTTTTTAGAGCAAAATGACTTGGACAAAGGCAAAGGAGGAGGAAGTACAAAGTGTGTTCTTACCTCAGGGAAATCGTGAGATATAAGAATGAAGCCAGACTGTGGATGGATCTTGAAATGAAATTTTTAAAAAGGGTTGCACTTCATCCGTTAAACCACTTGACATCAACATTTGGCATCTGAATTAATAACAAGGGGTATGGAGCCCCAACGTGAATCCAGAAAGGTTATAATTATAGTTATGATGGGAGGGAAGCATCATAAATTGAGGAATATTGAGAAAGAAAGAGAGCAGGTTATGGTCATATTCATAAAGCCTGGCAACCACTGCTACAGCAAAGGCAATAGTCTATTTCTCCCACTGTGAGCCTCCAGGCCATCCATCCAACCATCCACTCATTCATTCAATATTTATTGGGTCATCCCAACCCCAACCCCAGCCCCCAAGCAGTATGCCTCCTGTTACCAAGGACTGTGCATGGAGAAAGCATTTGTCCTGGCAGCGTGAATGTAGATATTTGAAGGTCTCCTTTTGTTCCATTTCAACAGCACTCAAAAATATATAGCTTTGCTGCTGCTTTGAACTAATTTCCTAGGGAATTTTAAAAAGAGGGGGAAAAAGGCCTTTTCTTTGACTTGTCACTCAATTAACATTCAATATAAAAATAACATTTGGGTTTGGTTTGAAAATTCAAAAAATTAGTATTCACTTTTTCCGTGATTCACTTAATCAGCTCAGTTCAAGTTCCTATAGTTGGCCTAACTCAGAAGAATCTATACAGTGAGGCATTGTGGTTGCTTAGGAGTCATCCAAACTTTCCAACTATTACCTTCTAGGCTTGGGTTTAGGAGCCCGGGGGATGGAAAAATGGCCCCCGTGGTAATAAATGAGAACAGTGAGTTCTACTAAGGGGAACAAACAAATCAAACTATAAACTCTTACTAGGAATCAAAGGAAACTTTCTTAATGATATTCAAAATATATATATCAGACACTAATAGCAAACATACATAATGTTGAAACAGTACGGATAACTGTATGAAAATTAGTAACATGCGATGACGCCACTATCACTGTTATCATTGTTATTTGTTCTGGAGATATTAACCAATGCAATAGGACAAGAAGAAAGATATCTGAATAAATATTGGAAAAGAAAAGAGAAAAAATTATTTTCAATCATAATTATCTTCCTAGAAAATCTAAAAAAAAAAACTGAAATATTATTCAATAAGGGAGTTCAATGTGGGGTAAGATACAAGATTAATAAACAAAAACTAATAGTTTTCTTATATGCCAACTAATATATTGGAAGTCTTCATATTAAAGAAATATTCTATTTACATAGAAAAATGTAAAATTCCTAAAAATAACTTAAAACAGATCAAGACCTGCATTTTTTGAAATTTTTAAAATAAACCCAGGCACAATTTAAAGGCATCAAGCCATTTGAGGCTTAAATGCATGATGCTATAAAGGTATTGTGGATGTGAACTCCCTTCTGTCATTAATTTTTCTTCTTGTTGAATTCTCCTCCTACATATAGTGATTTTGCTTCATTAACAACCAGCCCTTTCCAGCCTTGGGTCATGGAGAGCAAGATAATGCAGTTTTACTTTTTGCCTGCTGGGAGCCAATCAAAGGATATGGTTCTAAGATTGCTATAGCTCTGACCAACAACACAGTCACCCAACTATTCAAAACATTTGGATTCAGCTGAGAAGCTTGAAGATAAATGCCACAGGATGGAAGTTTATGTATAATAAAAACATTAAGCTCTGGCTGGTGTGGCTCAGTTGGTTGAGCGTTATAGTAGGCACCAAAAGGTCACCGGTTCATCCCTAGTCAGTTTGGCTCAGTGGATAGAGCATCAGCCTGCCAACCAAAGGGTCCTGTGTTCAATTCCAGTCAAGGGCACATACTTTGGTTGCAGGCTCCTCCCAGGCCCAGGTCCTGGTCAGGGCATGTGTAGGAGGCAACCCATCATGTGTTTCTCTCACATCAATATTTCTGTCTTTCCCTCTCTTTTCCACTCTCTCTAAAAATCAATGGAAAAAATATCCTTGGGTGAGGATTAAAAACAAAAAAAAACAAAAGGTCACCAGTTCAATTCCCTGTCAGGGCACAAGCCTGAGTTGCAGACTCGATCCACAGTCAGGGCATGTGCAGGAGGCAGCAAATTGATATTCTCTCTCTCTCTCTCTCTCTCTCTCTCTCTCTCTCTCTCTCTCTCTCTCTCATCAATAAAAAAATTAAGTATTTATTAAGTAAATAATGCTTACAACAGGTGTAAATTTTAAATACTTGTATTTATGAAGCATATATCTGCTCTGTGGCATACACAGTGTACTAAACCTTTCACAAACAATAACTCATTTAATGACATCTCATGACATCACTCTGAGATAAGTGTTTTATTGTGATGCTTATTGTATGGATAAGGAAACTGGGGTCAGATAAGTTTAAAAACCTAATGACAGAGCCAGTAAGTGGCACAGATCTGATGATCCCAGCCACGAACGGCTTCAGAAACTTCACTCTTACACCTTATGGTGCTATTATGACCCATCAACATCAGCAGCAGCAGCATTATTACCTATTGCATTAGTTAGCTTAGGCTTTCATGGCAGAATAAAACAGATTTGGTGGCTTAAACAACAGAAATGATTTTCTTACAGTTCTGGAGGCTCCAAGTTCAAGATCAAGGTGACATCAAAGTTAGTACCTGATGAGATCTTTCTCCTTGGCTTGCAGACAGCTGCCTTCTGTAATTTTATATGACACTTGTCAAATACCTCACATGGCTTTTCCTCTGTGCATGCACACCCCAGTATCTCTTCTTCTTCTTAGAAGGACAACAGTCCTATTGGGCTAGGTTCCCACCCTTATGACCTCATTTAACCTTAATTACCTCCTTATAGGCCCTATCTTGAAATACAATCATATTAAGGGTGAGAGCTTAAACCTATAAATTTCAGTCCATAGCATCTGTATTTAAAAATAAGGAAACTGAGGTGCATGGAAGTTAATGGACTTGCTAAGGGCATATAGCTATAAAGTAGAGGAACTTAGACTCAAACCTAAATTTGTCTAAGTCTAAATCCCCATGTTCTTTCCACTTCCCCACAGTAATTATTCACACTGTGGGAAGGGAAATGGTATAGTGGTATGTAAACAATGTGAAAGAATATATATATATATATATATATATATGAAACTCATTTTCATTCTGCTTTGGAACACTAGGAATACATTTTCAAACCCTGTTTTATCTTCACCATTATTTCTAAACTGCTACTAAAATGAGTTTGTATTGCCTTACTGTGCCTTCACCCTACCCCCAACCTGAGAACAAAGAGGGATAGCCCAAAACCAAATTGACATGCATTGCAAAGACAGCAGGACATTAAAAGCCTGCCTTGACTAACCCCACACATATATACCAGAACTGACTGAACGTACTTTGATATACTTTGAGAGAAAGGGCTATATAAATTCAAATTGCTCTCCTACCTAGACATCTAATTCTACTTCACAGGGTCGTAGGCTGCAGGTACAGTATTGTTTTCCAGACAGATTCATTCATTTATTTATTCAAGTCACACGTACTAAGCAGGGCCTGCCAATTAGTCAATCCCAAGCCAATACATTCCGTCAGTGGACGGCAGTGCTTTCACTTTCCCACAGATCCTCCTGGTGAGGAAAGGGACCTTGCTTAGGGTCTTCTCTCAATGTCTCCACCTATATCCTTCCATTCCCAACCCCTATACCCCAAAATAAGGTGCTCTATCTTAGGCAATAAGTATAGTAATTGTGCTTATTTTGCAGATAGGAAAACTGAGACAGAAGGGAAGAAGTTCAATATCATACAAATTGTAAGTGGTAGTGCCAGGATCAGAACACAAGCAACTTGATACCAGAGCTCGCACTTGTACCCACCGTGTTATATATACTTCTTGACAGGCTCTATTTCTTGTATTTTATTATCAACATCAGACCTGAAGGAAAGCTTAGTTTTGCAGAGTTCGGAGAGACCTACCAAGAAGAAAATTCTTAAGCTGGAAAAATAAGACCTGAGAAGTCAAGGGATTTGTCCAAGGCCACCCAGTGAGGCAGGAGGCAAACAGTGTTCAGAACACGGATTCCTCAGAACCCGCTTTACCATCCTGACCCAGTTTCAGGGATCTGGCACCCCCATTATCTTGGGACCATGGCCTGGAAGGCAAGAGGAAGCCAAGCCCACTAGCTACTGTCCACTTGAGCATGGCATTCTCTCCATGAGTCAGGGTGAGCCCAGGGAGGGCATGCATATCCTGTATATATGGGCAATTACCCATGATGGGGGGAGACTAAGAAGAAAAAACTAAATATGATGGATTAAATTAATGTGTAATATGTAAGAAGGTGCTAAGCACTGAAAGAAAAATAGAGAAAAGTAAAGCAGATAGGGAGTGCCCCCTGTGAGGGTAGAGGGGAAGAAGTTAGTTTTAACTAGTGTGGTCAGGGTGAGCCTCATTGAGAAGGTGACATCTGAGCAAAGACATAAAGGAGATCAAGGACATCACCATGCAGATATCCGAGGAAACAGCATGCTGCAAGGCCCCAAGGAGAACGGACAAATCCCTGTTGGGAGGTTATTGCAGTAATCCAAGCTGGAGATGATAGTTGTTAAGAGTGGCAGCAATGGAGATCATACATCTGATTGAATTCTGGATATATTTTGAAGGCCAACTTCATAGCATTTCCTGACAGATTGGTTGTGGAATGTAAGAGCCAAAGTATTCAAGCATGTCTCCAAGCTTTGGACATGAGAACATGGAAAAATAGAGATGCTATCAACTGAGAAGGGCGAGGCTGTGGATGAAGGAGATTTGGGGGAGGGGAACCATCAGGAATTTGACTTTGGACACATTGAATTTAAGGTGTCTATCGAATATGCAAATGAAGATGCCTAGTAAGCTATAGATTGTATGAGTCTGAGGTTCAGGAGAGAAGTCTGGCTGAAGATATAAATTTGAAAGTTATCAGCATATAGATGGCATTTAAAGCCAGGCAATGAAGCCAGACTCAACAGGGAGTGAATGTAGATTTTTTTAAAGCGGAGAGAGAAGAGGGAGAGATTAAGAACAGAGCCCTGAGGCACTCCAACCTGCAGAGGAAGAGGAGAAACCAGGAAAGGAGATTTGAAAGGAGCAGCCAGTGAGGTGGGAGGAGAACCAAGCAAGTGTGCGGTGTTCTGGAAGCCAAGGGAAGAAAGTATATCAAGGAGGAGGAAGTGTCCAGCTATCTCACACACTTCTGAGAGGTCACTTAACATGAGTTCTGAAAAATGACCACTAAGTGAAGCAATATGGAAGTCACTTGGTAATCCTAACAAAAACAATTTTGATGGGGAGATATGGGGTCAAAGCTTGATTGGGATTTAAGAGAAAAGGGGAGGGGAGGGAATGAAGACAGCACAGGGGAGCAATTGGGGTCACAATTAGCATAAAAGATGAAATCAAGAGATTTTTGTTGTTGTTAATCTTCACGCAAGGACATTTTTCCATTGTTTTGTGTGTGTGTGTGTGTGTGTGTGTGTGTGTTTAAGGGAGAGTGGAAGAGAGAAAGGCAGAGAGAAACATCGATGTGAGAGACACACAGCGATTGGTTGCCTCCTGCATGCGCCCCGACCAGGGCCCAGGCCAGGGAGGAGCCTGCAACCAAGGTACATGCCCTTGACCTGGTAATTGAACCCAGGACTCTTTGGTCCTCAGGCTGACGCTCTAGCCATTGAGTCAAACTGGCTAGGGCAAGGGATTTTTATAAGATGTGAAAAATAACACCATGTTTAAATGCTGATGGGAATAATCCAGGAAAGAGGAAGAGACTGAGGCTGTAGAAGAGGGGAGGATTGCTAAAATAATGTCCCTGGGTAGGCAAGAAGGGATGGGGTTTAGTGAAGGAGTTAGCCTTAGACAGTAATTCATTTATCATAACAGGCCTCAGCAGATGCTGGTGGATGGGGAAAGGTGTTTGAGGGAGGGATTGTCAATACATAAAGACTAGTGAAGAAGCAGGGACAGACCATGAAGGACTACAAAACTCCCATAAGTGATCCAGATTACATTTCAAGGGCAATATATAGCAACATTACACTTTTACCAAGATTTTCACTATATAAAATTTATTCACAGGACTATGCAGAATAGATTTACGATATAAAGGGAAACTAAAGATAGAGAGAGCAATTAGGGAGATGCTGAAGATGTGTCAATAAGAGAAAATAATGATAAGAGGAATAGAAAGAAGTTGGTAAATTTGAAATGTGCTCCAACAGACCTGCTATCAACTGAATATGATGGAAGGGAGGTAGGAGTCAGAAAATGACCTCAGTTTCCTGGCTCTGGCAACTGAAAGGATAGATATGCCATTCACTGAGTGAAGAAACTCAAAAGGAAAAACTCAACTGAGATAGAAGATAAATAGCTGGTTTCTGGACCTCCATGGTTTTAGACATCTATGGGATACCCAGAGGGAGAATGTCTCCCATGTTATGGGTTATGCAGAGCAGGAGCTGACAAAAGCTCTTAACTGGAGTTAAAAATCTGGGAGTCCTTGCAGACAGTTACGGTAGTAACACTGGCAGAGTCTAAGGGATTAACTGATGTGTGTCATACTGTTGGCTTCTACACTCAATGGTCCAGACCCATCAGCTTTTACAGGACTCTTTCCTTTGACTTCAGTTGTCACCCTAATGTCAATGGAACCTGTTTTTAAAAAAAATTATTTCAGAAAGGAAGGAAGAGGGAGAAAGAGATTGAAACTCCAATGATGAGAATCATTGACCAGCTGCCTCCTGCACACCCCCTACTGGGGACCAAGTCCACAACCCAGGTTTGTGGCCTTGACTGGAATCGAACCTGGGACCTTTCAGTCCCCAGGCCAACACTCTATCCACTGAGCCAAACCAGCCAGGGCAATGGAACCTGCTTTTAATCTGCTTTTATTTTACATGAACTGTACCCATGTGAAGCATAAAAGTAGCTAGTCCTGCAGAATAAAATAACAGGCCTTTGCCATGGCAACTTGGAGACCTCCTCCATTTTGAGTTTTATGGATATATTCTTGCTAGTTAAGGTTTTAGATAAAAGGATGTGACTATAAAATGTATTCTAGTTCTTAACTATAAACAACTATTTCATCATGTGCTACTGTGGGTAATCCAAGCATTGGTTATCGCCATCTTATAGAAGATCAGCAAAAAGCTAATTATCTAAAAAAAATGATTCCTAAAATGTGGACACATAACCCTCCCAGTGCACACAAGATGCTTTTAGATGATATGGGAGATGATTTTAGATGGTACATGAACATAGCACTAAATAACATGGACTCTCATTGTAAGAAACTTTACTTCATTTCCCATTTTCTTTCAAGGAGAAAGACACGCTCTGATGCTAGTGGATCCTTAATTCCCCCTGATATCCCTTCACAACCTAAATAAAATAGGCCTTGGGTTCAGAGTCTTCCACAAGCCAGCTTCTAACCAGAACTCCATAAGTGCTTTATTTTCATTGTATTTATTGTATTTCATTGTATTTATTTTTATACTCAACTTCTATTTATGGCTAATGGTGTCCATTTTAGAACATGGATACTAATGCCCTTCTAAAATAGAGTATTCCTAAATGAATCAATTTCAAGAAATATATTAAGTAAAAGATGGTTCTTGCATATGTCCAAAAAAATTAAGATGATAGTTAGTGTTAACAGGTAATTTCTACACACACACACACACACACACACACACACACACACACACTAAAATCATGACTCATGCATATATAAAGTAACACGTTAAAGATTTTATTATTTAACTAACTCATTATTTAAATGTGGAAACCAGGCAATGATATAACCAGTTCAAAGGAAAAGTAGAAGAAGCACAAATTTATATGCTTTAAATGAATAAAATAAATGTGGTGACTTGGACACCAGGAGAAAGGTTGTCCCTGCACTGAACAGAATTCATTTGCACATCAAGAAACAAAAATTATTCTGCATTTCTATCTATTATCTATAACATACAAAGTAATAAAAGAGTTCAAGGACAGTGAAAGGCTAGAACCAAACACCTGAATCATGCATAGTTTTTCACAGCCCAAGGCACTGGCCCAAGGCAATTTATAGTCAAAATCCTAGGAAGGTGGCAGTGAATAGATGAAAGGTAGGTAGGTAGTGGAGGTATGGAAATTTGGAGTCTTGACCCTGCAGCTGTATGAGCCGGGGCAAGCCATTTCTCTCTTTTGGCCTCAGATTACTCACCTGTAAATGAAGGACCTGGATAAGATGCTTTCCAAGAGTCCTACATGTTATGAAATTCTCAGATTCATGATACTTAAACTCCAAGGTCTTTTGCTGGGAAGGAGTGGAATTTTAAAACAGAACCACTTGTTTGTAAGAATTCACAACCTGGGACCGGCCTGCTCACCAGCCTTCCCAGAGCAGAAGCAGGGGAGCTGCCTCATATACTCAGACTGGAAGTGTGGTCAGTGATCTCCATTCATATGCTAATGACTGTTCGAAAAGGGGTGTCTTCCTTTGTGTTCCTTTGTAATTAAGACTTTGCTGAAATCCAGCAAAACATACTTCATTTCTCATCATCGGTACTGTCATTAATAACCAGAGGAGTCCCGGCTTCCACCGGCTACCCCATCACATCATTAACTTCCTTCTCCCCAAACTGGCTTCAGGTCCCACTCCTGCTTAGACAGTTCCTGTGCCATGGGAGGCAGTAATGTAGCTATTTTAAAAGTGATTTGCTATGAGAATTTCAGTGATGCACAGTTCAATTTCTGTACCCCCTTCTGAGCTTCTCTGGACCATCGCTTTGAGGAAACTGGATTAATATAATTTATACTGAGTCCAATTCCTTCCTTCCTCCAAGGACAGGGGGTGGGGACAAGACAGAAGTGAAGAGGACTACACTCCATGCCCTTATACCAGGAAAGAGCCCAGGCCGGGGCAAATACTGCCTTTTTCTCCTAAAGCTTTACTCATGTATTGTTTTGGTGCCCTGACAGCTGGAGTGGGAAACTGAGAGGGTGGGCTTTGAGGGCAAAAGGTATGGATGTGCCACTTTTCAAGCAAATTCATTCATTTCTCTGTCCCTTGGTTTCCTTCTCTTCTAAAAAAAAAAAGAAAATTATAACAATCAAAGAGTCCTTGTGAAGTTTAAAATTAGGTGTGTAAACCACTTAGCACAGTGGTTCTCAACCTTGTGGCCCTTTAAAATACAGTTCCTCATGTTGTGACCCAACCATAAAATTATTTTCATTGCTACTTCATAACTGTAATGTTGCTAACTGTTATGAATCGTAATGTAAATATCCGATACGCAGGATGGTCTTAGGCGACCCCTGTGAAAGGGTTGTTCGACTGCCAAAGGGGTCACGACCCACAGATTGAGAACCACTGACTTAGCACATGCCAGCAAGCACTTAATAAATGTTGCCTGTTTTTGTAGTTGCCATGTTTCTACTTGACTGTACTTGGAACTGGAAAATAGGAGTAACCACAAAAATCAGCATTCTTTCACTCAGGTGATAGGATTAAGAAGTATAACTTGGCAGCTACAAAACAGTCACGGAGATGTAAGGTAAAGCATAGGGAATATAGTCAATGATATTGGAATAACACCTATGGTGCCAGGTGGGCACTCACATTGTCAGAAGGAACACTTTGTAACCCAGATGAATGTCTAGCTGCTGTGCTGTACACACCTGAAACTAATACAAAATAGTGTTGAATGCAAACTTCATCAACAAATAAAATACTTTTTAAAATTTTTTAAATATATAAGTATTCTTTCACTCTACAGGTATTTTCTCCCTTACTCATATTAATTATTTCCCATTGTAAAAATTATGAGCTACACAAGTTTATTAACATTTTCAGTCAATGTTGGAAAGTATTTACACAAAAGTATTGGGCATTATTTCTGAAGTGTGGGATTGGGAGAATTTCATATTATACTTGCAACACTTCGAGGTTTTATTCAATAACAAATGTATATCATTAGGATGACTTTTTTAAAGATTTTTTTTATTTGGAGAAAAATACTGAAATGCAAGTACCATGAGTATGTGATAAACAAGTTGTAAATGCTGAAAAAGAGGGGGAAAACTCCTCTTCCTCCCACTCCAGTTATCACTGTTCTAACTCTTCTACAACCCAGGGGGGTTTTATTCCTGCAGAATGTGAACAAAAGCTCATGGATGCAAATGCAACAGCTCTAGGAAGCTGGAGTTCTCAAAACTGGAAAGGTCGTAGATCTCACTAAGAATCTGACAAAAGCTGTGGCCCTTCCTCCCAGAGACCGTGCACATCTGAAACAGCTGCAGACCATTGCAGGGCGGGCCTAACCCCCTGAAGACTTGTTGAGGTATAATATCAATGCTCATGTTATACACTAACAAGATCCTTCACTATCTACTTATTTAAGGGCAAGAATGTATTTGATTAAATACCAAGAAGGCCCCATGACCAAAAGTATCTTCCCCACAACAGCCCTGATACTAGTGTCTAATATTTCACTGTTAGGAAGACCTATAAAACAGCAAGCAGCCCCAAGAAGTTTAACACATTAAATTTGTATCATTCATTTTCCAACACATACTTATTGAGTACACACTATGTTCCAGCAGATAGGATAAACAAGGACAGGTCTCTTTGAACTCAGACTAGTGTGTAGGGGAGGATGGGCAGAGAGACGGACAAGAGCGTGTAAACTAATTAGTGCTGAATTTGGTTAATGATGAGGACAATGAAGACAAAAAAATGAATGGAATAGGCTGGCTTGAGGACTTTACCTAGGGTGCTCAAGGAGGCTTCCTGTAGACCCGCCTGGCAAAAATAAGCCAGCCACATTGAAATATGTGAGAAGAGACATTTCACGCCAAGTCATAAAAATGCTCATTGAATCTGTATATCACATTTTTTCTCAGATGAAGGCAGCTTCTAAAAATAGGAAGAAACCAAATCCAGAAGTGAAGAGACTGCAGAGGGAGGAAGAAGGAGACAGCCACAGGGGAGTTGGAGGGAAAGAGGTGGAGAAACATGGGTAGGAAAGCAAGGTGAAATGCCAGACCTGACTTTGATTATACTTTGGAATAGTTAGAATCTTTTCAGCTGCAAGTAACACACATCTGACTCAAAATGGATTAAACAATAAGTAATTTTACTGGCTTACACAGGGAGAAATTCAGAAGTAACTTTTGAGTATGATACCATCCGGGCTCTAGTTCTGTTTTCCTTTCATTCTCAGCTGTGTCCTCCTCAGTACAGACAGAGATAGAGAAGAGACAGAGACAGAAGAGGCAGAGATAGAGATAGAGACAGAGAGACAGGGACAGAGATACAGAGATAGAAATACAGACACAGAGATAGGGAAACAGAGATAGAGACAGACACAGAGATAGACAGAGATAGAGGCAGAGATAGAGATAGGGACAGGGACAGAAGCAGAGATCAGGGAAGATATAGATATTTAGAGAATATATAGAGAGAGATAGATGATATAGAGATAGAGACAGAGATAGAGATAGAGAGATAGAGATATATAGATGTATATGTATATGTCTAGTATTTCCAAGCTCTTCTATCCTCCCTGGTCCCAAAAGATTCTGGCTTTGCTCATTTGGTTATTCCACTCCCCAGATTTTTGAGGTAGGTTCTGCTATCATCAGACTAGTTCTTTAAATTTCATGATAGAAGTGGAGAAGTGTAGATGGACAAAGGGCACAAAAGCTGCAACTGGAGGTGGGGCTTTTCTGAGAATTTTATAAAATTGTAGAAAAGGAGAAACCACAGGTCTGAGAGAATTAGATGGTTAGATAAGAGGGGTATTTTTAAGAGAGGTTTTGAAACATATATATCTGGTTCTTAATGTTTGAGCAATTTAAATAAAAAGCTTGAGTTGTTTGGGATTGACATTTTTGGTTTGTGTGGTTTTTTAACTAAGTTTTATCATTGCAACATAGCTCTGAGACTGGACTCTGTGGGTCCTGGCTTCAATAGGGTTACACACACACACACACACTCCCTCCCTCCCTCCCAAATGGCAAAAGCTCGACAACCCTGTTTCTCACATCCCCTGAGAACAAGACTGTCATGATTGCTCCAATGCTCCTAGACCTCGGGTGGGCATATCAGAAGGAAAGAGACTGGAATTTTGGCAAGTCACTTTTTAAAGGTCATTGATATCAGGTCATTGCATTGCAGTTCAAGCCATGAACTCTGTACTACAAATCATTACTATTAAGAGCAGTTTGGGTACAGTAGAAAGGTCTGGGATTTATGAGTGGGAGACATGGGCTAAAATGCTGTTAGCTCACTAGCTGAGTGATCTTTAGTGTATTCTTTAACATCTACAAAAGGGGCATCATAGTATCTCCTTTACTAGGTTATTGCAAAACTGTGAGTATCTTGAATATATGGGCTTAACCTGTGGAATATTCCTTATTCATTTGTGTATCCTTAATGCATAGCTCATCGTTAGCAAACACACAGCCCTAAGGCTGCAACTCCCTACCCAGGGACAACAAAGTTAATGAATAACAGTAATTTGCTCCACTAAACCTGGCACATAGGGGGCACTAAATAATAAATATTTGTTGAGTGAATGAATAAATGAATGAATGGAGTGCTCCAGGCACTCACTACCAACTGACCAGAGCTAGCTCTTGAGATAAAGCACAATTGTAAGTCTAACCCTAGCCTTTACTGGAGCATTTTCACAAGGTATGTAACTATTTGCCCTTCTCTCTAGGGATCCACCACCTATTTTTATAAATAAAACTAGGGGCCCGGTGCACGAAATTCGTGCACTGGGTGTGTGTGGGGGGGAGTGTCCCTCAGCCCAGCCTGCCCCCTCTCACATACTGGGAGCCCTCAGGCGTTGACCCCAGCCCAGGCCTGATGCCTCTGACAGAGGCATCAGGCCTGGGCTGGGGGCAGAACCAGTGATGGGGGGAAATGAGGGTCCCCTGCTGGGCGGGAGAGCAGGTTGGGGGCAAGTCGCCCTGCCAGCCCGCGTGATCGGGTCCCAGGCGACCACCGGCACTCACGCCCCCAACCCGCTCTCCCGGGTTGAGGGCGTGAGTGCAGGCAGACGCCGCAGCCGCCCCGCCGGCTCGCGTCCGGGTTTGCCGGCCAGATCGGGTCCCGGGCGTCCGCCCGCACTTATGCCGCCAACCCGCGCAGCCGCCTCGCCGGCCCGCATCCGGGTCTACCGGCGGGATCAGGTCTCGGGCGACTGCTGGCACTCACACCCCCAACCCGCTCTCTGATGGCGCTGTACCATCCTGCCTGCAATATGCAAATTAGCCGCCATCTTTTTTGGCGGTTAACTGCCATCTTAGTTGGCAGTTAATTTGCATATCTCACTGATTAGCCAATGAAAAAGGTATCGGTCGTACGCCAATTACCATTTTTCTCTTTTATTAGTATAGGATTATATTGGCACACAGCCACACTCATTTGTTTGCATATTGTCTATGGCTGCTTTAACACTACAATGGCAGAGTTTAGTAGTAGTAACAGAGGCCATATGGCACACAAAACCTAAAATATTTACTATTTGGTCATATACAAGAAAAAAATTTGCCAACTTCTGCTCTAGGCCATGACTTCCTTGAAGGTAGAGGTTGTATCTTCATCTTCTTATCCCCAACACCTTGCAAAGAGCAGGTATTTGACAAATATTAACTGAATTAACACATGTTGAGATTCTAAAAATGAAATTATGAGGTTACTAGAATTAGCCATTCTGTTTCTTATCAGGATTCTCGGGTGACAGAAAACAAGATAACCTATTTTCATAAGGAGGAGGGCTGTGCCAAGCAGCAGAGACCCAAAGACAAACTGCCAAGTAGGGACCTTGTGGTAGGGGTGATATTGGCGTGGGGGTGAGGTAGGAGAGTGCAGACCAAGAGGAGAAAAGCATTAAGAGAACATGAAGGAGGAAGTCAGAAGTCAAACCTGGTCTCCCACCTACTTTGCTGAAAACCAACACTGTCTAATAAATGTATTTTAGTAAGAACCTCCAAGTGTTGTTTGTGGGCCACTTACATCAGAATCGCCTGAGGGGTGGACTCTAGGGGCGGGGTCCAGGCACCTGCCTGGTGAAGAAGCTCCCAAGAGGCTTTTTATACCCACTGATTTTTAGACCCGCCGACCTAGAGAATATGCTCCTTCCCAAAGGAGAATTCCTAGTAAATATTTATCTCAGGTAGGACCCTTGTCACACATATTTCCATGTAAAGACTTTATGATCCATGCATTCTCACTGAAGACTGAGTATATCTGTGGAGAGGTACTTTTATTGTGTCCACACGATGCCAAAAGCCTGGCGAGCCCAATCAAAAACACTGGATAAGCTTTGCTTCATGAACTGATAGGTCAGAAACTGATTGATGACCCCAGAGTCTCATGGAGACATAGGCCCAGAGAGAGACAAGGACAGTCGGGGGAGAAATATGCGACAGAATTACTACATCTTATTGGAAAGTATCTTTACCCCAAAATAACCAAGATAAATGATTTGTGACTGTGACATAGGACAAAGAATTTCAGTATAACAGAGTTGACTATGGAAAAATGCAGCCAGTACAGTAAATCACTCTGTGGGGAAAAACAAAAAGGAAACAGTTCAGAATGAGTGCCTTTAGAGATAAAAATCACCTCTCTGAGATATTTTTGTGGGGGAAAATGTCCTTAGAAATATTGGGAAATAATTTATAGGGGGCAGGGGAAAGCCATTATAAGCCAAATGGCCTTTCTACATGATAGCAAAGTACACAGTTAACATGGGCTCATTATACCTTACTTTCTATCCATTCTAACTAGGTTTTCATTTGCTGCCA
This sequence comes from Myotis daubentonii, assembly GCF_963259705.1. Classification (NCBI taxonomy): domain Eukaryota; kingdom Metazoa; phylum Chordata; class Mammalia; order Chiroptera; family Vespertilionidae; genus Myotis; species Myotis daubentonii. The sequence goes on along the minus strand of NC_081844.1, from coordinate 96,059,472 downwards.
AGGTTGGACATCAAGAGTGTTAAGTCTAAAATAAATCTTTTCTTCTCGAGAAGGTAAATGTTCATGAAAGAGGTTACAAAATGAAGACAGACTCCTCCCCCAATGCTGCCTCTGGGACTCACTTCCTAACTTCTCAATGGCAGTCATTCATTACTTGTGAACCTGGGATACTCAAGCCACCTGCCAACACTTCCTATTCAGATTCTGGAAGCCGAATTCAGAAACAGCATATATTCCAAAGAATTCTTATTTATTTTTTTTAAAGAACTATAAAATTAGTAAAATAGTACTAGGAAAATGGAACAATCTTTGGGAAATATAAATGATGTGTGATTCCTAAATTACTCACTACACCAAAAGGCATTTCAGATGAACCAAAAATTAACGTGCAACATATAAAACCTTAAAGGTTCTAGAAGAAAACACTGGGAGAAATGTTATGATCCTACAATGGAGAAAGTATTTCTGTGTGTAACACAAGATTCAAATGCCAAAATGAAGTATAGATGTTTTACTCCACAAAATCTACATTAAAGAAAATGCCAGCAAAGGAAGTGCAAGATAAATAAACTGAAGAAAAACTAGGTTGCAGTGCATATCATAGACCAACGGCTATATTTCATTAATATAAATCCTTAGAAATCAATAAGAAAAGAGTTCTTAGAAATCAGTAAGGAAAAGTCCAACTTCTAAAGGAAAGATAGGCAAGGGCATAGAAATGTCATAGAAAATTAACTAAAGTTACTTATAAGCACATTAAATTTACTCAACTTCCTCATAATAAGAACTATACTGAGATTCCATTTTTCACCTATCAGATTGACAAAGATTAAGAAAAAGTATAGCAGCTTGTATTTAAGAAGGGAAAACCGACACTTTTAATACCTTATTTGGAGGGAATATAAATGGATTTAACCTCTGAGGAAGTCAATTTGGAAATATTTATCAAAGTTTAAAATGCACATATCCTTCAATTAAACTTCTAGTGAAAATGATTCACCCTAAAATTTACCTCTGTACAATAACCAAGGTTGTTACTGCACCCATGTTTATATTAGCAAAAAACTAAAACATCCTAAATGTCCATCAACGGAGGGCTGGTAAAAGGAATTATAGTAAATAATACCTTGCTTTTCTACCATGTTTTATTCTTCAAATCTTCCTTTTGTTTCTTCATAAAATATAGAATATAGTATGAAACTACTAAAATTAAAGAGTTATCTTTGTATAATTACATCAATAAAATCAAATATATATAATATATTAAGCAAAAAGGCACAGAATAACATATTGTATTCATATCTAATTATACATGCACAGAATATTTCTAGCAGAAAACACAACAAACAGGCAACAGTGGTCCCCTCTGGAAAGAACTGAGTGGTTGGGAAATAAGGGTGGGTAACTTTTCACAATACTCTATATATTTTGGGATTTTTTGAATTCTGAACCATGGGCAAGTACTACCCATTCAAAAGATATTTTTTAAAGAGCTGCAAAAAATTAGACAAATATTCAAACTCTCTCATCACATTCTAAAGGGGTCCTGAAGCCAGGTTTTTACCTGCATAATTTGAGTATTATCACCAGACAGGAAATCTTTTTGTAATATTGATTAGAATTCTGCTTTACTTTCCCTCCTCCCCCTTTCCAAACATGTATTCGGCCCCTTACTAATGCCTTGCCATAGGGCGTTCTGCAGGGGAGAAAGCAGAGCTACCAGGACAATGATTCTCTCCATCTTTTATAAAAGCCCCCACACTCTGAAGGTATTGTGGCAATACACCCAAAGGTGAAGGCAGAGGTGTGCTTTTGAAGATAATAAGGATGTGGAGAGAAAAGAAGAAAGGTTCTGTAATCAGAGAGAGGTGAAGTTCAGACAGCACCAACAGTTAAGCTCCTAGGGATGGCCATTTGGTGGGCTAAAGGGTCTCTACCCAGGACACAGGAGCTCCTGGGCTCATTAAAGAGTCTGAACCCCAAAAGCCAGCACAAAACGGCCTGTGGAAACAGTGAGAGCTAACCATAGGCTTATGGGAGAAAAGGGGCGGGGGGATATTTGTAATACTTTCAACAATAAAGACAATTTAAAAAAAAAAAAAAAAGAAAAAGAAAAGCCTAGCAGCTTGGCAAATCTCTGGGTGGGGTGGCGGAGCAGTGGGAAAGGTTTAAAGGCATCCCCATAACGATTGAAGTTGGGTTTCCCCCAGCTATCATGATGCGGGGCTTAGAGCTGGGTTTCCGTTGATTTGTTATGTAGCTGATTCTGTGGGTGGAGATTCCTCCCTGGTTTATAGCAGGGTGCACTGTAAATCAGCCGGCGTACAGCGGACACTCCATATATTAATGCCACTGCTCAATGTCTTTTTTGATGGCAACAGATGAAACCGTCTTTCTTTTCTCTCTTTTCTACCACGTTTTATCCCTTAAATCTTCCTTTGTTTCTGATACTTTTCCCTTTGCCTTTTTCTATCTCTTTTTCCTTTCCTGCTGCCCAAGATGTGGGCATGCCAAAGGCATGAGCAAGGGTGATTTGGCATGCCCAGAGTCACTCAAAGATGAAGATGCGCTCTTGAGCTTACAGAATCCATGCCCCAAATCTAAGCAAAATTACCCAATGACTGCTTCTTCTAGCCGGATTTCTCCATGAGGCTGGAGAAGATGTTAACAATGAAGCTGACCCTGAGATTTCACAGGAGCCTTCTAGACAGGGCGAGTTCTCGCTCAGCAACGTGGAGACCACCCTATTGAACAGACGCTGAATACAACAGCGCCCTTGAATATGAGTCTGGGGAACTGGCCCTTCCTGGGTCAGCACACGGAGAGAGTAAGGGGACTAGTGAGAGACCCCAGCATCATTAATCATCAAAGAAATGCCACTGGCCCGTCTGAAGAAACATAATGAAAAAATGGGGAGAGTGAATGGGGAACTGAGACCCTAGGGCCGTGGTCAGCAAACTGCGGTTCTTTGGCCCCTTGAGTGTGGCTCTTCCTAAGCCTTAGACGTACCCTAATTAAGTTAATAACAATGTACCTACCTATATAGTTTAAGTTTAAAAAATTGGGCTCTCAAAAGAAATTTTAATCGTTGTACTGTTGATATTTGGCTCTGTTGACTAATGAGTTTGCCGACCACTGGCCTAGGGGGATAGGGAGTCCCCTGGGTGCCTAATTTAATGGGCAATGAGAGGCTTGTTTTCTCAAGGGCCTATGAGTTCCAAAAACAGTTTTTAATTGTGTGCTTTCATTTCAATGATAATTTTAAAAGGAAAAAAATTGTTTTCGCAGCCAAACTGCTCTTTAGCAGTGACAGTTTGCAATTGGAGGTATAAGTCAGTGTTCTCCAAATGGGCATGTCTTCTCTGGAGCTGAGAGAATATTTTTCCTTGAGAAGGGACCAGGCATTACACCAGTTTACGAAGCCCTGGTTTTAAGCATTGTCTTCTCAGGAAAATGGAATAAAATGTGGATGCTCTCCCATCAGTGTTTTAGCCAGCCATGACTTTGGAAGGCAGGGGCCCAGAGGAGCAGGGAGGCCTGGAGGAGTGGTGCGGAGCACGGAGAAGCCAGGTGTGAGACCTGAGGAGAGGGCACTGAGGAAGAGAAGGGTGGGCAGCGACTAGCAGAGGAGGGCCTTACAAAAGGCCACTGAAGTACCGCCCAACCCAAGGTCAGATGTCAACCTAACAAATCAGTCCACCTTGAACTTGAGCTGCATCCACTTGGTCAATCTTCCCTACCTCAATATGCTCCACCTGCCAGTGTGTTCACCAGCATCCCCGCAATCCCCAAATATAGACTAGCCTGGGACTCCTGCTCTTCTCTTTCAAACCATTCCTCAAAGCCTACCTTCTCTCCTTCCTCATCCAATATATTATGTCATTTGTGCCATATACATGATCACTTATCCATAAGCTGTTTGAATTGCTCACTGTCAATCAACCTATATTCCTCTGATCTGCCCAAGAAATCTGTAAGGCCCTTGTCGGTAGGGCCTAGGAAAGCCCCAGCCCGTAATAATAATCCCTATTTTTTCAACAACTACAAAGCACTTTTATGCACAGTCTGTCATTTTACTCAAACATCCATCCTATTAGGCAAATTGGACACAAAACACTATAGCATGCTATCAAGAAAACAGCCCCAGAAAAGCTTGGTGACTGGGTTTGAACTGATTAAGTGAACTCACAAGCATGCTAATAAGCTCTCTAATGGGCCAATCACCATCTGACCTGGCATCATATTACATTTATTTGTCTTAAAACTGTTCTTCAGAGGAACAGCATATGTCCCAGTCTAGTAACCTCACTACCTTGCCTTCATATAAGTCAGCGAGATTGCAATTTTGTATTTTGTTTGTAAATAATGGGCCTGACCCAAAATGGCTGTTTAATAAATATTTGCTGATGAATGACTTCTACATCCTTCACTAGACTGTAAGTTTCATGAGAGTGATGACACACCTGTTTTGCTTATCATATCCTCTGTGCCCAAACAGTGCCTCGCACAGAGTAGGCCCTCCTGTAATATTTATTGATCAATGAAAGAAACCAGTAACCAATGCCTAAACGCCCTCCCATGAAAAGCATCCACGATGCCCACAAACTGATTTCTTTTAAAAATATACCTTATGTCAACCCCCCAAACCAGGGCAGTGAACCCAAAACAGAATAAAATTACTTCCCAAGAAAATGAGCTGTTCCCCAGTTGCAAATTGGCTCTGGATGCTGCTGCCTCCCTTCCATTTACACTCTTTCCAGGCAGCTATTTCAGGTGACGGCATTATCATCGATGGAATTCAATAAAGCGACCCCGCTCCCCCCCCCCCCCCCCACGTTTGTTTTCCTTAATCCGTCTTACAGCGGGAGACCATTATCCAAACAACGTTCCATTTCATCGGCATTACCTCTTCAAGAAAACATGCAGAGGGTTTGCACAAACGGTTGTGTAGTAAATTTAGTCTTTTAATAGGTTCATTCTTTATTAGGTATTTATTTCGGGAGGCGAAGTCCTAATTAGATTAAGTAGAGAAGCAAAAAGGCTGTGGAAACACACAGAGATCCCAGAATTAGATGGATCTGGTGTAGGTTTCCAGCTTTCCTTTTATGTTATTTTCTTCAGATGGCTGGAGAAATCCACACTGCAATCTCCAGCCCCCAGATAAGGGTCTGGGAAATGAAACCCTGCCAACGTTTTGTGTGAGGGAGTCACATTTGTCTTTCTCCTGCGCGAAGTTATTGTGCGGCCAGAATCGAGGAAAAAGCGGCTCCCAGGGCCAATGGTGAACCCAATTTACTGTGGCAGATGAATATAACAAAGGTGGTGGTCTAGATGTTTGGCCTCAAGGCACAATTCAATTCTCAGCTGTTTCAAAGCTATTATGTCAAAGGCTGTTTGCATAAACATAATGTTGCTGGGGTGATCTTGGGTAGGCAGGAGTGGAGACGTCTGCCCTCTACTGCCCTAAACAGAAATAGCAGCTGGACTTTCTTCAATCCAGATTTAGAGCTACAAAACATCTACTGTCCCCCAAACAATGAACCATCTCTAGAAGTTTCTGAAACGTTTTTTCTCAAGCTTTAAAACCAGAAGTGATTTATTCGGTTTTGTTTCAAGGGAGAAAATGAAGTAGACTGAGGATGTGATGAGTTGATTGATGATGTGGGAACCTAGGAGAAGGCTACTTCCCTTCTTAGAATTGAAAAGAAAATTCCCTTCACCCTCCCATCCACCCACACACATATATTTATATAATCACATTGATATTTAATGTGTTTTTTTAACATAGAAAGAAGAAACAGACAATGACTCACAGGATACAAATCAATACATTTCAGACGGGGCTAAAAATGTCACCTTAAAAAAAAAACGTTTAATGTTTATGAAGGCAAGAGTGGGAGAAGATAGCTTTTCAGTTTCATGTAAAAGTCTAGCTTTCTCTTCAAGTTTCTTCTTTCTTTGTGCTTTCTCTTTCATAAAAAACACTGTGTCACGCTCTATGCTAAGCAATTCACACTCTCTGAGAACCACCACCAACATTTAAATGTTTTTTCTTCAAACACAGATAATTTTTTTAGTGGAACGGAGGATGGGCCACTTTGGGGGAGAATATTGTAGGTGGGTGCTACAGTGGAGCACCCCCAGACAAAGAGAAAGGTCACATGCAAATAGATAGAAGATGTGTTCCGGTGGACACTGGCCTAACCCCAAACCTACATAGACTCCATCTTGAACCAAACCTGGAACAGAAAACTGCCCAACAGGTGACTCTGGCCCCACGTGGCACAGAAATAATCTTCGATGAGGTTTTGTAAATTAATGTCCCTATATTGAGAGTTACCCTTTAAATGTTTTATATTCTAAAATGTCCAAACTCTGTTCAAGTCAATGGACACAAGATATTCCTTCTGCATTCCCAGGTCCCAAATAAGGCCATGCATCAAAGCTGAACAACATAAACACATACATGGCATTCACAGGCTATTGGAGATCACAGTCTAGTTCAATGAAAGAGACTGACATTCATCAGATAACACACTCGGGTGACTAATTACAAAATGAAGATTTTTTAAAATGGTGTTCATAGGGCATGTTTAATAGGGTACCTACTAGTATACTAACACAATGTCTGTGGTGGCGAAATATGTGTCTATAATAATAAAAATATCTACCACTTACTGGAGTCTTTCCTCATTCCAGGCAGTCCCTGAGGTCTTTATGCAATTATCTCACTGAATCTTCATTATACCCCATAAGGAAGGCATATTGTTACTCCTATTTTATCAAAGAATTAACTGAAGTTCAGAGAAGTAAAGTAACTTGTCCCAGGTCATACAGCCAATAAATGGCTCATTCATGTCTAAGTCCAAGATCATCAGCCTCCTTGCTTCCTACTTTTCTAATTAGCTAAGCTAAATATTCTGGAAAATTCAGTTAATGAGTTTAAGCTGAGGATCAATAACATTCAGATCAGACAAAGCTACTGTATTTATTTTCTTAGAGTTTCATCTGCAAAAAAAAAGAATGAACTATTTTTAAGCAATAGGGGAATGGGAAGTGACTGCCCAGGGCAGTTAGCAGATAAGCTGCTTTCTGAGGCCAGTCTGCTTGAGTTCAAATTCCAAAGCCACCAATTACCAATTCTGTGACCTTGAGCAAATTTCATCTCCTCATAGTTCAGCCTCCTTACCTGTCAAACAGATTATAAGAACGGTTTCTACCTCAGGGGTTGTGTGAGGATTAAATAAGGGAACCCAGTGTGTTTGAAGCACTTAGACCAGTGTCCACACAGAGTAAACACTCCGTAAGTGCCTGTATATTTTGGATTCAGAATGAAGGCACAGGAAATGATCTACCTCAAGAGGTTCTTGGGAAAACTGGATCAGATAATATTTGCAAAGTGCCTAGAACAGTGCCCCGAACTGACTAAGAACTACCTAATTCCTCAGTGACATCCCCCACTGTCTGCCCATGCCTGAGAAAGAGGGCTTGAGAGTCAATGTTATCCCAACATCAGCAACCGCAGGTCAGACATGAACCACATGTGGGTCCCCATCATCAATGTTTGAAGCCAGAGCATTTATCACAGACTCTGATCTCACTGAAGAATGGTCTTGTGTGGCACACTCATTTGCGTTTGTTAGGGAAGCCTTAGTATTGAGACTCTGCAGGACAGCTCTTTGCAAGGGAAAAAATGAATTATATAAGGTAAGAGGTTCTCTGGTTTCTTTCCAGTCAGGAGTGGTTTGCCTCGCCCTCCCACACAGACACAGGAATTCACAAGTGAGTGAACTTACTCTTTTCAGTTGGTATATCAAATGATAGGAAAGCAGAATAGAACAGAATTTAGAGTCGGGCAAAACCTGTGTTCAAGTTCCAGCTCTATCCCTTACCTACATATGACCTTGATTGAGTAACTTAAACTTCCTGAGCCCATTTTTCTCATGGGTGAAATGGAGATTTTATAAAGAATAGTATTTTCCTTATAGGATTATTAGAAGAATGAAATGTGATAATATAAAAAGTGTTGATCATTAAAAAGGGAAATATAAATTAGAAATATTTGGTGATGTGGGAAACTAGGAGTATTTCCAAAGCATACCACTGGGGAGAGACAATTTTTTCACTCTTCCATAGAGATCCCTTCTCTACATAAACTGGTTTGAATTGGGTATTTGCCACCTTCAGCCAAATTAATCTGGACTGCCAGTGGCTCCATAAATATACATTCATTAATAGCAGTGGGAGAAGCAGGAACTGACTGCCTATACTCTTCCACTCTTCTCATCCTCTGAATCACTGGCACATCCCAGTGACATGTCTCTCTGGAGTCAGGAATGCCCCTAAACTATAGAATGAGCAAAATTTGCATCAGAAGCTAGGAAGGAACCCAATTAAGTCCACTAAACCTTGATTTCAACAAAGCAACACATAATGTGGACTTTAGCACCCAATGGTTCTAACACTTTCTATGGTCACAATTCAAAATCATCAAGACCAAGACTTATGTGAGCACTTTAGGTTGAACCCAAAATAATTTAACGTATTTGCCCCCAAGTAGCTGATTTCAGGAGAGCAAACCCTAAGCTAGGGGTCCTCAAACTACAGCCCGCCGGCCACATGCAAATACAAATATTGTATTTGTTCCCGTTTTGGTTTTTTACTTCAAAATAAGATTGTGCAGTGTGCATAGGAATTTGTTCATAGCTTTTTTTTAAACTATAGTCCGGCCCTCCAACGGTCTGAGGGACAGTGAACTGGCCCCCTGTTTAAAAAGTTTGAGGACTCCTGCCCTAAGACCTAAAGAAGCTTCCTTTTCAGGAAAGCAGACATTGTGAGGCAAAACAGCATGTTTTGCAGTAAGACAACTGTTTCAGAAATTCACTTATGTGCTTTCCTTCCTGTCTTTTCCTCTTTTCCACCAAGCCCTGTGCCTCCCTGCCGGTGGGAAGGTTTCTAACTGTGGAACACTGTCTTCCCTGGTGTTGGCTCTCAGAAGCCTGCACAGGTGAAGGCCACCTGATGGCCGACAGGCATTTCCCTTTTGTCATTTTCTTTGGCATATGCAGAGTAATCTTAAATGCTCGAGACAACAGCTGACACATAGGAGGTTGCTCACAATAACCTGGATTTCTAGGTTTTCTTGGAAAATCAGAAGACCCAGCAATGCAGGGCAACAAGCCAGAACTGAGTAGCAGCCCACGTGCCATGCCCCTGCCAAGCTGCTCCACTCACTTCTATTACTACCCAGCCTCTGTATTCATTTGAGTTTGCAATTCTTGGTCTAAACCTACTGAGAATAATATGCCAGGATGCCTGGAAGGATAGGAGAATAGGGTTGGAGACAAGAGCAGATTCCTCTGATAGAAGCAAGATGAGAAATAAATTCTCTCAAGATTAGAATTTCCAGAAGCTGAAGGAGAAGACTGAGGGCATGCTTTCAAAGTGTGGCAGAGACTGAAGGTGGCTGACTGATAGTATTCTGGAGAAATAGCAAGACTTGGGCGAGGAATGGCTGCTTGCAGTTCTCTGCGTTGACAATGACATTCTTGCTCCAGTTGTGACACAAAAGCAGCAGGGCAGGAATGACACCATGTGGACTGGGTTCATGGGACTCTCAGCAACCAAGGCAGCCCTGGTGGTGGCGACCTGGGCCTTCCCCAAGCCCCTGACTCTGTTGTAGACCCCCCCTAAGCCCTTGGAGGATGGGGGAGACATGGTCCCCAGGACTTAGCAAGGTTAAATTCTAGCCCACCAGTGAAATGGGAACTGGGTTGAGTGTGTTTTTAAAGGAAAGAGAAGAACACTGTTTCTTAAGCATAATAATTGAAAATTACTACAATTTTCAAGTGTTCCAGGAAGTCACAAAATTACCCCACATCACCCCCCAGAAAAATTATTTCCCCCTCGGTTTTGTTCTATATATTTTTATACGCCTAGATGGGTTTTGTCAGATGGCCACTTGTGTTGCTGTGCCCTTGGCCTACAGGGGCCTGGGTTTTATAATGTCATTAGTCCCAAAATGTTTGGAAATTTCTCTCTGTCGCGCTGACCTGGACACTGTGATCCCAGATGGAGCAGCCATCTCCACATTCCTCACATACTGGAAGAAGCCCAGTGGGTGGCTTCTTAGCTGACAATAGAGTTCAGCTCAGGCAAGGCTGCAGAATGGGGTAACCAGACACTCTCTGTGGTCTCTAGAGCTAAGGGGGGAAGTATAGCCTTCTCTGATTACTCAGGAGGCAGTATTTCCACGCGGTCCTTACGAACTCCAGCTTCAAAATCAGACCAAGTTCAAATCTTGGCTCTGCCTTTTACCAGCTTTTTAAAAAAAAAAAAAAAAAACCTCAGGCAGCCTCAAAATAATAGTAGCCATCTCACTGTTTCATTGGAAAGATTCAATGAGCTAATGCATAGCAAGTGTCTAGTTCAACATCTGTTCATAGTAAGAACTCAAATAAGGTTTAACTATTAAAATAATAATTATTATTACTAATGGAAAACAGCCCAGGCCTCCTGAGAATTCAGAGCCTGGATAATGAAACCAGATAAAGCAACATCTGCCCAGTGATTTCACCCATGGAACATGCAGTCAAGAAATCACAGGACGGAGCGCCAGCGCACGGCCATCCCAGCCTCTGCTAAAACCAATATAAATACTTATTTGCCCCTCACGGTGAATAAGGGAGAACAGACCTTCCCCGTGCCAAAGGAAATGGAAGCCAATACATGTAAAGCACATAAGAAAGGAATTTCATGAGGCCAGTTGTTAACTGTTCCAGTGAACAGGGAGAAGTCAAGGTCAGCCAGTGGAGCCAGTCAGGGCCAGAGTCATCAGGCAAAACTGGGAAGACCAAGGTTTTGCCCAGATCTTTGTTATGCTCCTTTTGTGTGTGTGTATTAGGATACATCCTCCCAATTAAGCACCCCATCCATGCTTCACGTTGCCTTTTTGATGCCCAGGATCTCAAAGTCAGCTGAAGCTCTCTCTCTAAGCATCCTCATGCATTCTGATCCTTCAGGTAACACACCCGAGTGACAGCCTGCCCTTGACACACTGCTCTCTTTTCGCTAACCTGAAAAATTAATTTATTCTAAAGTATTATGGGTATATGGACATTTCCTCCATTACTGCCTCTATCAAAAAAAAAAAAAAAAAAAAAAAAGCCTGCATTTTTACCAGGCTTTTGATACCCCAAGAGCAAGGATTAGGCCTAGCTCCAGAGTGACTAAGACTTGGGGTGGGGTAGACAGACAGGACTGCAATTTGGTTCAGTTATGAACTGTGAGGTGCTCCATAAACATTACAAGGGTTGAGCTTTACTGAGAGAGACACTGTTTCACATAGGAAGGCAGGATGGAGGCACCCCTCAGGTCTGTGTAGGCAAAGCCCTCCACTTCCTTCCTCCCACCACAGTCCTCGGAGCCAGCCTGAGCCCCCGGCACACAGAGACGGCAAAGGGGGCCTAATAGGTAGATCAGAGTGTGGCGAGAACTCATGACTCACAGAAAATGCGGCTTGTACAATCACCTCTCTGGTGCTCCCAGAACATACAAACACCCACGAAAAGATAGAGGAGAATTTCTTTTTGAATTAACATCTGAGCTCCTTGAATGCGCTTATTTATTTACCATGTTATCTGTGACTTCTCAGGCCTCAAATCCCAATTCCAATTCTGTAGTGGGGGGGAAGCCCTACATCTCCCTATGATTCCTATAATTTCCTCAAACTTGTTCAGTTGCTCCTTCCTCCCTTATTCCCACGATCAAGGGATCACCTCCGCTTTCCACGGAAGGGACCCCGATGTGAAGTTCAACATCTCCTCGGGTCAGCCCCAAAGAATCTACTCACAGAGAGCTGTGGGTGAACGATGAGGACTTCTCTAAAGACTTTGGAAAAAAAGACAATACTCGGCCTGCGGTGAGCTACACTAGAGGTCACGTTAAATGACTTCCACCTGATCGTCCACTAGATAGACTATGCCCCCAACGCATAACTGATGCCTAAATATTGCTATCCCCAACTTTGTTGGTGGCAGTTGTGCTGCTATTGTAATTATATAACTTAGTTCAACATAAACAAACAGACAAAATATAAGTATAAAAATATAGCTCTTGTTTGTCTCTATCAAAACTAAGTTAAATGCTTTGTAGAGACTTGATAAAAGTGCACTTATAGAGAAATTACTATCCGATTCATTCTTGGAGAAAATATCGCTATAAAAGATGGGGAGGTAAGAGTAAATCTCTGAAAGGAATCTGCACCGAAATTACCTCCCAAGTTTCTTTTAAGTTAATGATCCAACTTAAAATAATAAAAACTAGAATTCACAGATGATGGGTTTGGAAAAGGAAAGCCAGGAACTCCAATAGCAGACGCCTGGCCAGGAAACAGAGATCTTGGCCAGACATCAAATGATGAGTAAATGAACACATACTTTATGTGTCTTAAGTTAAAATAAAATGGATCAACGTGTCTTTTAATGATATCCTGATTTAACCTTTTTTTTTTTCATTAACTTGCAACTGCTCCTGTCATATCAGATTAGAGGACTTCTGATAGTCAATCAATCAGTATGAACCATCAAAAACAGGTCATTGTAACCTCAAAGTGGATTTAGAAGAAAGGCTTGACTTAACTAAGTAGATGAATTTCAACACTGAGACCGCCTCATTTTATGCTACATGGACGTATGCACTCATTTTTATTTTTGATCAATGTATGTATCCTACTGAAAACACATCTGGGGCGTGCTTAGAGGGCCAATCTCCCTCACCACCCATTTCCTGGGATTCCTCAAACGATGTTCACAAGTTTGCCAAAAAAAAAAAAAAAAAAAGAAGAAGAAGAAGGAAAGTACCTTGGAACCTGGTGATTTTTCAGAGTCTGTGTTCTTAACCAGAGATTCATGAATAGGCTTCAAAAGGTCCAAGAAATTCCTGAAAATGTATGCAAAACATTGCGTTCATGTGGGTGTGTGTTTTTAGGGGAAGAGTATCTGTAACCATCATCTGAGTTTCAAATGTGACCTTAAAAGCAGTCAGATTGTTATTTTAATGGGGACCAATTATGCCCATATGACTGTCCTAATTTTATACTGAAGGCCCTGTGCCCCAGGAAATCCCTCAGACCCAGGAAAAGTAGGGTGGTTGGTCACACTAATCTGGGATTTCCACACAAAATGCAAATGCCCAGTTAAATTTGAATTTCAGATAAACCACATATAATTTTTAGTATAAGTATGTCCTGAGAAATATTTATTGTTTATCTGAAATTCAGATTTAATTGGACATCCTGCATTTATATTTGCAAAATCTGGCAACTCTACCCTAATATAATAATTAATAGCATGGGAATCATAGTAGCAATAGCACTAACAATTATTGAGTGCTTCCTTCATCAGGCAGTTTCTTACTCAATCCTAACCACATCACAGGACGTTATAAATTATTACAATCTTTCCCAATTTACTGATGCAGTGATTAAGGACTACAGAGGTGAAATAGCTTGCTCAATATCATAGTTAGACAATGGCAAAGTCAGACTGAAGTCCACCAAGATCTATGTTCTATAAAAAGGGAAAGGGGGAAAGACGTATCTGGAGATGCCAAAGATGGCTAAGTCTGCCATCTGGTCCCCTCTCCATCCCCTTCCCCCTGCCCTTGTCATCAGTAACTTATCCCCAGGCTCTGAACATCACTCCCCAGGCTGTGCATCTGAGGCTTACACAGTCAAAGCGTTAGCATCCCGGCTTGGCAAGCATCCTGGTTTCCAAACTCAGCTCTAACTCCCCCACTTTTCTCACAAGCTTTATCAGGGAGACTTTGCCTGAAGCCTTTCAGTCCACAAGAGTTGACAGCGGCTTAAAACATCAGCTGAAGTTCATGTGCCTCCTTGAACTGCTTTCTGTTCTCCAAAATCAGTTAGCGCTTTGCCCAGTTAGCAGGTTGGAATGGGACTTGCATAGAGGAAACCAAGTGTCCTCATCGGCCTGGAACTGAAAAGTATCTGAGGATCAGGACTTCCACTGCTAAAAGTTGGAAAGTCCCAAGAAAACCAGGGCAGTTGGTCCCTACCTATCTGGCTTTCACTAATGTCATCTCACTTGACCCTCAGCACAACCCAAGGACAGAGCCCATTTGACAGACAAGGAAACTGAATCACAGAGATATTCAGTAATTGCTAATGTGTTCAGGGCTGTGAACCACAGAGCTGAGCCTGACAGATATGCCCCAACTGTAAAGACGGCCTCAAGTTGAACCCTGAGCCTGACCTCGGGTCACTGTATCACCCTTCCTAGCGTCCCAGTGTCCTTTTCTATAAAGATGGGGATGATATGAAAACCTACCATCCCGTTCGCTGCCGTCTAAGTAAGATAATGCATTGAGAGCACCCAGAGCAATGCCTGATGCTAAAGTAAGTGCCCATGGATGGAAGTTATTATGAACTCCAACCTACCGCTAAAAGAATGAGGTATAGAAACAGTTATGTCTTCTTTGCATGAATGCCAAAGATATTTAGGGATGTACTCAAAATGTCCTGTTTTTCCCTCATAACCAGTCATCCATCTTTCATAAAAGTTTTTTCCTAAATATTTTCTAAAGCTACATTTTCAGCTTTTGCTATCTCTTCTGATCAGAAGCTGTGTCTACTAAGGCTTCCTTTCATTCAAGCTATATCTAGCTGTATCTTTCACAAGCTCAAAGAGAGTAAAAGTTAGTCAGGGTCCATTTAAACACCAAATCCACCTGGACTCCACCCCAGTGACTTGGTGAACACAGGAACCACATTTGCTTTGTTCACCTGAGAATTGCCTCTGGTGCCCCAATCACTGCAGGTGCTCAATAGTTATTGATTGGATTTGTTAATTAATCAATCAATATCAATTTCCCCATTATGAACCATTCGTGATACTCTGTATCTGGAATAAACCATTCCATTCTGTGAGTCCTGTTTTGCAATAATTTTTAATCCCCATTTTACAGTTGCTAGTTTTCTAAAATTTACAGTCAGACAAAGCTATTTACCAACCCAGTCACAAGAAGAAAATTGTTCCAACTAAATAAGAGTCAAAGAATGAGCAAAGGTGGGGGTAGGAGAAATACCACACAGAAGCCATGAGAACTGGAGGCCAGATTCGCCATTAATCAGCTATGTATCTGTGGGGGAAAGAGGCAATAAGAACATTTGTG